>NC_047663.1:61780266-62097766 GCF_011762505.2 Arvicanthis niloticus | reverse complement strand
GTTTTAACATAAAATACCTCTATATAAAAGGAATTCTATTTCTGTATCATCAACCTTCATAGCAAATGATTGTGCTGAAATTCTTGATTCTCCCCTGTTGAAAAAGCTTCAGCCAAGTTCCCTTTCCCTTCTCACGTCCCCTTAATTTTCCTATCTTTCTAGCCTGCCTTTAGGAGAACCATGCTGCCCATAGGGGACACCGTGTGGGCAGCATCCCCAAATTTAACAGCTGGCTGATGGCTCTGCTGAGAGAAAGTGTTTCCAGAACCTGCCTGAGCTGACCTGCTTCCTCTGCTTCCTGCTTCTCTCTGTGGGTTTCTGAAGACGTGAGGTCAAGGTTGTTCCTTCTGTTTCTTGCTAGTCCAGGTGCAGCTGGCTGACTTTGAGCTCAGGAGGGGCTGCAGGCCTCAGCAAGTGATATCCTTCCCTGGTTCTCCGATGAAGAAACCAACGCTTGATATGTAGCACCTGCTAGATGGGGCAGTAGAAGGGTAGATTCTGGGCGGGGCTGGGTGCCTCAGGCCTCGCTCTCATTGAGCTGTTAGAAGGTCCTGCCTTCGTGGGAGGTCACCACACACTGCAGAGCCCAGCGAGAAGAAACCCAGGCTGGCCTCCTCCCTGCCCATCCATGTACCTCTAGTCCTATTCTGTGAGGACAACCCACCACACCCAGTAAAGGGGTGCCTGCCTCCTCTTCTCCCTTGCTGAGATGGCAAGTCAGCTTTTACCAAAGTCCTGTGCCTGAGGCACAAAGTGACTGTCCCTTACTACAGGGACAGCACTGGTAATAAGCCCAATGTTATACTTCCTTTGTGGTGTAGGAAACCCACCCAGGAGAGGTCTCTGTGGAAGGGCCTAGCAGGGACATAAAAGAGGAGCTTGTGGCAAATATTTAGAAGGTACGATCTCAGACTGTGACACAGACACCTTGAGGCACCCCACAGCAGGTTTAATGGACAGGAGATCAGAGGAGACTAAGGCCTGAGCCTAGCTAGGAGTCCCCAGGTCCTACCTGGACTGAGATGCCCTTTTGTCCAGCAAATGAGGCTGAGGTGCCTCTTTGTGTCCCTACACACCAAGTCCCCAGCCACAGCAGATTCTAGCTACTGCCCACTATCCTCCTGCCTGCAGAAATTCATCCAGTCTCTATGGCTCTGCGGCAGTCGAGTGAGAAAGCTCCATCCCACCTATTACCCAGCATTCCAAAAGTGGTGCTTGGCCTGTTGCCATTTGTTTGTTTCATTATTTGAGATAGAGTCTCAATAGGTAGCCTTGGCTAGCTTGGGACTTGCTATGTAGACCAGGCTGGCCTCAAACTCTTAAAGTCATAGATTCTTGTCTTTGTCTCCCAGTGTTGGGACTACAGACATATACTCCCACACCTGGTTTGCATCCTCAAGATGTCCATCCAACAGAGGCCTTCGTCTTGTAAAAGACATCAGTTTCCTCATCTGTGGAAGGAAGGAATCCTGTTTCCCAACATGAAGACATGAGAAAGAACACACACTGCTCGATGGAGCTGGGCGAGAGGGTGGATGTTAACCACACAGGATGACTTGTCCTCATTAGTACACAAGCAGGGGACATCTACAGAGTCTCCATGACTACACTCACCTGCCTTCCACACTGCAGCCTGAGGCTGTCACTGATCCTCCTTTTCTCTCCTGTGACCTAACACCTGGAGGGATGCTGTCTCCTGCAGCCTGTCCTGGGACAGGTAGCAAGCAGGTGCACCATGAACAGGAAAGGATATGCAGAGACCACATCTGGCATCTCTCTTTCAGGACAGCCTTCCCTCCAGGCTTCAGAAGCTCTCTCGACTCCATCCGGGAGTCTGCTTCTCCACTGTGCTGCAGTATCTGACTGACTGGGGCTCCACAAGACTCGGGACCAGATAAAGTCTTCTTTGCCGCCCAGGCTCTATGCCTGCACCCGGTGCGGCGGCAACCACTGAAACGTGTGTTATTTCACCTGCTAGAGTCCGGCATTCCAGGGCAGGGCTGGGGAAGGTCATAAAAACGTTGTGGTAACCTATATATTATTTTTATGCCGGTGCTTAACACAGCATGTTTGACACATGTGCAGGAGCCCGTCATAAATCAAGCCTGGGGTCCACCCTTGTGTCCACGCAGGGGGTCGCCTGGCCTCTCACACGTGGATGCAGGCCCCGGTGGCTGTCCTCCTGGGAGCCAGGCTTCAGGCTGCTCTGAGGTCCAGCTGCTGGCTGCTGCCCCTCGCCTCCCACAAAGCTTCCCTGAGCCAGGGAAAGGGAGGGAGGCCAAACTGGGAAGGCCTGGGCCAGAAATGCTCAGGAAAAACGCGTTTTGGAGTGAGCAGCCCCGGTGCAGGATTGTGCTCCACGTGTGCATGTGTGACAGTACATATGTGTATACAGGAATATGTTCACTTGTGCATATTGTATCATGAGTGTGTTTGTCTAGGAGCGAGCATACTCTGTAAGTGTATGCTTATGTGTGTGTGGCCAAGTAAGCTTCTCTGTCTAGGTATTTGCACATGTGCTGTCTGTGTATGCCCATGTGCACACAAGCAGGCTTGTGTGTGGCACACACATGCTTGTGCATATAAGCATGAGTGTTTTCATATGTGTGCATGAGGTATGTGGTGTTGGATATGTTCATTTGTGTGGGTGTGTTTGCTCAGGTATGTACGAACAAGTTGTGTGTACAGATATGTGCTTATCTGTAAGTGCATGAGATGGTTATTTGTGTGCATGGAATACGCTCATATGTGTGATTGAGAAGGATTCTAGATGTAGGTATGTGCTTATGCACATGTACACATATGCTAGTGTGCATGGCACTGAAGCAGTAGCTGAGAGCTTACATGGGATCTGAAACTTGGAGGTCCAGGGAGAGAGAGAGAGAGAGAGAGAGAGAGAGAGAGAGAGAGAGAGAAGAGAGGAGAGACTGGGCCTGTGTGGCCTTTTTTTTTTTTTAAAGATTTATTTATTTATTTTATGTATATGTGTACACTGTCACTATCTTCAGACACACCAGAAAAGGGCATCAGATCCCATTACAGATAGTTGTGAGCCACACCATGTGGCTACTGGGAATTGAACTCAGGACCTCTGGAAGAGCAATCAGTGCTCCTAACCACTGAGCCATCTCTCCAGCCCAGTGTGTGGGCTTTTGAAACCTTAACTCTCACTCCCAGAGACACCAGGGACACACCTCCTCCAACAGTGCCACGCCTTCTAATCCCTCCCAAACAGTTCCACCAATTAGGAACCAAGCATTCAAATATGAAGACATGGGGGCCATTCTCATTCAAATCGCCAGAAGGGGTATCTCTACTCTAGCTATGAACTGAGGAAGCAGATGGAGCTGGGGCTCTCCTCACTGGCTCTCTGAACCCCTCTGCACCAAATGCGGACTCTACTGTTTAGTGGGCTGGGTCACAGATAGGATGGAGGTTGAGGGAGAGCAATTGCCTCTTCAGTTAGTTACCTTGTCTCTAGAAGGTAGACAAGGGTGGGCTGGTGGTCCCTGGGCTTGTAGCGTCCCCAGGCCAGGTCATCTGGGCACAAGGGGCCCTTTAAGAAGTGGGTCAGGGCTTACTAGCTTTTCTGACTTCTGCTACCCACAGAAACAATCCAGATGGCTTCTGAATCCTGCTTCTCTGGCCTGAGGCCCCTGATCAGAGCATATATGGTACCACAGGTAGGGTGGCCATGCTAACCCTTGTCCTTTGTTGTCTCCTTCTCTCTCTTCCCCTGTGCCTCCAAGCCTGACCTCCATGTCTCCAGCTTGCCACACCTGCCTTCCCAGATGGTTTCCGGTGAAAATTCTTCCTTTCCAGGGCTTTGATAAAGAGAACAGGATGAGAGGCTGGGGACCCCAAGAGAGATGTTTGTATCAGTTAATACTGTGATAAATGCCTTGACTATGGCAACTTATGAAAAAGGGGATCTGTCTTAAGGTTTTACTGCTGTTAACAGATGCCATGACCAAGGCAACTCTTACAAAGGACAACATTTAATTGGGGCTGGCTTACAGGTTCAGAGGTGCAGTCCATTATCATCAAGGTGGGAGCATGGCAGCATCCAGGCAAGCATGGTGCAGGAAGAGTTGAGAGTTCTACATCTTCTCTCTGAACGTTGCAAGAGAAGACTGGCTTCCAGGGAGCTGGGATGAGGGTCTTAAAGCCCCTACCCCCAGTGACACACCTACTCCAACAAGGCCACACCTAATAGTGCCACTCCCTGGGCCAAGCGTATACAAACCGTCACAGGAGCTTAATTTGGCTTTGGGTACCAATGATATAAATGCCCACCGTGGCAGGAAAAGCAAGGAAACAGCAGCAAGCATAAAAGTGGGAATTGAAGCCAAGAGGAAGACAGTGGAGATGGAATGAAGCATCCGACTCTCAGGGCCTTCTTCCAGGGACGTGCTTCTACCAACAAGGCCACACACGTCTCCTAGCCTTCCCCACTAAAATGCCACTGTGGGTCAGGACTTTTCCTACCTGCCTTTCTTGTCCACGGCCCTTTGCTCTCCTGGGAGTGGGGGTCTTTCTCCCTAGTCAGATGAATAAGAGGCATCACTTAAAATTCCAGGAGTGTCTTAGTTACTTTCCTATTGCTGTGATGAGACACCATGACCTGGGGAATATGGGGAACATTCTCATTCTTTCCCAGACAGTCCCAATGGGAGAACAAATGCAGCACTTCCAGAAAACGTTAGGGGGACAGAGCCAGAGGGTGGGAGGAGGTTTGAGATATGACAGAGGTGGGGAAGGAGAAGGGTTCTGGGGGGTGGCAGTTCCCCAGTTTCCTAGGCCAGCGTCAGGCTGGAGGGAGGCAAAAAGCAAGTGGGGTGGTTCCTGAGAGGTACAGGCTAGTGTGAGGTAGCCTCTGGGAGGGGCAGAGATGGGATGGGTTCCCACTGAGTGGCCCATCCTGCAGATGGCCAGCTGTGGCTGTGGGCATTAGCTCAGGAGAAAGTGATCTCTAAGAGGAAAGCCACCTGGCCCAAGGGCAGTCAGGATATCTGTGACTACAGGGGTATCCAGAGAGCCTAGTCCCAGTCCCCCTGGCTCAGTTCCCTTGGGGGTGCAACAGCCTCTTCAGAGCTGCCCAAGGAGGGGCCTACAGGAGAGGAGGGGTGAAGCAGAGCTGGGGAGGTGGCCTCTAAACAGAAGATGCTTCATGGGATACCATTCCCATAATGCTCTGCCTTCCTAGTCTTCTGTATGCTGCCTACACAGAGCATAGGCCCAGGAAGGGACACAATTTGTGACTGAGTGAGCAGAGGGGCTCCCAACTCTGATAACAAAACACATCTCGATGTGGGGTGTGTGAGGGCGATTGGAAGGGGAAGCCAGCTGGAAGTTTGCACTAGACAGGCCCCATCTTGGGCCTAGGAGATCTAGGCCCCATGCTGATGTATGCCTAGTTTGGTGTCACCAGGCCTTGGTGGCAGGGGATAGGGAGTACTGAGGAGAGGGGACCCAAGGGCCTGTGGAGAGAGGCTAGGCAGGGCCTGCTTACAGGCATTTTGCAGAGATTGTGTCTACGTGGAGAGTGTGGAATGGGTGGCAGAGATAAACTCTTCAGGAAAAAGCAAAATAATCTGGAGAAGCACAGAGCAAAGGTGTAGGGTTCTGTCAAGCAGTACCTGGGAGTCCTACACTGCAAACCTTCTGGGGGAGGTGGGGAGTGGCATGGCCTCCTGTAGGCCACAGTTGGAGAGCAGGGGGCACTCAAGCCTGAAGCTCTCCACAGTCCCCAAGGTTTAGCTTCTTTGGGCTCTGGGTCCTGGTTCCTGGCCCTACCCCTTACACAAAGAGATGGCTGTGCAGGGATGTGGAGTTGAGGTATAGTGTGGTGATGAAGGCGGGTTGCCTGTCTCTACCTGAAGCAAGCCATGAACTCATAATACTTGCATACACATGCATACACATACACAGGCACACAGATTTTATAAGGACACGGGATAGAGGTGGTGTCTGGCTTCCGCTCCAATGCATTTTATTAAAAAGGAAGGGGGGGGGAGGAAAAAAAGAAAGAAAAATAAATGAGAGTCTCCCACAAGGACCACACACGGTGGCCTGGTGTAGCCGCAGGGCAGGCTGAGTCCCAGCTGGCACACTGCACCGTCACTGCCACCTCCAAACTGGACCCCCATGGCAGTAGAAGCCCAGGGGCAGAACCAGAGCCAGATAGGCACAACCGTGTGTTCTGTACGTGGTTGCTCTCTTAGGTGGGCCTAGGATTGTTGACCAGGGGTCTGGAATGCTTTGGGAGACTGAGCAAAGCCGTGTTCTCCTGGTGTACCTCCGGGAGGATGTCATCTGCTACCTCTTTCCTCTAGAAGTCCTGGTATATGATGCTAAAAACAGTTGGGGACCTTGTCCTGGCTCCCATACTCCCAACCCAAATACCACCTCAGACATAGCCTGTCTGTACACTGATTTACACACACACACACACACACACACACCAGTAATATGCTCTTATTCTCCCAGCAAGACCCCCTTCCCCCAATCCAGGCTCAGGGCACGGGAGGCTGAGGCTGGACCCAACCACGGTTCTTACAAAAAAAGGCCACAGCCCAATCCCCATCCCATGGGAAGGATAGGGGCCCTCTCTGGTGTTTCACACAAGCAGCCCCCCCCCAAGACTGTGCACCTGCAGGCTGTGCACCAGGAAGGCCCCCTGTGGAAATGGAGGCATTTGGGATTCTTGTGAGGAAGGAATGAGAGTCGTCTGACCTGAGGCTCCCACTGTGGGGAAGGACCTGGGTTTGTATTTCTGGGGAGGTTATCTTATTGTCACCAATTGAGGGGGTGGGCCTGGGCAGTAGCAACAACCCAGAGCCCCATTCCAAGTGTGTCTGTCCCCCACGCTGGTTCTGACAGAGACAATCGCTATGGACCTCACTGGAAAAAATGCTCTCATTGTGAACATAAACAGGCAGCTTGGACTCTGCCAGACGTGCCTGGAAAATGTTTAGGACCTCAGTCAACATATGAAATTTCCATCAAACTTTTATTAATCAGGAGGCGTTTGTTGTAAACCAACCCCCGTCTGATCCCTCTGGATGTCCAGGGAGAGGCCTGGGCTTGCTGGGGCCTATCCAGTGCCTGGTCTCCTGCCTACACAATCTGCCCCAACAGAGGAAGGTTCATGGTCCAGAGATCAATGGGGACCAAGACAAAGCCAAGCAGGTCCCTCAGTGCCTAGGGGTCACTGTAGACTGTAGGACAGGGATCCTTTCCACCCTCTGAGACAGCCTTATCCCACTATGCCTTCCCTGAGCCAGGCCTGCAAGGCTGCGGCTGGCCCAGCTGCTTCTAGAGGTTCTGGACTGCTCAGCTGTGATCTCTTTTATGGGGTGGGAGACTCATAAAGGACCAAGAGCCCCACTTAGGAGCTGAGAGGCTTGGCGGCTCCACAGCCTGAGGAGGAGGGGTTGAGGCTTGGGAGGAGAGAGCTAAGGAGAGGCAGGCCGGAGGTGTGGTTGGGCTAGAGAGGAAAGGGCCAAGAAGGGAAGGGGTGGGAAAAACCAGGGAAAGAAGGGACAGGGAGGGAAGATATGGGAGAGGGGGAGGTTGTGTAGGGGAAGGGGGGGGGAGTTGGGAAGAGGAGGACTGGAGAGGAAGCCTCAGCCCACTTAGAACTATGTAATCTGCTCCAGTGACTGGGACACTTCATACTTCCCTCCTGTGAAAAAATAGGGGTGATTGTGCCCAGACCGATGGCTTCCTGGGCTTGCCTTCTCTCCCATCCCCCATGTCCTGTCAATGACTATGATCACACAGAAAGTCTGGCATGTGTCCATCCCTGACACTTCCCACCTGAGTCTTCTGCTTTCCTTTTGTTTGTTTGTTTGTTTTTCTTTTGGTTTTTCTGTGTAGTCCTGGCTGTCCTGGAACTCACTCTGTAGACCAGGCTGGCCTCGAACTCAGAAATCCGCCTGCCTCTGCCTCCCAAGTGCTGGGATTAAAGGCGTGCGCCACCACTGCCCCGCTGTCTTCTGCTTTCCTTTTCTGGACTGTAGGCTACCCTTACCCCTCATAGACTCATGGTCTTGTCTACCTTTCTGGCTAGGGAGTGTGGAGGGAGACTCATATTGTCAGAAAGCCAGCATTAGGATTAGGCTACTAGGAGTTTCTTAACCATACCCCCTTGAAGTTCCTACCTAGCTCTGGGTCTTAAGTCTCTATCCCCTAGCTTTTGCTCCATTCCAGACTAACAGAATCCCTCAGCCACTGAGACTTCCTGCTGAAGACTAGGGAGCCAGTCTTGCCTGGCGATAAGGTCCTTTTCTTTCAGGGTATGCAGGGCAGAATGTGTGTGATGAGGCCACCCTGAAGGCCCCAGGAGCCTTCATCCCTAGAGAGCATTAAGGGGCAACAGTATGCAATGCTGAGTGGAAGTAGAACCCAGACTTGGAAAGGCAGACTTTCCCTTTAGCCTGGCTCAGTATGCTCCTGCAAGGGCTTAGACCTTGTGCATGCCTTCCTGGCTGCTCAGACCTTCCACACTCTGCCCATAGTGGCTCAGCCATGTGTACCAGGAAACAGGCCAGAAATGTGGGCTTGACTCTGTGGCCTTGACACCATGGCTTTGATTCTGTGGGTGGGCCCTGGGCACTTGTCCTGGACCTGTATCTAGTATTCTTTATTTCCTTCTTGGGTTTTTGAAGGCTAATGTTTCTAAGTGTGATTAATTTTGTGTGTGGATTTTGTATGCTGCAACTTTTTGAGGTTTCTATGAGAGAGAGAGAGAGAGAGAGAGAGAGAGAGAGAGAGAGAGAGAGAGAGAGAGAAATGCCACAGCATAAAACTGTGCCATATAGAAAGTGCTGCTTCCCCCTCTTCCAACTGGGCCACCATTCCTTTTTCTTGCTTGCTTGCTCTGGCTAGCACTCCCAGTAGGGTGCTGGGGGGCAGTGGGGGAAATATTGTATTGTTGATCTCAGGAAAAAGTTTTCTCTTTTCCCATTAGGCAGGGAACCAGCTGTGGGCTTTTGAAACATGCCCTTTTTTATGTTGTGTGTGCTCTATTTTACTCCCAGTCTATTAAATTTTTTTTTAATTAGAAAAGGATGTTGGCTCTTGTCCAATGCTTCTTTTGTTGTTTTAATAATTGAGATGTCAATGTTTCCCCCCTCCCCTTCATTCTAATAACATGGCATTTCATGGTACTTATATTTTATTTCTTGAATAACTCCTGGATTCCCAAGGGGTTAGAGCTGGAAGGATTTCAAATAGGCAGTGGAGCTGGGGGAGCTGGGCTCTCCTGGCTCTCGAACCTTCATTCATTGATGCACGAACCAGGATTCACCCCGATTCCCCACTACCAATCTCAGTGCCCCAAGTCAGGCATCACAACTGCTTCTTCCAAAGGTAGGTCCACGCTCCATATGCACAGTGGAGGAAAGAAAACAGAACACAAGCCAGGCTGGTGTGTGAAGTAGCTCATGGCATGCCCAGCATGGATTACCAAGCAGAGGTTGATTCTGTGACCCTGTGTTCTGGGCCTTCGGGACACCTGTTCTTACTCTGTGCTGCTCAGAACAAACGAGGTGCCATGCTTTCAATCTGCCATCTCCACTAGCAACCTCAGCATCCTAAGACAGGCATCACAACTGTTCCTCCTTCTGAGTAGTAGAGGAGCCCATGCAGAAGCCAGTCCATATGGCCTAGGGTCCAGGGAAGTTCCACTCTTGGGCACCAAAGAACTGCCCCCTGGTGGCAGGAGAGGTCAGGATGCCAGGAAGCAGCAGGCTCCTGTGTCTTAGGAGGAAACCCACAAATTGGGAGCTACGAATGAGGAGGCTCAGAAGCTTGGAAACTGCATTTGTCAGCAGCATTAATGTGCCGTGAAGGTCTCGTATCCACACACACCAGGCTGAGGGATAGGAGGAGAACGGTGCCCCCCATGCCCACTTTACCTGGAACATACTCAGGGTCTGCGTGCACGGAAGCAGCACGTCATACACAAAAGTCTGTAGTCTTATTTCAACTGGAAAAAAATATAAAAATTGGATCTCTAAACCAGTAAATAAACTGAAAGGCAATTTAATGAACTTTAAAAAAACAGTACCCAAAGGCTGGGGAGATGGCTCAGTCAGTAAAGTGCTTGCTATGTGGGCTTGAGGACCTGAGTCTGATCTTCAGGACTGTGTTTAAAAAACAAAAATCAGAATGATGATCACATGTGCTTGGGTCTCAGCTCTGGGCAGGCAGAAGAGAAGGATCCCTGGAGCTGGCTGGCAGGCTAGCCTATCTGACTGTGTGCATTCCAGGCCACTGAAACAGCCTGTCACAAAACACAAGGTGTGGAGCTAGAGAGATGGCTCCACCGCTAAGGGTACTGGCTGCTCTTTCAGAAGACCTGGGTTCTGTCCGCAGGGCTCACAACCATCTGTGAGTTCAGTCACAGAGTATCTAATGCCCTCTTCTGGCTTCTGCAGGCACCAGGCATGCATGTGGTGTACAGACAGACATGCATGCAGGCAAAACACTCATACACATCAAACACAGACATAAGACCAAAAAGACAAAGTATTTAGTTCCTGTGGAATGACACCTGAGGTTGACTTATGCCCTCCACATGCATGTGCATGTATGCAAACTTCTTCACAAACATGTGCATGCACGCGCGCGCACACACACACACACACACACACCAAAAAGATCTCTCATAATACGCATTCTAAGCAGACACGATGCTCACAGACTTGGTGTGCAGACTTACTTTGTCCCTTAAATATTATTTCAGGCCAGTGGGTATGAATGACTGCAGAAATCCTGTGTGTGGGTTTCACTAGAAACTGCATCACAAGTGCTTGAATGACAGGAATGTGCTACTGTGTCTGGCTCCTCCCATATACTTAATACCATCTCCAGGTGACTTCTGACCCTAACACAGTAGAACTGCTATGACAATCACTGTTACACTGCATTGTTTGGGGAGTCTGATCATGTTCAGCAGAGATGAAATTTGGGGGAATATTTTCTATTTGAGGTGGGCAGAACCCGGGGCACAGATCCTACAGATACCAGACTTGGTGCTTTGGGGCTTTCTGCTCTCATTCCCACACGTACCCTTTTGGGTTCTGCCCCTGTGCCTGCTTATTCTCAGCTCCCGTTTCCTGCCTTCCCACTCAGGATACTTCCATGTTTCAAAACTCTTTTTTGACAAACTTTTTTTTTTTTTGACAACTGTGGCCTCTCCCCTCATTTGGGCTGTGCCCACAGACCTACCCAGGTCAGTGTCTAGAAAAGCTGTTTGTTTTGTACTTCTCTCTCCCCACCCCCAAACTTTATTATATGTATGTGGGTGTTTTGCCCACATATATGTCTGTGTACCTCATGTGTGCCTTGGTGTCTACTGCCTGTGGATGCTACAGTTGGGCACTGGATCCCTGGAACTGGAGTTACAGATGGTTGTGAGCTTCCAGGTTGGTGCTGGAAATTGAACCTGGGTCCTCTATAAGAGCTGCCGGTGCTCTTACCCACTGAGCCATCTCTCCAACCTCCTGAACCTCTCTTTTCTCGTGGTGGGCACTTGCCTGACCGTGTCTGGATAGCCTACCTTACATGTAGATTCCTACCCACTGCACAGGGAAGGTGCCTGGAATAAGACCGGAGGACAGGGTGAGGACAGGAGCTCTGAGGCACTTGCTTCACAAATCTTTAATAATGTTTGACTGTCACATGAGTAGAACCCAAGCTCTTGGCTCACCCCGATTGTCCCCAATTCTCCCTCCTGGTCCTGCCCCTCTCCACTTCTCTTCCTCAGCCTCCTACAGACTTAGAATCTGGGACAAGTGTCTTGACTTCATGGAACAAGATGCATGGATGCAGGATTGGAGATCTATAGAGGATGGAAACAGGGCATGAGGCAGCCCAAGGGGGTGGGTATCTAAGTCCTCACAAAACCAACAGGCTCCCCATTATGGTCACAAAAATGCTTAGGGTGTTTCTCAGAGATGAAGTAAGGGAGGGGAGTATCTGAGGGGGATTGGGTGTGGTTTCCACATGATAACGGATCCAACTCAAAAAATAGGAGACATTGGCAAACACCCCTGGGTACAGGGGTTGGGCACAACCACGTCCCCAGCTCACTATTCCAATCTGCAACCAGGTCTGGTTCTGCTTACATACCAGTGGACTGCCAGAGTCACCCTGAAAAAGAAGAGGGGCTTTCTGTGATCAACTAGACCAGGTATGCCCCACCTCCCGGTTTCAGAATGAGGGTCCATCCCCTCCCCTCCACATAGCCCCCTCTCTGGCTGCAACAGAGCCCAGAGCCTTAGCACTGAGGTCTGATACAAGTGTGTGGTGATCATACACTATCTGCCTGGGTTCAGCCACCCCAGCAGTCCCCGGCTCACACCAGAGCCCAAGTCTGATCCAAAAAAAAAAAAAAGGGACCTACCTCACATACATTCTTAATATTCTTGATATCTGCAGCACACAACATTTCTGGCAGGAGGTAGGATGTCCATCCATAGAGCAGCTGACACTGGAACTTAGGGATTAGTGGCAACCGGGCTTCCATTAGGTATTTCCCAGTTTCACCTGTGAGAGGAGAGGGGAGAGGAACTGCCAGGTGAGGGTGTGTATCTAAGTCCAGCTAGGTCTTTCTTAGTCCTGGAAGGCAAGGAGGCAAAGACATTCTTGGGTTCTTGGTCAATGGAGGAGAAATCTAGAAAAAAATCTCCATTCAAAGACAGCCCTATCCACAAGCAAAAGCCACCAACACACAGGGAAGCCCCACCCACACAGGGAAGCCCCACCCACACAGGGAAGCCCCACCCACACAGGGAAGCCCCACCCACACAGGGAAGCCCCACCCACACAGGGAAGCCCCACCCACACAGGGAAGCCCCACCCACGAGGAGTTTCTTTTTCACATCATTCTGTCTCCCTTTCTCATATACTTCGTTGTTGCTGTTTCAGTATGGATAATTTCTACTGATCTATCTCCAAGGCCATGATTCTCCCTCAGCCCACCATAAACCTCATAAAGGGATTTTTCATATCTGAGAGCTGTTTTTTTATTTCCAGTGGATTATTTCCTTAGAAGAATAATCTGTATCTTCTGGCTTACGTTTTTCTCCTAACCATCTTCCCAGATGCCAGGGAGACCCATTCTCTGCTCTGCTCCCATGAGTCTTCCTGAGCTCATACCTTGTGGTGAGATCATCCCCCATCCAGTAGTCCAGCAAGACAAATTGTTGAGGTTCAGGTTGGAAGGTGGCAAGCAAATTGGCAACACGAAGTCAGAAAATACGATGGGGCTTTTCAACTGCACTAGTGCTACGTCCCCTCCGACAGGGTGGAACAATTCGAAGTTGGGGTGAATGATCACCTGGTTAATCTCAAACCACTGGGTATGTTTGTTGGCCATCTCAAGGTTGGTGATGCCCACGTACATGTCAAAGGTTTGGAGTTTCTTCTCCCTGCCAACCAGAATAGAGGCCAATGGCCTGCAGCCCCCTGTATCTCCTGCCCACAGACAGGGTCTTCCAGGTTGAAAAGCCTGGGCCTGCCTGCAGCTCAGTGTAGTAGGCCTATCTGACAATCTGACCTCAGAGATCCTGATTTGGACTGAAGGAGACTTGGGGATCAGTAGGAGCCTGTGCCTGGGCTTTGAAGGCCAGATAGCCACGCAATGGGCCTCTCTCTGGCCTCTTCCTGAATCGTTAATTAACCTCTGTACACCAGTTGTGGGCCTGACTAGATGAAGCTCAGGAGATGAGGGTCATCTGTCCAAAGAAGGTTCTGTGGAGGAACACTGTCTCTAGTGTGGGGGACCTTGCTGGAGGAGGAAGGGTAAGCTGGGGGCAGGGGCACACTGTAAATGGAGACTTCTCAAGTGGGGATGTAGCCTAGTCTGTAGAGGACCATGCTCAAAAGTACAGGCCATGCACCTAGGTACTGGCCCAGTCAGCTAGGGTGGATAAATCCATGCTGGTCCATTGGAAGCAGCTTGAAGTCTGAGGTCAAGGGAATGAGTGTATCAATTATGGCAGTTAGGCCTGGGGAAAAGAACTTCAACGGTGGATGCAGCAGTCCAAGCCATGGGCACATGGTCGAGGCCTCTCCTCTCCTGTGTCCCTGCTCCATTCATTACCCTTAACAGCCCCTGTACCTCTCACCTGGAAAAGCAGTGTGCTGCCGTCAGCACCCAGTAGGCATTGAGGATGGAGCCACCACAGACGTGAACGCCAGAGTAATGCACGCTGACCTGCCACGGCCATTTCCGATCACGAGCCAACGCTCCACCCAAGAGCTTGCCTTGCAGAACTGGCTGGCCACAGGCTGAGGAACGAATGCAGAGTGGGCCTAAAGCCACACCACAGGAGGGGCGGGCCACAGATGGAGGAAGGGACAACGTGTATTTGAGTGGGGAGGGACCAAGCCGGGGCTTAGGGCCGAGGTTCCACCCAGGGAGAAAGGATCACCACCCAGACCCTGGGACAGGGGCCTACCCACATCACTGCTCAGTGAATTTGCCTGGTCACTAACTGATGTGACCCACGTTGGGGTAGCCAGTAGAAGCAGAAGCAGCAGGTAACCCAGGAGGCCCAGGCCGGAAGTGGGGGCGGCCATGAAGCCAGAGGCGCAGCCCAGCAGCAGAGGGCAGCTGACCAGGAAATGTAACAGCGCCTCCCCAGGTGCGGATGTGAACTGGACACGTGACGGCACCTGGGCCCTGGATGCGTTGGTGGTGCCCCCAGTAGGTGACTTTGAACTAGCGGGTGTGGACGATAGGAACCTGAACTGTGTGGAGGCTGACACTGCAGATTGCCAAAAGACCACTCTGTTGGCAGGACAGGATGCCTGACTCACTTGCCTGACCTCAGGTACAGGCGACAGACAGACACACACCATGGTCAGACCTGGATATACAAGTTCTGTTTGAGAATTCTCTGTTTTAAACTCCAGTGTTCTTTTTTTTTTTTTTTTAGATTTAGTTATTTTTATATGAGTACACTGTAGTTGTCTTCAGACACACCAGAAGAGTGCATCGGATCCCATTACAGATGGTTGTGAGCCACCATGTGGTTGCTGGGAATTGAACTCAGGACCTCGGGAAGAGCAGTGAGTACTCTTTAACCGCTGAGCCATCTCTCCAGCCCAAACTCCAGTGTTCTAAGCTCTCTCAGTGACAGACTCAGATTTGTCAAATTTTACTATTTACACATGCACCATCTGCTATTAAATCTTTTTTTAAATGAAGTGTTTGTTTATATACAGTAAAATCTACCTCTTCTTGCAGATTTTAACAACCCTTCTTTTTACTTTCAAGGGAGGATTCCAGCTGATAGATGACAGTGGTGTATACCTTTTATCCCAGCACTGGGAGGCAAGTGAGTTCAATGCCAGGGCTACATAATGAGACCCCCTGTCTTAAAACTAAAGAAAAGAAACAGCAAAAAGCACAGTTGGGGCTGGTGAGAGGGCTCAGGAATTAAAAGGGGGGAGTTGCTTTTGCATAGGACCCAGGTTTGATTTCTAGCACCCACACGAGACAGTTCATAACCACCTGTAACTCTAGCTCCAGAAATCTGTCACCTATGGCCTTAGAGGTACATTCATGTGTACATAGCTCCACCCACACAGAGACACACAATTTAAAAGACATTTTAAGGAGAGGATTCCATAAGACTATGAAATAAAGGATGAGAAAAATTACAAAACTTTACGAGAGTTGTTGAAGTCAGAGGGATAGAGCTATCCTGTGCACTTGGGTATGATGTCATAAATACCCTGTGCACTTGGGTATGATGTCATAAATACCCTGTGTACTTGGGTATGAAGGCTGATGTCATAAACACAGCTGTTTCTGATCACACTAGATTCACGGCAATTCCAAACAGAAGCCAAACAAGAAGAATCCTAAGGCTTCAGTAATTAAAGATATTGGTAAGGTATAGATAGCCTAGAACAAAAATTAACAGGGGCAGGGAGAGACATAACGGAATTGTCTTCATCACTTCAGGCTGTTAAAACAAAACTTCAGGACTAGAGCTGGTTTTGTGATTAAGAGGTAATGCTGCTCTTCCAAGGGACCTGGGTTCAGTTCCTAGCACCCATGTTGAGGCTCACTAACAGCCGCCACTCCAGTTCCAAGGGACCCAATGCCCTCTTCTGGCCTCTCCTCAAGCACTGCACACACATGGTACACAGACACATATGCAGGCAAAACATCTATAATATAAAAAATTAAAGTAAAAAAATCATTAAAAAAACAAAAACAAAACAAAAACAACAAAAAAAAAACTAACCCAAAACTCCACAGTCTGGATGGCTTATGATAACAGACAATGTTCTTTACATTTTGGGGCTCGGGTTCTGAAATTAGAGGGCCAGCATTCCTTCCACCTGTCAAGCTCCTCTTGGTTTGTAGACTGGAATCTGCCGCCCATGTCCTCACAGAGGGCAAGGCCGAGAGAACCCTGAACCCCCTTCTGTAAGGACACTACTCTCGTGCACATGCACCACCATCACAACACCCGCAAGGCCTCACTTCTTAACACGATCACTCTGCTTGGAGTCAAGATTCCTGAAGGGGAAGGAGGCAAACTTTAGTCTATTACAGAAATGAATCCCAGACTTAGATCTTTACACAGAGCTTTGACCCAGGACTCGAGAGGCATGCACTGTCAATGAAAATTCTATTGGACACAGCATCTGCAGAGAGGAAGAATGTGATTCCACCACACCCTTTACACAGAACTGAGCTACAGTGATCAAGAAAGCCCTTTAAAACTTTAGGTTAAAATGCAAGACAAGCTTCTGGTGACAATGAGCAATGCAGTGAGGGACAACCCTCCTAATAAAACAAGGAAAAACTCACGGCAGCATACAAATGTCATCTCCATAGAAGCAGGAAATATCTAAAGCATGGTGATGACTCCCCAGAGTAAGCTAGGCTAGTGAGGAGATCCTGGAACCCAGGCTATCCCGCCCTTTCGGGAAGGGCCAGGAAGGGACTCTGTCATTTTTGGCATCTTTCTGGGTTAAGGAAACAAATAGGAGTCCAGGACCCATCAAGGGTGTGGCCCAGACTCAACCACACCTGCTTTTGACTAAAAACAAAGAGGAGTGTGCCCAAAGGATGAGGGGATAGGCAGAGGCCAGTCAGCACTGTGCTGGACAGTAGCCCAACTTAGCATCATCTGGGTGGCTCAGGCCCTAAACTCAGGAATTCTCAAGTTCTCCAGCCCTCACTCAGCTCAGTGTAACTGCAGGTGGCTGGGCTATCTGTATCTGCAGCAAACAGGAGCTTTCCAGGGCAGTGGCAACATTACCCTAGCTCTTGCTTATTTCTGCCAATAACATTTAGATATTTCTCCAACCTGGGAACAAAGATGGAAAATACACGAGAGGAGATATGGTGAAGGAGAAACAGACCAAAAACAGACAGTAAGAAACCCAGGCACTGGGTTATCAGCCAGAGACAGAAAGGTCATTCTTTGTTGTGCTAGCGTCAGGGAGAAGAATCTGGGCCTCAAAGTTTCTATTTTCTCAACAACTGGATAGTATACAGTTAAGATTTTTTTTTTAAAAGAACCATCATGGAGATTCTAGAAATTAAAAACACCCACCCCACCCCCACACACAAAGCCAATTCAGAGCTCACTGAATGGCCTTAACAAGAGTTTAGACCCAGATGAAGGCGGAATCCATGAGGTAGAGTGCAAGTCCAAAGAAGCTACTCAGAGTAGGAGGAAACGGGATACTTGGAAAGAAGTTTGAGGTGTTTTAATGCTGTGTTTCCCCTTCTCCCTCCTTCCTCTCCTTCCTCTTCCCCTTCTCCCCTTTTCCACTCCTTCCCATCCTTCCCTCCTCCTCCTTCTCTTCCTCTTTGTTTCATTAAAGTACAATTTTTCTTCCTTCTTTCTTTCTCTTTCTTTCTTCCTTCCTTTCTTTCTTTCTTTCTTTCTTTCTTTCTTTCTTTCTTTCTTTCTTTCTTTCTTTCTTTCTTTCTTCTCCTCCAGTTTCTGATTGTTTGACACAGGGCCTCACACTGTAGTCCTGCCTGGCCTGAACTTGCTATGCCACTGAGGCTGGCTTCAGT
This sequence comes from Arvicanthis niloticus, assembly GCF_011762505.2. Classification (NCBI taxonomy): domain Eukaryota; kingdom Metazoa; phylum Chordata; class Mammalia; order Rodentia; family Muridae; genus Arvicanthis; species Arvicanthis niloticus. Next base: position 62,079,696 of record NC_047663.1, on the reverse strand, counting down.
GATCCTCGGCTTCCCACTCGCTGAGATTATAATCATACACTCCCACCCCCAGCTGCTTCTTTAATTTTCTATTTTCGTTTGACACCCATTTACTTATTCCAGTCAAAGCCATAAAGATAAACAACAAAGCGGTGACTGCTGGGAAAACTGGTCGTTGCCATTTGGTGGGTATATTTCCATTGTACAGACAGGAAGAGATGGTTGCCTTGGTGTTTGTGCAAACTTATGAATGTGTTAATGCCATTCAGTTGTACATTTAAAATTGCATGATGGTAAATATTATGTTTCTTTCAATTAGCATTTATTAATTATACAAAATAATGGGTTTGCATAGTGACATTGTCAGGCACGCATGCAATGTCTTTTTGTAAGGGTTCATGATTCGCCAAGAATGATACCCCAGACTCAAATAATATGTAAAAGAGTGTTTTATTCTGTAGAAGTCCAGCATGTCAGAGTCTCCCATTCCAAGATGGAGACAACCAAGTGAGCTTGCAGGCCCAATTTAAAGCACATTAGGAAAATTCTGCAGATAGGTGACCTTTATCTTGCTCCATATCTAGGGACATTCCAGAACCATTACCGGGGCATTGGGCCTGGAAACTGTTGCTAGGGAGGTCTGGAAACTGTTGCTAGGGAGGTCTGGAAACTGTTGCTGACCCATTGCCTTTGCTTTAGGCCAGGTGGTGGGGCAGCTTCTGATGGCAGGGCAGTTTCTGACTAGTTTTCTAAAGCCTGGGTTTTTTTCCAGTAAGTAACTTGCTTGGGCTTGCCCAGTTCTTAGGCTTAGTCTCCAAACTGCCAATGTGAAGTCTGTCATGGAGTCAGCCTAGCCTTCTCATTTTAACAAGATTCTCCCCACTATGTGCTTGTTAGTTTCTTGATACAAACTAGGGTTGTCTGGGAAGAAGGAACTGCCCTTGAGAAAATGCCTCCATCAGATTGGCCTAAAGGCAAGTCTGTGGGGGCATTTTCTTGGTTAATGGTTGATGTGGGAGGGTCCTAGAAGGTTTATGAATGTGAGCTTGTAGGGCAAGCCAGGCAGTGGTGATCCTCCTCACCCTCTGCTTCATTCAGTTCCTGCATCCAGATTCCTCAGGTTTCTGCCCTGACTTTACTTCATGATAGATTGAAAGCTGAAAAACCCCTTTCGCTTCTGGTCAGGGTGTTCCTCACAGTACTGGAGAAAACAAACTAGAACACTGTGGTGATTTGAATAAGAATGACTCCCATAGGTCAGATATTTGAATTCTTAGTCACCAGGGAGCCCCACAATTTGAAAGGACTAAGATTAGGGGGTGTGACCTTGTTGGAGGAAGTGTGTCAGTGAAGGTGCTCTCTGAGCTTTCAAAAGCTTGTGCCAAGCCTGAGTCTCTCTCTTTACCTAGGGATGAGGATGCAGTTCTCAGCTACTGCCCCAGTAATGGCCTGTCCGCCGCCATGCTCTCTGCCATGATGATAATGGACTAAACTTCTGAAAATGTAAGCTAGCCCCCAACTAAATGCTTTCTCTTAGCGCTGATTGCCTTGGTTGTCATGGCTCTTCACCAAAGTAGAACAGTAACTGAGACAGGTGTTCCCTTGTCCTCTCTTCCCCCCACTTCCTTTCCTCTTCTTTAATAGCCCCACTCTCCCTTCAAGTCTTTTCCCCTTCAAGAGTCCATAAATGAGAGGAAACATGCACCATTTGTCTTTCCGAGTCTGGTTTATTTTCCTTAACATAACAGGCTCCAGTGACATCCATATTCCTGCAAATGGGATGATTTCCTTCTTCTTTGTGGCGGAATAAAACTGCATTGTGAATATTTATCACCTTTCCTTTATCCATGATCTCATTGGCTGGCTCTGTGACCTCATTATTGTAAACAGTGACTCAATAAACACGGTACGTTAACCTTGAATCCTCTCAATAGATGCCCAGAAGTAGTGTAGCTAGATGATATGGCAGCCGTAGTCTTAGGATTTTAAGAACTCCATACTGATTTCAATACGGCCACACTATGTTTGCACCCCCAGTGTGTAAGGCTCTCCTGCGCTCTACTGCACATCAGCACTGTTCATTTTTTCCCCTCTTGGTGAGAGCCATTATAACTAGGGTGAGAAGAGTCTCCACGTGGTTTTGATTTACATTTTCCTAATGGCTAGGAAAATGGTTTTTCATGTGTTAATTGGCCATTTGTATTTTGTTTTTCTTTTGAAAAGTGTGTATCTGGTTAATTTGCCCATCTATTGAATATATTCTTCACTCTTTTGGTGTTTATACTTAAGTTCTTTGAATATTCTGGATCTTAATCTATTGGATGAATAGATGGCAAAAAATTGTTCTCTTGTCCTAGGATGGCTATTGGTGCTGTCGTTTTTGTTATATGGAGATACCTATTTGATACAGTCCCATTTGTCAATTATTTTTTAATTTATTTTTATTTGTGTGTGTGTGTGCGCGCGCGTATGAGCGCACGTGGCGTGCGCACCCAAAAAGACAAGAGAGTATGTCAGTCAGATACCTTGGGAAGCAGTTATAGGTATTTCTGAGCAAGCCAACATGGGTGTTGGATTCAAACTCAGGTCCTCTATTTCTCCAGCTATGATTTCCCTTTTTATCAGTTCTTTTTTAAAATTAATTAAAAAAGAGCTGGTCTCAAACTCACAGAGATCCTTCTGCCTCTGCCTCTGCCTCCCCAGTGCTGGGATGAGAGGTGTGTGCCAGTATGCCAAACTGACCCGATTTTTAAAGGCCTGGTAGAATTCGTCAGTGAGTCTGTATGGCCTTGGGCTTTTGGCAAGCATACAGTTACCACTGCTCTAAGCTAACTGGTTGTTATTGCTTTGTTTGGGTTCAGTATTTGGTAGGTTATAAATGTCAAGAAATATATTATTGTAATTTTCTGATTTATTAGAATATAAAATTTCAAACTGTGCCCTAACGATCTCCACTTCAGTGGCATCTGCTGTAGCACACTCCCGTCCCTCTAGCTTTCCTGTCTGAGGCCTTCTCCTCTGTCTCTTAGTCTACCTAAGGGTTTGCCACTCTTGTTCACCCTGTTGGAAGATCCGTTCTTCACTCCATTGTCTTGTATTTTTTGTCTCTGTCTCATTATTCCCAGCTCTGACTGTTATTATTTCTATTATTCTGCCGATTTGGGGCTCCACCGGGTCGCGTCAGGCTGGGCTTGGGCGGCACCTTCTGCTGCTCCCCCACACTCGGACTCTTTCAGTGTAGGCACTCATATCTCTGAATCGTCCTCACAGAACCAATGGCCAGCATCGCAAGTTCTAGAAAGCTGTGCTCTCGTTTGCATTTGGGCTTAGGAATCTTGTATTTCCTCCCAGAACCTCTTCAATGACCCACTCAGAAGTGTCTTGTCCAGTGTTCATAACTTTGCATACTTTCTCTTGTTTGCTTTCCAGTTTTATTACATATTGATCTTAAAAGATTATAAAGTTATTTTTCCCCCTTTATTTATTAAGACTTGCTTTGTGGTCTAATATCTGATCTGGTTTGGAGAAAGTTTCATGAACTGCCGAGAAGAAACCATATATCACAGGTATTGGGTGAAATAATTCTGCTGGTGTCTTTTAAGTACTATGGGTCTACAGGGCAGTTGATTCTGAAGTTCTTTGTTGGATTTCTGTCTGGGTTGTCTACCTCTGGTGAGGAGGAGGCGGGACTCTCCTGCTGGCATTATATCTGGACTGATCTGTCTCTCTCTATCCCCCGCCCTCCGGGCTTAATGTAGCCCAGGCTGGGCAATGCTGGGGAGTAACTGAGAACATCATGCACTGTAGGAAGGCACTCTACAAACTCGGCTGAATCCCCAGGCAGGAGAGAGACTGATATCTGAAGGTAGTGCCTCAGCTGGAACTGTTGGATACTTCAGTGCTGGAGAGAACAGAGGGCTGAGCCACCTGTACTTGGCCAAGCCTTGCAGCTCAGGGGTCTGGGGAGATACCCCCTCAGGAGGTTTTGAAGGAGGAAAATTGCAGGCTGGGAAATTTTACAGTTAGGATCACTACTGCTATGCTGAAACATCATGACCAAAGCCACTTGAGGAGGAAGGGGTCTCACTCACAGTTCTGTATAACCATTCATCATCAAAAGCAGTGTGGGCAGGAACTCAAGCAGGACAGGAGCCTGGAGCCAGGAGCTGATGCAGAGACCATGGAGGGTGCTGCTTACTGCCTTCCATGATCTACATCTCTCTTAGCAGTCTCGTCTTCCAGGCTCCGACCCTTTGGGCAAGATGATGGGAAAGAAGGGGGTGGGACCAGGGCAGGTCTGGGACTCACTTTAGGAGAATCCCCATTAGATAGCTGGTCTCTACCTGGCTGAGAACTTTGGGAGTAGATAGCAGGGGAGTATGTGTTTCTTTGCATCTTACAGAATTTTCATCAAATTTATGCGCCTGGAGTTCTGGTTCGGTCCCCTCCACCTGTGGTCCTCACACAGAATGTGCTTGGATATTGTAGTTTCTTTAGGTCTTTCTATCCTCTGGGCCCTTCTGGCTCTGCGCTCCAATGATGCTCCTCACTCCCTAAGCCATCAGAATATACCAGGACCCCTCTAGGCATAGAGATGGGAATCAGGATGAGAACAGGAGACTTCAATCAGGAGGATAGAAGACTCTGTGTCAACAGATGGAGTAAGTGAGGTGACCTGTCACTTAGGACAGGGTTCAGTCCCCCCGCCCCCGACTTAAGTGAGGTGAGCTGTCACTTAGGACAGGGTTCAGTCCCCCCGCCCCCGACTTTAAGCAACTATCAGTCAGCAGCCTGCCATGCACCACGCAGTATTCACTGTGCCCTGTGTTGGCGTGTACTACCCACCCAGTAGCATGAACACTATGTATGCATGGCACACTCAGCACTACTCAATGTGTCTAGGGGCTGACCTCAGGAGAGTGGGCTGCAAAGATTCCTGTTCCATTCTCCATGAAAACACATCATATGTTGTCCCTGCAGCCTGACAGGGGCTTCAGGCAGTCCTGGCACGGAAGTAGCTCAAAGTCTATTTACTCCAGGATCAAATGCCTAGGAGTTGGGGACCGGAGCCTAGCCCACGATATAAAGCTCATGCCTTGCTCTGTTTGTAGTGCTGGTAGGTGGGCATGCTGCAGGAGAGAAGATGGATATTTGGGGTGAGGGACACCCAGATGTCACAAAGACATCTTAATGCCACTCAGATGCCCACCAGTGTCCACAGCCCCACAGGGGGCTGTTCTCCTTATGGCCCCCCACAGACTGCTGTCCAGAAGATGTAAGCAACCTTTCCCGTGCCTTTCTGCCCAGCTATGGAGCCTTCTGGGTTTTGATCTCTCCCCTGTGTTACCATGCCCCTGGATGACCTGGTCCTACATGTGAACCCTTGATCAACAATCCACATTGGATAGGTGGGCAGACAGCACCACAGCAACTGAGAGTTTTGAGTGACTGGCTAGCCCAGTACACAGTGGGTCCACCTATAGAACTACAGAGCTCCCTGCAGGTCGCTGCCATCCTCTGTCCAGCTGAGATGCTCTGAGAGCTCCACCCCAGCCTCTACAGCTGAAGTCCCTCCTGAGCTGAGTATACCGAAGTGCAGCTGAGCCACAAGCCCCGTCAGCCCTATACAAGCCGGGGCTACTACTCAGACCAGGAGAATGTGCCCAGCCTTGTAAAGAGCTTGCACACAGTCTGGCATGCAAGGATCACTGCACCTCTCCTGAGGGTCAGAGTCCTGGCTGTCCAGGGTCAGAGCCCTGGCTGTCTGCCCACCCACCCCTCACATGGCTTCAATCAAAGCAGGGCTGGGTCAAGGCTGGGCCAGAGGGCCACACCTCCTCCCCTTCAGGCCAGCTTGTCCAGACAGACAACACGCCCAACTGCAGGCTAGCCACTCTGCTTCTGCCTGCCAGCTGTCTGCCTTTGAACTTGGGGGAAACAGGAGGCAGATGCCTGTGGTTGGAAAAGTGTGTGCAGGTGCCACGCTATTCTCCAAGTCATCTTGAGATAGGCAGAGGGGCTGAGCCGCCTACGCTGACCTCTGTGGCTTCTTCTGTGTGCCTGTTCATTGCCAAGGTGTGTGGCCATCCACCCTTCTTGTGTGAGGTAGTAGAGACAAGCAGAGTGATCTGGTGACCTCCTCCACACTACACTGGAGGGAAGTGGAGGCCGGGGGACTCCTTGGACTCTGATCTTCAGCTCAAAGAGGGGCCAGAGAGAAGCCATTGCTGGCTTTGCCCCCAACTGCAGTTGTTCAAGAAAGTTACCAGTGACTGTTGTCCCTTTGGGGCTGCATATTAACACTGTCCCAACCCAGAGGGGACTCGCCACAATAATAACATGGGCATCAGAAAGGGTCTGGTGGCTCCCTGAACTCTGCTGCCACGTAGGAGTCTGGGGGCAGAAGAACATCCTTCTACTCTTGTGGGGTCAGCCAGGGGCCTCTGGAGGCGCCACCCACCAGGCAGAGTCAATTCCCAGTTTGGCATGCCTGGAATGCTACCCATCCTCCGGCCTCACCCGAAGCCCCCTCCCTCCTAAGTTCAGCCTCTCTCTCAGTGGGAAACACAGTCAGGCCCTCCCGGGTTTGCTCTCCCTCTGTGCTCCTCTGTGCTTGCCTCGGCTCCTTCAGAGCAGATGTGATGAGATAATAGGTAATGTCACAGGGAAATGCCCCTCGGCCCTGGTGGCATGCTTGGCGCTCTGAGTACACGCAGGTAGGAATCCATATGAACAGGCTGAACTGGAACCTATGAAAGTGGATTTCTGGTGAACAAGTCAGAAATACTTTGATTTTTGTCCCCCTCACTGAGGCAGGCGAAGCATTCCTAATCTGAAAATCTAGAATCCAAAAGGATCCGAAATATGAAACTTCTGAGAGGTGTTGTGATAACCACAGCAGGTAAGTTAACCTGTGACCGTGACCTCCTGTGATAGGCCATACTCAAAGAGCAATCACAGTGAAGATTCCTGTGAAGCCCCTCCTAGACAGCTAGCCCAGGGTGAAGAGCGAAGGTGAAAGAATGAATCATGGGAAGGATTTCTCATGCCCTCAGATCAATTGTTTTATACATGCAAATATTGCGAGATCTGAAAATACAAAACCAAACATACTTCTGGTCCCAAGCATGTGGGTGACAGACATCAAATCTGTTTTATTTATTTTTCCCTTGTGTCTGTTAGTATGGGTCTTTGTGTCTCTGAGGCCAAGTATGTGGCGCTCTTCATGGACTCGGGATCTTCTTGCATGCTTAGCAGGTGCCCTCTCTAAGCCACCACCTAGCTAACCAACTTCTGATGCTTAAATCCTGAAGAGTTCTCAAAACGATGCACTGGAATCCATGCACCCTCCTCAGGCAGTGGGGAGGTTTTCAGTAGTCTTTGCTACAACAGGTAGGTAGCACAGAATAACAGAACCCTGCCACGTTGCCCTAAGGTTAGTATGAAAATAACCTGCAAGATGTGAGTGGGAAAGATGGAAAGTGATGGGCAGGATTTACAACGAGACTGCAGGTCACAAACCTACCAACATGGGGAAGCTTCCAGTATTCTTAGTATTATTTAAAATGGCATTGACTACCAGACGTGGTGGGCACACCTTTAAACTCAGCATTCTGGAGGCAGAGGCAGGCTGATTTGTGGTTGCAAAGCCAGCCTGGTCTACAGAGTGAGTTCCAGGACAGGCAAGGCTGTCCTGAAAGAGAAACCCTGCACTGTTCTCTCCCTTAGAGTCCTCCCTCTCCCTCCTCCCATTGCACTATGCACTTGTTCTCCTCCTTTTCCCCTTTCACTGTGACCATGCTCCTTTCCCTATGTCCTCCCTACCCTGTGTTCACACGCCTCCTCTATCTTCCTATTCCCTGTATTATGTCCACCAGCCTGTGGGTTTTGGAGGTAGGAACCTCCAAAAAAAGGGTAGCAATGCCCTTTAAGGCATGCCACTGGAGCTCCTGTGTGGTGTGCTTTTATGGCCTTCATGTATGTGACTGTCCTGTGGTCTTGGCTGCTGGACTAGGGTCCCTTTTCAAAGCCTAAACTGAACACTCACATGAGCAGCCAGAGCTGCCAGACCTATGGGCCAGTCTTAAGGTGTTATACCTAAACATGTCTCCAGGCTAGGGCGTTAACACTTAGGGCCCAGTTGCTATGGCTAATCTTGGTCGTCAAATTGAAATACATGGGAAGGCAAAACATCAATTAAGGCATTGCCTCCATCAGGTTGGCCTGTGGACATGTCTAGGGGGGACATTTCCTTGATTGTTAATTGACAGAAGAAGGTGTAGCTTACTGTGGGTCCCCCCACCACCACACACACACAGGTGGTCCATGAGCCTGGAAGCAAGCGGAAAGAAACCATGGTTTCTGTATCAAGCCACTTCCCTTGATGATGGACTATAATTTGTAAGGCAAATAAAGCCTTCCCCTTCCTCCCCATGTTTCTTTTAGTCACAGATTCTTAACCCAGCAACAGAAATCTAGGACTGCAGCAGAATGGTGTTGGGAAGTGCCGACTTCATCATCAGATAACCTATTGGTGACTTCTGGGCTGAGGAGGCCATCAAGAGTGTAGCCCTGGTTGGAAGAGGACCACTGGGCACACGCCTCTGAGGGCTATGACATATGTGTCTGATCCCAGCCTTCCTGTGTCTGCCTGTCCACCACTACTAGGCTTTGTCCTACACATGCTCCTGCCAGGATGCTCAGCCGCACCAGCTCCCCACCACTGACTTGACACTTGGGAGCCAGATAAAGGGGTACAGACACTCAGGAACCATGAACCCCAACACACTTGTTGTTTAAGTTGTTCCTGTCAGGCATCTTGTTACAACCACAAAATCCTGACACATGTGCAGTATGTCCACAGGACCCATCAAATCCCTTTCTGGGGCTACTGATGTCAGAAGACTTGCTGGCCAGTGCTTAGAGTCTGATACCTGGAGTCCTGCTTCCTGGTCCCAGGAGCCAGACCCACTCTGCAGGCTCAATAAGCAGGGTGGGGGAAGGGCTGAGACCCTGGAGTGGTGTGGACTCTGTATCAGGATTTTCGGTCTCAGTTTCCTGACTATAAACTGAGAGGTTTCAGAAGGTATTCCCTGGAGCAGTGGGACCAGGCAAACATGGCCATTACACCCCCAGCATCCCAGCCTGAGACACAGCTGGTTCTGATTATGGGGGCTCAGCTCCCTTGGTGAAGTGAGCATGTCAGGCAGAGATGGAAACGTAATCCCAGCCCCTCATCCCACACTCTGCTCCAGAAGGAGCTGGCCCTCCCAACTGATCCTTGTCTCCTGGGTGAAGCTCCCAGGAAGTGGATCTGGGGGAGCTCCCGCCACAAAGACTACGAAAATAAACTGCCAACGCTGTGAGAGGGACAGATTCAAAGTGACGGACAGGATTGTCAAAGAGACCACAGGTCACAAACCTGGGAAGCTTTGATCATCTTTAATATTGTTTAAGATGTTAAATATATTTTATTATCCCAGTTTCTCTTTCCTCTACTTGGCCTGGATTTCTAGCTACTAGCTTTTGACTCCCACCCTTGTCTTCCCTGTGCCCTGTGTGGTCACAAAGACACACAGACACACACAGAGGCCCCCCCCCCCAGCACCTGACAGAGACACAGATACATACACACAAGACCCAGAGACTGACACACAGACACATGCACACAGATACACAGACAGACAGACAGACAGACAGACACACAAGGGTTCAGGAACACCTAACAGACACACACAGAAACATACACACAGAGAGAGACATACATACACAGACACAGAGAGAGACATATAGACACACACACAGAGAGACAGACAGACATGTACAGACATGGGTTCAAGCACACCTGACACAGACACACATAGAAACACACAGACACACACACAGACACACAGACACACAGACACACACATTTAGGAGCACCTGAAACCTGCCTCACTGGGATCTGAGGAAGGCTGGAATCTACCTGGTTCTCAGACTCCACATGATCAATTCACTTTGCCCAGGTGGCCACAAAACTTGGTCTTGAAAGCAACACCCTCCCCTCTGGACCTGGCTGTCAGATACACTACCTTCTCGGGCCATCTATTTCTCTGGTCTGAGTGGTTCTGTTTGAGCCCAGAGAAAGGTCTTGGTGGTCCACATTTGGTCCACTCATTCAGGAAGTGGCCCAGAAATTACAAGGACTTCCTGCTCTGCCTGTCCCTGTGCAGATAAAAGACAGAAAGATTTGAGACGGGCTTGTGCTTACTGAGGCTGATCCTAGGTTGTGCCCTGAGGTGTATTTAAACAGAGACCAAGCTGTGCACATGTGTGTGCCTTACATGTGTTAACTGTGTATATGCAGGAATCAGGCCCTGAATTCCTTTCTGGGGAACACTGCAAAGGGACCAGGCCTGGCTCTAAAGAAGCCAAGGCTGATCCAGGCACTTCACCTGTGACCCTGGAGGTCATACAGTCAAGGCTTTTCGAGAGTAGACCTCACACCCAGTTAGACACACTGCTCCAACATGTGGAGCAGGCTTCCTTGGAAGGCCGTGTAGCCCCTGAGGTGTCTGAACAGACCCTGGTGGACACAGAGGGGCCTAGCTGGTTGCTGAAGTTCTTAACCTTCTCCTGAAGGCCAATTCTGCCCAGAGCCCTTCATGATGTGCCTCTGAGAGTAGCAAGGTGACAATTCGGTTTCTTTGAAGAAGGTACGCAGCTGGTGTAAGATCTGACTGTGAATGTGCCAGGCTGATGCCTCTGCGAAAGGTGAGTGAGCGGATGAGGAAGACCAATGCTCTGCAGTATAGCTGGGTGACATACAACAGAGAGGATGCCAACACTGCCACCTGAGAGGCCTTTGACAGGAGCAGAGGAGTAGATACTTGTCTCTCTGGACACTACTACTGCTGGTGCCCAGGTTATTCAAGCCCTCCCATGGTGCCTGCCATTCTGCCATAAATCTCCTTCCAGCTGGCTTTTCCCCTTTTAATATTTTTATTTATGCTTTGAAAAACTCATATATTTGTAAAATATATTGTGTTCCTATGAGCAGGCTTTTTAGTAGCGGGGGAATGTTAGAAGTGGAGACACCTTGAGAACAGTCACTGGAGTCGTGGACCTGGAACTGGTGAGGAGCAGGCCCTCTGGACCAGCTCCCTTTGCATCACACTCATGGGGAGTGTGCCTCGCCCACGCAGAGCACACCCGAGTAGAATACATACTCTTTTTTTATTTTTTAAGGAGATGCCTATATTGGCTTCAAAATCAACAGCTCCAGTTACACCAGTTTTCGTGTGTGTGTGTGTGTGTGTGTGTGTGTGTGTGTGTGTGTGTGTGTGTAAGCCTGTAGATGCAGTCAGGGTGTCCTGCCAAGTCCTTTGGGGAAGGAAGGGGGTGGTGAGGTTTCTCTAACACCACCTATGTCAGGATGTCCCTGCTGCTAAGCTCAGGTGAGATCTTCCAAACCCATTAATGAATTAGTGCCTAAAACCACGTGAGTACACCCTGGAACAGGTCTCTTGGGCCACCTTCCTTTCTCTGTCTCAACACAGGGGACAAATAGTGACCCAAGAAATGTTCAGATATGTCTGAACCTGGCAGGTCCCCAAATTTATTTAACTCTGGGCAGGCAGTCCCCCATAGTCCAGAGAGGGCTGTTACACACACTGAAGCCATAGCCTTCATCTCTGGCATGAGGGACAGTAGGCCAAGGGAAAGGATGAAGAGCATTAGGAAGGAGATAAATCTGGAAAAAGCAGGACGCCCCTACAGGAGCCAGGTCTGGACACTTGAGTTAGTGTGTGTCCCTGTGCCTGGGTTGAGTATTTGTCATCCATCTGCTTGTTTGTGTGTTGAAACCTATACAAGAAAAAGTTTCTCTAAAGTCAGGCAACACATGAGTGGAATCGAGTAGAATCCCAAAAGACACACCTGAATGCCGTCATCCCAAGCTAAAGTCCTCAAAGAACAAAAGCCCTCAAGTCTAAAACTCCAGCCACAGCTCTGGAAGATAAAGGGCCTAAATGTCACAGATCTGAAGGTAGAAATATCCCAAGCTCTCAGGTATATCGGTGTCCCTGCTGCAGGTCTGTGTGTCTGTGTCTGTCTGTCTATCATCTGAAGGGTGTACCTTATCTGTTGTCAACAGGATGCACTGCAGTGAGAGGCTGAGTGCCAGGAGAGAGGAGAGAGAGAGAGAGAGAGAGAGAGAGAGAGAGAGAGAGAGAGAGAGAGAGAGAGAGAGTTGAGGAACTGGTTCTCTCCTTTCTCCCTGCATGGTTCTGGGAATCAAACTAAGGTTATCTACCAGTTTGCCTCCTGAGCAGCCTAGAGTGGCACTATGTACATACAGTAGCTAGGTTTCCAATACCAGGCATGGTTTCCCTCTTGTTGAGAAGGTCTTAAATCCAATTAGAGCAGTTAGTTACTGCCAAGGCATGTGTGCCACTGCTGCACTGGTCGACAGGGCTATTGGGCCCTGCTGGCTGCTGATGTGGTTCATCATATAGTGTCATGTGGAGTGTGATGTGACATGCGGTGTCATAGCTGGAGACCTTTCAGTCATGTGCCATTTACATGAAGGTCAGTTTTCTGTTTTCCGATCCCTTTACAACTTGCGATTCATTTTCTCGATGTTTCTTTTTGATGTTTGAGTCCAGCTTTTCCTCTGCTCTGCATGGCACCCCGACAAGGACAGGTGACTGCCCATCTGTCTCCACTGGGTCCCTAGCTATGCTCTCTATTGATGGATTGGAATCATTCTTTTTCTCTGTGTAGTCTTGGGGATCCTGGAACTCTGTAGGCCAGGCTGGCCTTGAACTCACAGAGATCCACCTGCCTCTGCCTCCCAAGGGTCAGGATTAAAGGTGCCTGCCACCACCACCTGGAGGAGTAAATAACTGTAATTTTAGGGGAAAATTGTCTGGGCGCTAGCAGCTCTCTCAAAGCTTGGCTTGCCTACAAGTCCCAGTAACTAGTTATAAAGATGAGTAGTGCTGAGGGGCAGATTTACTCACTGTCTCACACAGAAAGACAAACCTGCCTGCCTGCCTGCCTGCCTGCCTGCCCGCCCGCCTGCCTGCCTGCCTGCCTGCCTGCCCGCCTGCCTGCCTGCCTTCCCACCAAGGTAGTCTCTGACCATAAAAGTTCAGAAGACTCAAGGCAACCAGAGTCTCTTCCTGGTGACCCACATGGTAGAACAAGACCTGACTCCTGCAAGTTGTCCACTGACCTCCACACAGGTACTATGATACTAGCATCCCTCACAGATAAGTGAATAAAATAATAAAACAATGATAATGATAGTAATAAAACAACAACATTTTAAATGAAAAATTTCAAGATTTTGACTTTTTATTGGGCTATTTTTATGATTTGGGTCTTTCAGAATTTTTTATTTTGGAAGACTTGGTGGTAGGTAGAACTGTGTTTGAGACTGGCACTCTGGTTCATAGTTTCAACTCAGCTCTTGGCCTTGACCCAGGCCTAGTGTAAACCTCAAGGCTATTGGTCTGAGTTCTTCCCTCCTGTAGTTTCAAAAACATAACAGGTGAGGCACAGAGCCCAAGCCTTGACCTCAGCATTTGGGATGCTGAGGCAGGAGGATCATCATTAGTTCAAAGCCAACCTGGCAACATAGTGAGTCCCTGGGTCAAAAAGATAACCAAACAAAACAAAACCAAAGCAGAAGGAAAACCATGGCTCAATCCCAAATCCCTTCTTCTCATCTGAGTGTCAGCTGCCCGATTTGGGACTGTCCCTTGAAGGTGGGACACACACAAGCGGGGCTCTGGAGGGGACTGAAGGGTAAGAATGCCTTGAGAAAACTGAAACTGGTTCTTAATGCCAAGGATGGTAAACGGAGGTTTCCATGGGAATCCCATCAGGGCAATAAGCCAGCTGTGGAAGAGCCATTCCAGTGGAGTTCATGGATATCAGACTTATAGCAAGGAAACAAATGAAACCCATATGCACTCGTCTCTGTAAGCCTCAGTGTGGACCGCTTAGAAAGGCGGCAGTGGCGAATCGGCTTTGAGCTCCACAAAAATGTGAAATCTGAGATTAGGAGTCTCAGCTACAGTGCATTCTATAGGTCACATAGTAAATTCCTCTTCCTCCTCCTCGTCCTCCTCTTCTTCCTCCTCCTCCACTTTCTTTTGGTTTTTTTTTTTTTTTTTTTTAATGGTTTTTGAGACCTGTGAGATGGCTCAGTAGGTAAAGGTGACACTACAGCTCATGCCATGAGTTCCATTCCCAGAATCTACATGGAAGGCGAGAACTCTTCCCAAAGTTGTCCTCTGGCCTCCATCTATGTTCATATTCCAGCCTTCCCTCCCCCCTCTTGTGTGTCTGACATAAATAAATAGATGTAATCAACTTTAAATAAATGTTTTTGGAGTTTTGAAATAGAATGTAATGCAGTCTCAAACTCACTATGTAGCTCCGACTGGCTCTGAGGCCCCTGTTCTCTGGCCTCTACCTCCCAAGTAAAGAAGCATTTAGTTACAGGCGAGCACTACCATGTCCTGTTTACACAGTAAATGCAATGCTCTTTTGAAAACTTGTCTGAGCCTGGCACACCGGTACAGATCTGTAATCTCAGCATTCAAGAGGCAAAGGGAGATCGCTCAGAGTTCAAGGTTACCCTGAGCTACATAGCAAGCCCTTAAAAAAAAAATGACAAGATAGATTTAATTAAAATGGCTCAGAAGCTCAAGAGAGGAAAGATGTGGCAAAAATCCAAACCCACAACTGCTTATATGTTTAGTGAAAATCAATTAAGGGCAACGAGAAGCCACCCAACCTACTACGTAGGCGGATGAAGCAGGATTGCTTGGGACCAAAGTTCAAGGCCAGCTCACGCTTCTAAGGATCTTGGAGCCAGTCTAATCTATGAAAGCTCTGGATATAAGCAGAAGGCCAGAACCAGGACTGGGTCAGAAATGGCCACTGAGGTACCAGGACACTGCAGCCTGTTTGGAGGGAGGAACCCAAGACTAGCCCCTTACAGATGTCCTGCCAGGAGCAGGCCCCTCTCACTAACTTTGCCAACGTATATCCAGGGAAACGTGCATGCAGCTCACCGTTTTCTGGGTCCTCAGAAAACCAGGTAACATTTGGCCCAACAATGACTAATTTGGGGGCTGGAGAGATGGCTCAGTGGTTAAGAGCACTTGTTGTTCTTCCAGAGGACCTGAGTTAGGTTCCTAGCAACCACATGGTACCTCACAACCATCTCTAACTCCAGATCCCAAGTTCCAGGAGATTCAACACCCTCTGACTTTCTGGAATTCCAGGCATGAACTTGGTGCACACACAAATATGCAGGTAAATCATTCATGCAGACAAATAAAATAAATCTGAAAACAATGGCCAACTCACCATGTGCTCTGTTGTGCCAAATGGGTGATACTGTCTAATTTTTAGTTCATTTTCAAGTGTCTTGTATACAGGCAACATGGCATGATGTCATTTGGTCAACAGGTGGCAGGTGTGAGGTTGGAAAATTCCTGTCATCTGGTGCCCCCGTCAGTCCCACACAGAACTCCTTTCCTTCTGTGTTTGGCACACTTGGGGGTCTGGATGAATCTAGATGATGTCCTGTATCTGATCCAGTATCCTTGGTCTTCTTATCCCTCCAGGCTCTTCAAGTAATTGCTATGTACAGTACGTGTGTGTGTGTGTGTGTGTGTGTGTGTGTGTGTGTGTGTGTGTGTGTGTCTGTGTGTCTGTGTGTATCTGTGTGTTTGTGTACAGTCCACTCTGGAGCAGGGCCTGACTCAGTCGCACCTCTGTCTCTGTTTCCCTGTTGTTGTAGTTGTTTGTTTGTTCGAGACAGGGACTCACTGTGTGGCCTAGGGTGGCCTGGAGCTTGATTATTTATACCAGACTCCAGGCTTGAAAACAAAGAAAGAAAAAGAAGAAACAATCAGGCTCAGGCCTTTAAACACTTGGGAGACAGAAACAGACAGATTTCTGAGTTCAAGGCTAGTCTGGTCTACAGAGTGAGTTCTGGGACAGCTGTGGGAAGAAGCTACATAGAAATCTTGTCCCAAAAAAGGAGAGGGGGAGCAGGCTTGCCTCAGGCTCACAGAGCGCTTCCCTTTAGTGCTTGGATTGAAGGTGTGTGCTCCTATGCCTGGCTCTTCAGTCCCTTCCTCTTGCTAATCACAAAGTACCCCTGCCTGGAGGAGTCACGCATTGGAGTGATTTCAGCTCATCCCTCCTAGCTTCCAGGACCAGGGTTAAGGTTTTTCCCTCAGAGACTATTGATGAAGTCTTGAAGGGCAGTGGCATCAATACAGCAAGAGGAAGGGGACACAGTGTCTCTTCAGGTCTTTGTCTTCTTCTTATGCTACCGGGACTCAACTGTGGACCATAACGAGTCCAGATGACTTCCCAAAGCTCCCTCCCTCATCACCCTTCACAGTGAGGATCCCATCCTGGGAGACACTCTGAACCATTTCCCAACAGCAGCAGACTCCATTCCTGCAGGTTGAGTGCTGCCGACAGCACTGACATCCTTGTCACGAACAACCTCTGGGTACCAGAGAACTGCTACCTGGCCAAGTCTGTAGTGAGCATCCCAAGGGTGTTGGACCCAGCCTCCTTCTGGGGCTGAATGTAAGCAGTGCCCACCCTGGGGCATGCTGGTAAACAGGCAGAGATGAGAGGCCCTCTCCTACAGGTACAAGCAAGATATTGTGTAATACCTGGACTGTTCAAAGCCCAGCTGGGCCCAGGAGTGGGGACTGGTGTTCAAAGCGTGTGTGAGGACTACCTTGGTCAGGGTCTTTGTGGTTCTGGGCCCTCAAGATGGGATGAGGCTCAAGAGGAGGACCAAAGCTAGGCTTGAGACAACCACACCTTCCATCTAGAACCTTCCAGGGGATGGAGGTGGAGCAATGGGTCCAGGAAGCAAGATGGCTGGAATTGCCATCCATTGGTCAGTGCAGGAAGCTGCTCTCACTGTCTCTGCCCAACTGCCCCCAACTGGATTCCAGGGATCCTTGAAAGTAAGGTTTAGGAGATGTGGTTTTGGGTGACCGAGGACTGTCATTATTTTAGTGCCAAAGTCCCCAGGAAGTGAAAGTCAGTGTTTAAGAAACTATGCAAAAATAACTAAGTATAAGACGATCCCCTCACCAGAGTAGGAAGCAAGGCAGCATCCAGTGTACAGATTCCCCACACTGTACACAGGCCCTCACATTCAACAGGAGTGTGCACCTCCCACCTGAAAGCACACGGTGCAAATGCAAATGTGAGAACACCTACATCCTGGCATACACTAAAGAACATCAACAGATAAACACATCCAAGTACACACGCCTGAGAACACACACAGGAAGACACACATCTGAAAACACACAGAGGGTAACAGACAGTCCATCACATCTGAGTACACAAACAAGACACACCCAGATGCAGGCATCTGAGAGCATACACACAAACATGCTCTACTGAACACCTTGGAACACTGTGCTACTCGGCAGGAGGAGGTTGGTGATTAACCACATCTGCCTTAGAAGCCTCTGTCCCCCTTCCCCAGGCACAGTCCTGCCCTTGATGCTGGGATTGACTAATGTCCTTTCTACAGTGACCCCAGAGCAGCTGCTGGGGAGAAGTTGTGCCATGGCTGGCTGTCCTAAATTGGCCTAGCTCCAGTGGCCAACAGGCTAGGGACACACCTGCATTCATGCTCAGGTTCTACAGGACAGTCAGCAGAAGCCACAGTGAGCTGTCTCCAGATTGCAGACTGGGCTTTGTAAAGAGGTGTACCGTCTTTACCTCACGCCATATCCCCAGCACCAAAGCTGCCCTCTACGTCCACATTGCCAACTCCCACCCCCTTGGAACTTCACTGCCAGACCAGCCTGCAGCTTCCCTTTGTCCATGTCTTGGACATCCTTCTTTAAGGCCCCACCTTCTCACCATTCCTACCTTTGTTTCTGTTGGTACCCAGGACCCCATCTCCCTACCATCCCTTCCCTTTGACATCCTGTTCCCTGAGGCCTCTGTCTCCCTGCCCTGCCCCTCACCCCTTCCCTGGCCACGTTGGATCTCCATCTCCCCACCCCCACACTCTCACCATGTCCTCTGGTTACCTTCTTCCTGAGGGCCCTTATCCCCACACCCCTACCCAGGTTTCTCTGTTTCTTAGGAGCCCTGCCCTCTAATCTACCCACTCCCCCTCCCCGGCACACCCTGTTTCCCACTCTCACAAGTGCCCCTCACCCCTCGGTGGCCTCACTCCCACTGTCAGGGTTTGAGGGTGTCACCCTCTCTCTGTTTCTGCCGCCCTCCCTACCCCCCCCGACACCACCCAACCCTGTCTGGGTGCTCCTGAGTAAGGGCTGCACCAGTGGGTTCACAGGCACTGCCCACAAACGACCCTGGGAACTTTTTCTGGGAACTTTTTCCCGTCATACACGTAGCACCACGGGACTGCGTTCAAAGGAGCCTGTTTTTATCAAGCTCCAGACATAAGGAAAGAATTAGCTTCTTAGGAGGTATGGTTCCAAATCTAAAGAGTCTTGTTTTGGAAGCCTCTCCTTTGAAAAGCTGGGAAAGGCGATGCTGCCCCTCTTTCTTCTGAACCTGTGGTCATTCTTTTATTTGTTCAGGCTGCATGCTGCGACAGGGATCCAGAGACGAACATCTGCTTTTGGTGAGCGATGGAGCCCTGGTCCAGCATGAAGTCAGTCAATCTACCGACCAGGGCATCTGCCTGGATACTTACCAACAGACATGGGTGCAGAACTGAAGTCATGAGGCCACCCAGGCCAGTTCCCTCACCCAGGTCTCATATCTGACTTTAGGCTACCACAATCTAAAGACATTAATAAAAGAAAAAAATCCCCCCAAAAATGGTTCCTTCATCTGAACTGGCCCATCCTCTGGGCGGCATGGTAAAATCTCATGGCCTTGGGCTCAGTACTGCCACTGTGTATGTGAGTCACCTCTCTGTCTAGCTTTTCACATTTTCCACCCTGTAGTGACCTGGGAGTCACTTCCATGATCAGATCAATTGTCACTGCACACCAAAGACCAGCCATGAAAGTCCTTCCTTCAGGTGGAAAAGTGAATTTAAAAAAGTTTATTCACAGTGTAATAAACAAATTAAAAACCAGCTTCTAGTGCTTGCTAAGATATGGGTATGTTCCGGGGTTGGGAGTGGGGTAGGGTATGGCAGTAAACTTTAGGAATCCTCCTGCTGCGCTGGCCATAGCCAGGAGTATGATTCCTCCACTATGTTCTTGGAGATCGAGGCCCATCTTAAATGGGACCAGGAAGATGGGATTTTGAACTGCAGTGTTCAAGAATCCAAGGCACTCACATTCATCTCCCAAGACAGGCTATCTGCTTGAGACTGCTTGACTCTTGGAATCTCTGTCCTCATGGCCCCCAGTTGCACAGCACAGTGTGCAGATCTGGGGCTAGCTAACAGACAAACTGTCTTGATTCCTACATATGGGAAAGGCGGAGGGATTCCAAGGTGGAGGAGACTGGTGAGATCAAAGATGCCCAGCCCTCTGTCTCTTGGCTCTTTCCTCCCTTGGACTGCTATCCCCTCAGGTGACCTATACCATGACCATCAAGCCAGACAGTCTGTGTGCCAAGCAAGATTTCTGGGCCCACAGTACTTCCATCTCTCTGACTTCACTGCTGTAAACACCATCCACCACGATATAAACCATTAAATTAAAAACATGCCTCACATGTGGAACAGATCCCGATAGCTCTGTGAATGGGCTATGCCTTCACCCAGCCTTCTCACTGCACATCAACAAAGCAAGAATGAAAAACGTATTTCCATCCCCCTGGGTGTGGCAGCCACTGTGGTTGTCTCACCCAGGCCCTTACTGGATTTCTAAGCTAGCTGGCAAGCTGCCACTACCCTGCTGGGATGCTCGTGGTGAAAGGTGCCCACAGGGATGACAGGTGCTAGTTACCTTGTGGGAAGGACTGAAGAAAAAGAGGGAGAAGTCTCTCTCCATAGCACCACTGTGTCCTCTCTGTCTTAGATATTACATGGAACTGGAGTCCCTGGACATGGGCAGGAATAGGGGCCGACACAGTTTCACAGATAAGGAGAGGAAGGGGCTGCAGGAGGTTCAAGGCTGTACACCATGGGGCTGGGTCAAGGGTCTTACCTGGCTGGAACACTGCACTCTGTCACTGTTCATAGGAAATAGGGATAGCTCCATGTTATAAACATGGAAGTAAAAACTTGGATCAGAAGTAACTGCTGGAGCCACACACACAGAGCAGCCCAGCCAATGCTGAGAAAGAGCCGGGACATGCATGGGCGACTTGTGGGGTTCTGAGAATGTTTTATTGGCAGAAAGTCTGACAGCTTGGGATGAAGGGGCTAGGGACTGGACAAGTGAAGGTGGACCGTTGACTTTCTGTTCTAGTTTCCTTCCTGGGGAGGAAAGGGTTATTTGGCTAACACATCCAGCTCACCATTGCCCAGGGATAGTGCTGCTCACAACTGGTTAGGCTCCTCCCACGTCAATCACAGTCCCTTACAGACATAGCCACAAGCCAATCTGATCAGGGCAATTCTTCAGTTGAGGTTCTCTCTTCCCAGGTGACTGTAGGTTATGTCAAGTTGACAATGACTATCTAACCAAAAGGGTTTACAGATTTCACTGAGTCAGGAGTGAGGGCCAGACAATGGTTTCATGGATGAAGGGACAAGAAAGGCAGATCCTTAGATGCTGTAACATTTTAAGCCCTGCTGTACACACAGCTCTCTTAGTGATGTGACTGAGCACTAATGAGGTCTTGGTAGAAGGACTCTGCAGATGAAGTCAAGGCCTGGGTGAGTAGATTCTGAGACAGGGAGTGTTACCTTGGGTCTAGCATTACCACTGGCCAAAGAGAGCCAGGAAGTACACTGGGGGCCTTGTGTGGCTGCTAGTGTGGAGGCAGAGGCTTGGGCGTGAGGAGAACAGGGGACAAGAAGTCTGGCAGTCAGAGAAGTGGCATCTGGGCCATTACTGCCACAGAAACTGAATTCTGCCACCAACATGGTTGCACGGGAGACCTCAGCTGAGCCCAGATGAGGATACAACCTGCCAGCACCTGGATTTCAAATCCCAGCCTTAGAAACTGGTAAGATCACACATACCCTGGGGAGAAAAGGGGACATACACACATGAAATGTCAAAGAATAAATTATAAAAAGTATTAAAAGCTGGATGTGGAGCAAATTCTTTTGTAATCACTCAGGAGCCAGAGGCAGCCTGTTCTACTTATCAATTCCAGGTCAGCCATGACTACATAGTGAGACCCTGACTCACAAATGGGGGCATGGACCTGGTGAGACGGCTTGGTGGCTAAGAGCACTGGAGGCTCTTCCAGAGGACCCAGGTTCAATACTCAGCTCACAGCCCGCTGTAACTCCAGTCCCAAGGAATCCACCACCCTCCTCTGACCTCTGGCCACCAGGTACATATGCATGTATGCAGGCAAACATCACACATAAAAATGAGTTGTTAAAAATTACAAAATATTGCTATCGCCCTATCACCAAAATATTTCTACCTATCACCCTTTTGCATCATGGCTGCCATTAATTTCATTCGCTATGTACATATAGACATATGCAGAGATATGTTAGATCATTTATCTTCAGTAAACTTAAATTTACATGTATTCTTTCACTGAAACTGCGGGGTTTTTTTTTTGTTTTTGTTTCGTTTTAAGTTTCTGACCTCCTAAGTCTCCGTCTCCGTCTGAGAACAAGTCAGGGCTACTACTGACTAGATGTGTCGGGAGACTTGATTATCAGCCGGTGGCACTGTTTTGAGTACTAGAGCCTTAAGGGTGTGGTGTCTAACTAGAGGAAGAGAACCAGGTTCTGTAGACTATGTCCCAGGAGTCAGGGACAGGGGAGACCTCACCCTGTGTGTCTATTCGATAATGACGACTCAGCCCAGTGTGAGCCCCCATGCTAGAAAGACCAGCGCCATCCTCACCTGGGTCCTGCAGTGGCTGAGAGTCACCTAGGAAGGTGTGCGTTCTGCAGACGGGGAGCTTCCTGCAGTGCTGAACCTGCCACTCTGAGTCAGAGGTCAAGTGGGTGTGGATGGACATCCAGGTGTTTTCAATGTGCTGTGTGTTGTGTACTGCTGACAATGAGGTGCAGGCTCTGGCATGTAGGGTGTCACATGGAGGTATCTCTTTGCACCCAAGTTTGTTGTGCTTGGTGGTGCCCCCTGCTCCAACAATCCCTGTGCCTTCCCATCTTCCTACTCCAGAGTCAGCTTCTCCTTGCGTGCATACGGGCCCTCACTGAAGTCTACCGGGCATCCTATCTGTGGGGTGCACTGACCGGGAATACAGTGTATACAGAGGGGTCCCAGCCTGTTATCTCTGAGTGTCTTTCCCACATGCTGGGTCAGGCAGCCTTGCTCTGCTCTGCACACAGGCTCCTCCTGGACTGCCTATGTCTCACAGGCCTAGAGAAGAGCTCTCAGGAAGATCCCGAAAGCTTTGGCAGGGGCCTGGCAAACATTTCTCTATCTTCTATCAACAGCAGACAGATGGTGGTAACACACCTGTATTCCTACCTCTGAGGAGGTGAGGTAGGATCTCAAGTTTGAGGCCAGTCTGGGCTACTTAAGAGACCCTGTCTGTCAGAGGTCTTCTTCCAAGAACAGGGTCTATTGTGCATACAAGCACAATAAAAGTATTGAACTAAGCCAGGCATGCCTTTTAATCCCTACACTCAGGACAGGAGGACAAGGCAGGAGGATCTCTGTGAGTTAAGAGGGTAGCCTGGTATACTCGATGAGTAAGCTAGCCAGGGCCAGCCAGGGCTACATACACCTAAGAAAGTGACACTCAAAAACAGAAAGAAAAAAAAAAAAAAACAAAAAAAAAAAAAAAAAAAAAAAAAAAAACCAGGCAAACAGCCGGGCGGTGGTGGCAGAGGCAGGCGGATTTCTGAGTTCGAGGCTAGCCTGGTCTACAGAGTGAGCTCCAGGACAGCCAGGGCTACACAGAGAAACCCTGTCTTGAAAAACCAAAAAAAAAAAAAAAAAAAAAAAAAAAAAAAAAAAAAAAAAAAAAAAAAAAAAGGCAAACAAAACAAGTATTAAGATGTACTGCATTCAACAAACGTGATCTGGGTCTTCCTTAGGGCCCTGAGGTATTCCTGCCCCCACTCCAAGCCGTGTCACCTGAGGGCTCCACTCATCATGCAAAGAGGAATTTCCTGTAACTTCTGTACCTGCTCAAAACTGGACACTGCACATTCCTCAGCAGAACCTCTCAAGTCTGGAGCCCTCAGTACCCAAACTGGGGCCTGCTAGCCACACCCATATTTGTGTCTACTCCACCTTCCAGTCCTACACAGGGAAAGGGGCTTAATATGGGGAATTCCTAAGGTACTTCCTTCTCTGTGACCAGAGAGATGCACACAAAGCAAGCTCACCACTGAAACTTCCCATCCCAAACTGTTAGCATGTCTCGAGGCCCCAAAGGGGAGAGAAGACTGACAAATCCTCTGGGTCAGAAGTGAGTGACCCTGTGGCCTTTTCTATTCAAAAGGACCAAGGGGAAGAATCTTCCAACAGAATCAAGTTTTGAGAAGGTACCAAGGGCATAAGATATGGATGTGGAAATCCATAGCAACTATGAAAGGTGCCTACGACCAAGCATCCTGGCATCCACATGCAGCCCAGCAGCCTGTGGCTGGGACGCCAGGCCAGCCTCAGGCCTTCATGGAGGTCCCTGCTGGCCCTGCGCTGGGGTAGGGCCT
The DNA here is from genome assembly GCF_011762505.2 of Arvicanthis niloticus. NCBI lineage: Eukaryota > Metazoa > Chordata > Mammalia > Rodentia > Muridae > Arvicanthis > Arvicanthis niloticus. Next base: position 62,055,959 of record NC_047663.1, on the reverse strand, counting down.
CAACTGTCAGACCACACAAATCTCACCAACTGCTGTATAGGGATCACTTTCTCAAAATGTTAGAACATGTCTTAAGGATCTGTTGGGTGGTGCTCTTCCATTTGCAATGTGTGGGTGTATACTGTTATGGAACCTCAGGGGAAAAATTCTTGTGAAAGCCACATGTTACCACACACTGCCTTCTGGGTGCTACTTTTGTTTTTTAATTTGTGTTTCTTTTTATTTTCTGTATATGAATGTTTTGCCTGAATGTATCTGTTCACCCTGTGTGTGCTCAGTGCCCGTGAGATCAAAAGACGACATCAGATCCCTTGGACCTGGAGTTACAAGAGGTCATGAGCCACTACGTGGATGCTGGGATCTGGACCCAGATCCTCTCTCTGCAAGAACAGCCAGTGTCCTTAACCACTGGGTCATTGTTCCAGCCCCCTGCCTTGTCTGTAATTAACACAGTAATTGCACGTACTTGGAGGGTACAGTGTGATATCCTGGCACACATCCATACCCTCCCTGTGTACTGTCAGATCAGGTAGTGACAGTCCATACCACCAGGCGTCCATCAGTTCACACGAGGTAAGAACTCTCTTCCAGCTGCTCTGAAATAATACCCATTGCTCATTCTAGTCTCTCTGCTAAATAGAATACCAGAGCATACTGCTAGTCTGACTTTAATTCTGGACCCAGTTCCCTGCCCACCCCTCTTAAGCCCCAACTCGAGTAATTACTATTCCATTCTCTGCTCCCATGAGATCAGCTTTTCCAGCTTCCACATGAGTGAAGTCTTGTGGTATGAATGGATTAAAAAAAAATGTAGTAGGTGCTGTATGTGGGGCACAGGACTATAACTCCAACACTCAAGAGGCAAAGGTGGGAAGATCTCAAGAAGCCAGCTAGGGATACACAGTGATACCCAGTCTCAAAAGGCCAGGGCTGGGGATGCATCTCAGTGGTAAAATGCTTGCTTAACATGCACAAGGCCCTGTGTTGGCTCTTAGCACTGGCAGAAACACACACCATGATATAGATAAATAGATCAGCATTCAGTGGTGAAAAAGAATGAAATCCTGTCACTTGCAACAACATGGCTAAATCTAGAGGACATGATGCTTTGTGAAGTGAGCCAGGCATACAAAGACAAGTGCTGGCTGGATAGTCAAGGTCTCCCAGGGGCTCTGAGTGGAGGAGAGGGGAACACAGGATGGGCAGGAATGGGGGGAATAGGAAAAAGGCTGGATAATGGGAGTGGAGCATGGGTAGGCAGGAGGAGTAAACTCAGTGCTCCAGAACATGTCAGGGAGACTACAGTGCCTGGCAGGTCACTGTTCTCTTCATAAAGCTGTGGAGAACACAGAGGCTCCCACACACAGGGCTGACAAGTGCTTGAGAGGAGGAAGCAGGACCTGTCTGATCCCATCACTGTACACTGCAGACAGACATCACCACACACCAGCCATCTGGTATCCACTCAGTAAATATATGAGGGGGCCGGGGAAGGTGGCACAGACCTATAATCCTAGCACTTTGAGGCAGGAGGACTGCTGCAAGTCTGAAACCAGCTTGGACTGGAGTGACAACCTGTCTCAAAAACAACAACAACAAAAACCGCCAACAACCCACAGGACCCTTTCCCCCAAATACACAAACCCATGCATGAGTCCCCAGTAGCCCACAGCAGAGTGGATGGTGGAAGCAGCTCTGAGCAGTAAGCTGAGAACCCTCACTGAAAGATTAAGCAAAGGGTACCAACAAGACAGTGTGGGCCACTACTAAAGCAGGCACCTAGTCACACTTCTGAATAGCCTGGGTCAGGGAACTGGGAGATGGGCATCTTGTTTCTGCTTCTGATGGAACTGGAGAGGTCCACAGCAGAGACATTTGAGCTGGACTGGACTGCACTCGTGACTGCAGTCAGTCACCAAGCATGTGGAGAGAAAAGGCTGCTGCCAGGGCAAGGCCAGAAGGATGTTGGTCTTGGCCATCAACTTCCTAGATTAAGAGATGTCTGGAGTGTCCAGACATCCCTGTGTGTCCGTGGGGGTGCTTCCAGAGGGACAGCAGTTAGGGAAAGGGCTACCCTGATTGTGGGAAGCTCAAATGGGAGGCGGAAGAAGGCAGTGTGTGCTAAGTGTGCAGGCCTCTCTGTGTGAGAGCACATGGCTGACACCAGCCTCTGCTGACACCAGCCTCCACTACCTTTGACTTTTTAATGCAAAACCAATACCAGCGATTCCAGGAGCTTCCAGGCCCTCAGGCTGCTGAGGGGTCCAGACTCTTGTACTGGACAGCTACAATGTTCTCTGTCTCTCCAATGTGCACATGGCTGTTATAGACCCGGCTCCTATGATGTAAGCAATCTAATAAACATTCTTTTATTATGCACACATAGAGGCTACTGGTCTTGTTCTTCTACAGAACTCTAACTGATGACCAGGAGAAGGTGGCAGGGGCTACAGCAGCATCTGAAGGGGGAATCAATGCCTGTGGCAAGTGAATGGCAGAGCCAGACCAAGTACTCACATCTCAGAATGACTGACATTTTTCTTTACAGTTTGGCAAAAATGGTGAGATATGACAATATGATGTGGCTTGTGAAAGGTAAGCAGGGCCATGGCCCCACAATGGCAGCTCAACGCGGGGGTCTCAGTGTGGACAGCGAGAATGACTATGCTGTGGTGGCCATCCTTGCCTAAACAGAACTTGGCCCTCATGCTAAGGGCACATGGAAAACATATCATGTTCATGCACGTCGTGGCTTCCCCTGGCCCATCCTAGGAAGGTGTAGTTCCCAGGTAGGACCTCATAGTTCCACAGCGCCCAGAATGGCTTCCCAGGTCTCAGTAAGAAGGACACAGAGCTAACAGCAGCAGAATCAGCAGAGACATGCCAGGGGCGGCTGTTCTGCAGCTTGCCCCACTACATCAGCTTTCTCATACGCCGGTTATGCTTGTCCACAGTCAGGGTTGCCCGGTCCACAGCTACGGTGATGCCGTCCAGAGCTGCGTCCTGGCGTTCGAGCTCAGCCTCAGTGTCCAGTGCGAGTCCCTTCAGTTTGCTCAGGATCTGGGGGAAGCAGAAATGACAAGCACACAGTTTCTATTCCTATCTCAGTATCAACAGCCTGATGTAACTAACCAAAGGGATACAGTTTTTGAGTCAGGAGGACACAGCTCCAGAGTCTGCTGCCTGAGCTTGGCCTCAGCACTAGGCTTTACCCTGTGGTCCCAGGATACAGCTGTCCTCAGCAGAAAGCACACATGACCATGCCCTGGAAGGTGCTGAGTGAACCACGTGGACCAGGAACACACCCATCATCTGTTGGATTCCGTGTAAGGGGAGACCTGCCCAGTCACCTGTATCTCACCTTACTGTGCCACCCAGACACAAGAATAGTAAGACTGAAAAGAACAGCCTCCTTTCTCCTTCACACACCCAGAAAGCATCACCCCAAACACAAAGGTACAACACAACACTAGTATTTGCCACAGAGCAAAGCTCTGCCAAACAGGTACCTCAGATTTCCATGAGCTGAAAAATGTTAACTGCCTAATGACACCATGTCACAGTGCCACAGCCTCACACGTTCTGAAGAGTGGCACTGGCATGAACAGTCCCCAGTGCCACAGCCTCACATATTCTGAAGAGTGGCACTGGAATAGACAGTCCCCAGTGTCACAGTCTCGCATGTTCTGTACAGTGGTACTGGTGTGGACAGTCCCCAGTGTCACAGTCTCGCATGTTCTGTACAGTGGCACTGGCATAGACAGTCCCCAGTGTCACAGTCTCACATGTTCTGTACAGTGGCACTGGCATGAACAGATCCAGTGTGTGGTCACTTACACAAACCACAGTGCAGATAATAACACACGGGTCTGGGCTAACAGAGTCACTGGGCTACATGCCGTGCTGCAGCATGTGTGCACTTGTGCTCACGACTCTCAGACCAGCAGGGACCAAGCATTCAGACCTGTGGAAGCCACTGAGACATTGGTGATGTTCAAGTCGCCTCACAAGGAGCCATCCTCATCATTAAGTGACAAATGCCTGTAATTTAATAGGCTATACAACACAGGGCCGCTGCAAAAACACAAGGCTAGCCGCACTTACCTAGAGTCTGTGATGCAGAGAGCACTGAGGGCCAGGTAACAGGTGTGTGTGTGTGTGTGTGTGTATGGGGCCACTGGAGAGAGAAACAAGCCACTGCAGGCCAGACGGGCTGGGGAGGCCCGTCTCCCCTTAGCCTCTCTTCCACTCAGATCCATGATGCATGTCAGGAAGTTTTATTTTATTGCAGTCCTGAGTTCTTCATTCTGTGGTTGCTCTAACTGGATTCTCATGCAGCTGGGCTAAGCCACTCATACTTTCAAGCTGACAGCACAAAAGGAAAACACACTAAAGAAAACTGCAACACTGCTCGTGATGACTGTCCACACCTTTCAGGAAGAGCCTCACTTCACTGTGAGGCCAAGGAAGAGGAATCAAGGAACCTGATTCATCAGGACATCTTGGTCACGATCACTGTCTCCCCACAGCTGCTTATGACAGGGATGGGTTAAGTGGAAACTTCTGAGGTCCCCAAGGCCTGTCTAGTGACTGCATTATATCCTAAAACCTTTCCTGACCCCTATCTGATGTCACACACGGAAGTGTTCCATGAGGGCCCAGGCAAAACATCTCAGGTGGCCCAAACTGCTCCATCAGCACCCAGCTGGCGCCATGACCACACACTAAGTGCTCAGTTCTAATTCACACAGGCACCCTTGCTCGTAGGCTGGCATTTCTACCAGCTTAGAGACCAGGCCAAGAACTCTGCGTCTGACTAGCGACAGACAACACGAGCGGGGAAAGCCAGGACGGTAAGGCCTAAGTCCTTTCCTAACAGCTAGAGTCACATGAACCAACCACATGATCAACTGCAAACTGCAAAGGCCTATGCTGGGCCACCAACAGGTTTCAGGGTTCCTCTTCAGACACAGCTTGTGTTCAACTGCCATCGTGAGACAGAGCTTGTGATGGCTGTCTGCAGTTCTAGATCTGTTCCCCAGGAGCTGGCTGGAGCTCTAGAAAGCACACAGTGGGGACAGTGAGCCCTGGGATGGGGGATGGCATTATACAGTAGTCTTTTCCATCTCATAGACTTGCTGACACCAAACAGCAGAATAAAACAAGGAAATGAATCCCTAACACCCAGCCCCACCCCTCTCTCTCACCCATCTGCCCTGCCCACCTGCTGTGGTGGAAAGGTTATTCTGCCTATGCTGCCCACTTGTCTGTCAGTTATGTCATCTGACAAGGCCTCCCAGCCTCCCATAGTCAGGTCAAACACAACCCCTGGCTATGCCTCTCTATGGTCTCTGTGCCTGTGTGTGTACACATGGGTCCCATAAAAGTGCATGTCTTTCCAGGAGGCGTGAATACACTGTGATGTGTAGGTAATGTAGTTCTCAGACAGCATCCTTGTCCCTAAGGTACATGTGACTGACTGACACAGAAATACCTTTAGACCACGACTGCTTTGAAGTCTGGGGTCCAAGTCCTGGCAGAACTTGGGCACCAGTTTCCAGCCATGCCGTGTGTGGGTCCTGTAGCCCCTCAGGCACTGGCTCACTTGGTTGATACAACCATTTGTCTTGTTTGTGTTAACAAGAACCATGCTTATAGGAAAGAAGAGAATTAAAGAAGAAAATGAAAGCTATCCGTGACTCAAACCACCATTCCTCACACTAGCCTAACAAGTTAGCTATCCTTAACCCCAAATCCCAAATCTGAGACTTTCTGAGCTGATGTACCACTGGTGCTGAACAGCACCCATGAGCCCACAGGACAAGCCACATCAAAATCCAGGCGCTAATCAGACATGGAAGGGCACACCCACAATCCCCGCACTTGGAAGGTAGAGGCAAGAAGACCAGGGGTTCAAGGCCAGTCTCAGGGACATACCGAGTTTGAGTCTGGCTTGGATTACACAAAACCGTATCTCAAAACAACAAAAATGAAAACTTAACAAAACAAAACCCTCGAGAATGCAGGTCCACTGTAAGTATCATCTGAGACCATCTTAGGTATGTGTCAGAGGTACTCATGAAACAAGTGCATTCCATGTTTTTTTAGCCTGGGTGCTGGCCCGAGGCGCTATCATGTCTGGGAAATATTTTAAAATCCCAAACAAGCCCAAACCAGTACAGTCCTGAATGCTTCAGAAAAGGGACGCTCAGCCCATGTGGGCTGGTTTTTATTACTTTATCTATATGTTTGTATGAGAATTCAAAATACACGATGAAAGGACACTTCCAGTTTTGTTTCCTGCTGTGTACTTTCTCATCTTTTGGATAAACAAAAGCTCATCCTAAACAAAAGCGTGGGTTATAGAACCTCCCCTCCCCCACTGCCACCCCTAATGCAACTCACAGAACTTAATTTTAGGAACTGTTCACCTGTTACCTCAAACTCTTTTTTAAAATAAGGTCCAGAAGAGCTGAGCACTGGCCATGAGCTCTGGGCTCACTGGATCCAGACTAAGCCAGTTATAAGAAATGTGACCACTAGCCTAGCATTAACTGCCATGGGCAGATGACTCAGTCACAGCACCAGGGCACTGTGAGAAATCACATGTCCCTGAAAACAGAGCAAGGACCTCATCTGGGCTTGGAGGAACCGCTCACAAACTGGAAGCTGGGCTGCAGGACCCACAGCAGCTCTCACAGCCTGGAGTGGCCAGAAAGCTGCAAGACCGGAAGAAACAAGGAGTTTTTAAACAACCACATACTGAGGAGTGAAACGTAAACATGTCCAAAATATGTTTCAAAAAGTAAACAAATGAGAGTCATGATTAGGTAAGTATAATATACACAATACAGAAGTCCTAATGTCAGTGTGAACGTCAGGCTTAACAAACAACTCAGCCAGGACAAACATGAATACTAGCCATATGAAACAGGACCAAGAGGCCACAGACCTTGTGTGCACAAAGTCCACTCTATGATAGACTCTGTAAGACTTACATTTCCTCTGTCATCTTCCTGAAAAGCTAAATCAATTGACTCTTCTTTGTGCACAGTAAAAGTGTAGCCAAAGAAAGACTAGGCATGAGCTAGGGGTACAGCTCAGTTGAAGCTGAGACCCCAGAATCAAGGAAGTCGGATGTGGTGATGTCTGCCTGTAATCTCAGCTCTTGGGAAACAGAAGACCAGAAATTCAAGGTCATCTTGGCTAAACAACATAAGACCATCTCAAAACAGAACAAAAGAACCCCCCAAAACAAGAACAAACCCCCAAAACAACAAAACCAAAAACAAATCAGAAGAGAAAGACTGTATTCTGTGACCTCTGCCTAACAGTTCAAGAATATTCACAGATAAATAATCCATGGCACAAACAACTGATTGCCTATCCAAGTTTCAGCATTATATTGTACAAATATTCAAAATAAAGGCTGGTTGCTATTCAACCTTTGATTTGGAAAAAGTCTCACCATTTTAAAAGTCTTAAAAATAGAACTCATTCCAAATAGCCTGCTAAGACCCCTTGGCCTGTCTGCCAAAATGCACTTGGAATTAATTAATACTGGCCATACTGAAAAGACATCCAACAGCTACTAGGTCTGCAGACAAAGAAAATCACAGAGCTAACCTTCCAAGCACTAATACCTCTAGAATACTGGTAGCCTTTTCTCTGTAAGAGAGGGATTGAAGTAATTAAATAGCACCACGTACATTCCATATAACAGGGGACGGAAAGAATGGAGCTCATGAAGTCTGGCCAAACCTTAGAAACAGTTGTTCCTTCTGTGGCCCAGGATGACAAGCTGTCTAGTCATCAGCACATACTGCTGCCAGCCTCTGGGGGCCCCTTGATGAGCCCTGTCTGGCTGTGAGTCAAAGATCAGGCTTGAGTGGACATTCCTACAAGTCCCTGACATGCAACAAACAACACGGTAACCAGGCAGCTTCACCTGTGTGGATGCTCAGCCCCTGCTAGACACAAGCATGTGCAAGCCGGTGTCTGGGAAAGTCTGGGAAACTGAGGGCTCTTCTCCTAGGGAAGTTATGGCTGCAACACAACCATCGGCAACTGTTGTATCCGAGTCACATCAGTGACTTAGTGTCTGTGACAGGAGAAGGGAACACCAGGTGACTCAGGCAGGAACCAGGCAGGAAGTAGGGAAGAACACGTAAGCTCAGGGAAGGAAGCAGACAAAGCTTCCCCACCCCAACAGCTGTGTCATCAGGGCAGTACAAACACAACCTTGCAAAGTGCTATTCCCAGGGAATCCTTGGGAAGGGTTTTCTAGCCTCGCTGGCCCTGACAATCCCAGGAGTCAAGGCCTCTCTGGACCAGAGCTCACAGCTCAGTGGTGATGTGTTGAGTGGTCTACCTGTACAAGGCTGCCTGGACTTAGATAAGCACCACCAACACAGTCCTGGCTGGCAGCAGTCACACCAGGCACACCAGAAGAGCAAACACAGAGAGACCTCAGCCTCCTTGACATCTCTACATTGTCCACACTGACAGCACAGTATGTAAGCAGCGCTGATTGAGGTAGTTTAGATGCACTGACTACGTGGACATGTCTCCACATATACTCTCAAGAGGTCTCGGCGCCTCATGGTGTATAGCTGTGCTGTCAGGACAGCCTAGCTCAGGACACAATCTGTGTGCTCACAGATGTTGCAGTACACTGGTTTCTATCTTCACATAGGATCTGAGAAATGATGTTCTGCTCCACCCTACCCTATGATCCCAGGATCTGGGCTACGACCACATGAATGTGAGCACCTACAGTTCACATGAGCTAGGCTGGCTGCTCTCAGCTGTTTTTACACTGACTTACCCAGTAACTGTGAATTTTCCTACAGTGAGAAATTAGCAACCATTTAAGAACAGAGCTGGGATAAATCAAGCTGTCTGCAACTGTGAACTGTTCTTCCAGTTGAGCCATTAACATGTTGTGGAGAAGGTAAAGAGGGAAAGTTGGCTTTCACAACAGCGAAGCCCTAGGGGCTGCAGGAGCATGCTCGGCTGCAACCCATCACACGCCGAGCTCACAGACCACCCTAGTCTCACAGCCTAGTGGCTGCATTCCTAGGGGCTGCTGGTGGTCTGGGGCCGGCAGGGAGGGTGGATGTGAGGCTCCAGTCTCATGGTCCCTCCATTCTACAGCATGCATGGGCTTGCTTGTGCCACTCCTGAGGTAACTTAAAGACAGCAGAGTGGCTGAGCTCAGGTCTTCAGGGATCTGTGGGCCTTGAATACATCTGGTGACCAGCCGCCAGTGACAAATAGCTGCTCTCACTTGAGGCCCAGCAGGGTGCTTGACTACACAGGTCAAAAGCTGGGCCAGGCCACTGATACACAATTCAATCATAATAGGTGACCTTAAAGAGAGTCAAATGTTTGAATAAGATGAAGATTCGGGAGACAGAAAAGATGCGCTGAGGTGTGGCTCCCCAGAGTCTCAGTGATATGGAAGCGCCGCCTCCTGCTGCTCCACAAGATACCATGTAATCTTATCTGAGCTTTCAGGTACAGCCCTGCTGCAGGACAGGGACAGTAAAAATCAATACTAACACAACGGGTTACATGGTGAGAACACAGCATGTGCCAGCTTCACACTGCACACAGATAGACAGAGGATAGACAGCCATTATTTCCACCCTCTTTATCATCCAACATGATTCAATGGCACCTGCTTCCCAGACAAGACCAAAGCTACCTTATACTTGCTACCTACTAAGACAAGCTACCTAAAAGAGTACAACGTTGAAGAGACTATTTGGAGAGATCATATAAAGAAACGCAGGGCTTCAGTCAACTACAGTCAACTCCCCAGCATGAGGACATGGGGAGGAGCAAGTGCAGCATCACCGCACCTTTTAACACCACGAGCCGGGGGGGGGGGGCCTCTCCACAGCAGCAAGCAAGTAGTTCCTCAGCAGTAATTCAGCTCAGCTCTGACGTCCCCACATCAGTGCCAGACATGAGCCCTCTCCGATGACCAGCTGAGCCCCCTTCCTGATGCACAGCAGCTCTGTCAGGGCTCCTCCTTGGGTTGTACTGGTTTGCTCAGATAGTTAACAGAACTTAGGAAACACTAACTTATGATGACTGGTTCATCATGAGGATAATTACCAAGATACAGACACAGAGATGTCAGAGATAAGGTGTGGGCACAGGACAGGACTTCCACGGCCTCCACGTGCACCCGCCCCAGAAACCTCCAATTGTTCAGCTCTCAGGAAGCTACTGAAAATGTTTCTAGGAATTTAATGAAGGCTTCATGACACGGGGTGGGTGATTAAACCACCGGCCATTGGTGATGCACTCAACCCCCCAGCCGGTCTTCTGAGGCAAGGCTAAGGGTACTCACATTCCAATTTTGCCCTGGTTCTTCAGCAGCCAGCCCCACTCTGAGGCTACTCTAGAGACTGTGGCTACTGGCCAGCAGAGGAACATGGGAAAATACTTCACTTTTGGATTCCCAGGATTTCAGGAGTGAAGTAGAATGCCCCATGCTTCAGTGACTTTCTCCAGCATACATCATATGCCAGGGAACGAATCTCATTAAATGTACAGTGACTAAAATAATAAGTTTCTTCTCTTACGACAGTGGTATCAAAGAAGAAATTTGGAAATCTGTAACATTCATAGATAAGTACAAATTAAACAGCACGCTCTGCAACAACCAGTGAAAGGAAATTAGTAAATTCTTAGAGACAAATGAAAATGAAAACACAACATAGAAAACAAACTGAGTCCATATGGGACAGATCCCAGAATGCAGGGGTTCTCTGTGAAGAATCAATGACTCGCCATTAGTAACACTACCAGAAAGACCTTCCACTGACAAAGCAAGGGCATCCATGAAGCCCGGCATGCCCTCAGGAACTTAAGAGAAGAGAGTCTTCAAGAGGGTAACAGGGTTCATGAGTAGTTCACAGAGTCTACCAACAAGGCACCCATATCACGGAGGTAAAATAGTGAAGGCAGGGGGCTGCAGAGACGGCACAGTGGTTAAGAGCACTGGCTGCTCTTCCAAAGGACCTGGGTTCAATTCCCAGCACACACAGGTTGGCTCACAACTGTCTGTAGCTCCAGCTTCAGCGTATTGGATGCCCTCTTCTGGCTTCTGAGGGAATAGGACATGGACACAGCTGCACAAACATATATGTGGGTGAAACACTCATACATATAACATAATAAAATAAAATAGTGAAGCAGGAAAGGGAACACCAAAACGACTCCTGTGTGTAGAGGATGTCGTATGACTGCAGAAACCTACAGCTCAGCTAAAAAGGTGACCAGGTCTGAGCCATGAACTCAGCCAGCTGCAGCTTCCTGTAGCAGCAGCAAAGGACTAAGAAAAGGAAGTTGAGACAACCTCTCTGGTTATGATAGCATCCTAGAGAATGGAACAGTAGCCTTTACTGAAAACGAAAAACTTTGCTGAATGAAGTCAGAGGCTGAAACAAAACAGAGATTCCCTAGGTGCCAGGTCAGAAGGCTTCAGGTTGTCCTGGCCATGGAACCTCCCAAAGAGATACAGAGACAGTATTGGCAGAGTCAAAATGCAAGCCGTGGTTTATAAACCAAAAATGGAAAGGCTAATATTCAGGTCCTTACGGAAGGGGCCTAGGATACCAAAACGACTCTCACAGAGCTGGGTGGTAAATTCATGTATGATCCAAGCACTTGGGAAGCTGGAGGCTTGGGAGTCTGAGGGCCCTATTGGCTATGTATAATGAGTTTGAGGGCAGCCTGAGCTACCTGCCTCAAAGACTAAAAAATAACCAACAACAGAGGTGTGTCACACTGAGCAATTTTAGAGTTACTACAAAACTAAGGTAATCAGAACATTCATCAATAGACCAGAACAAAGAAGAAAAAGGGGAGAGACCCATACTTCCATGGCTAATGGACATTTGACAGGGCTTCAAGATGACTCAAAGGGGAAAACAGTCAGTTCACCAGCAATGTGGAAACCACCTCATTGCACACGCAAAAATGAACTCAAGATGGACTAACAACTTCAGAGGAAAAGGCAGAACTCTAACAAGAAAAGCAGGGTTAAGTCCTTAGGGACTTGTTTTTAGTGATGTGTTCTTTAAGTACCAAACCAACATATCACAAACAAGAACAATAACAACAAACAACAACCATCAAACAAAGCAGATAAGTGCATAATAGATAAATTGGGTGGGGTGGTGCACATCTTTTGTGTTAGCTCTTGGGAAGCAGAGGCAGATGGATCTCTGTGAGTTCAAGGTCAGCCAGGGTTATAGAGTGAGACCCTGTCTCAAACACCGAAGTGTCAGATTGAGGATGGGGGAGCATATATACTATAATTTGAATTCTTTGTACCTTTGTTGTATTACAAAGAATTTAAACGCTGGGTATAATGTTATACCCGGGAAGAAAAAAGAGGAATATTATCATGAGTTTGGAGTCAACCTGGTAAAATAGTAAATTTTAGGCTAGCTTGGTTTACAGAATGAGAGACCCTGCCCCAGAATAAATAAATATAGATAGATAGATAGATAGATAGATAGATAGATAGATAGATAGATAGATCAGAAGAAGATCTGAGTAGCCTTAGCTCCTGGGTCCTGGAAGCACCTAGATCTTTGGGACTTCTCAAGTAATGGGAATATCTTTGTCTTTGTAACCAATGAGATGCCCATACCTGAGTTTATTGCAATGCAATGACTGTGTGTGACTGGAGGGTAGGGGTGGTGGCCACAAGATCCCACTGTGACTGCCCTCCTCCCCCCCCCCCAGGGAATGGGGGTTAGGTATTAGGTTCAGGTATGAGACTGATCAATTAAGCATGACCTGCAATGTAACCCAATAAAGACAAGAGAGACCCCGGCTGGTAACACCAACGTGCTAATAGGCCTGGGAGAGGATGGGAAGCTATGTTTGAGACCCTCTCTGATCTAGATCTGTATTTATGCCCTTTCTGTTGCAATGCTAGCTGTGGGCTGGAAGATGATGGCTCAGGAGGTAAAGCCCTTGCTATGCAAGCATAAGGACCTGGCCTGAGATCAGATCCCCAGCACCTATGTAAAAGTTGGGTGCTGAGGTGTGAACTGTGGAGCAAAGACAGGATTCCAGGGACTCACTGGCTAGTGAGTCTAGCCAAAATGGCAGGTTCAGGTTTGGTGAGAGACCGTATTCTAAAAGGTAAGACGGAGAAGAGATTGAGGAAAGGTATGCCTGGCCTCCACATGCAGCAGGTGTTCAAAAAATTGTGAATTTGGGGATTAGGGGTGCATGGCTTAGCTCAGTGCTATAATGGACTAGAATTGAAGCTCTAAATAAAAACATTCTCCAGAGATCATCAATGAAGGTAGGAAAAGAAAAGTTCCAGTAAGTGTGAGGACACTTGGGCACCAAGAAGGCAAAACCCTGCAGTGGCCAAAGCCACTCAGCACCTTCTCTCACCACAAGCTGGTCTTCGTGAGCTAGACCCTGAACTCAGCCTGGCAGGGGGGTCCTCCTGGGCTCTGCACTTACACACTGAGCATCCTGGTTGTACAGACTAATGGGGGACTGTGTGTGTACCTTGCCTGTGGGGCTGAGACCTGCAGCACATGTGTGGGGACAACAGGGCCCATGTCATTGTGCCAAGCAGGCCCGGTGTCTCGATGAGCAGACAGTGTGGGTATGGATGCCCCTGACCCTTGAGTTCTGCTTCAGCTTCAGGAATACTTGGATAATACATTCATCTCCTGCAGATGAAGTTCACACAAAATGGCTGACTGATGTTTTCCCGCAGGGAGAAGGTGCAGTTTGAGGTAGGATTAAACCTGGGGTGCCAGGGAAAACAGGCCAGGGTGATAGGCACTGAAGATGATAAACCATGTTCCACACTGGCTCAAAAAAAAAATGAAAGGCAGAGACAGAAGACATGGATTTAATATTTTTTCATTATATTTAATTATGTTTCTTTGTGCATGTACATATGCATGTAGTGCTCAGAGGGCAGGATAAGGCAAAGTGCGATGAAGATCCTCTCAGCTCAGATCAGGACACAGAAACAGGGACAGGAAAAAACCCTAGATGGACCCTGAGTGCCTTGCTTTGGGACAGCAATTTCCACTTACTGCGTTATCATGTCCACCCTTTACCATCAACAATATGTGCCTCTGCAGAGCCCATGAACCAAGTGCAGCCACAGTTCTGAGGAGGAGCAGACACTCTGCTGGTTGTCAGTTGAGAGGCTGTGCCAAATCTACCAGGGGATTGGTTTCCTTCTGGCCTCCTGGGCTTTTTCTCCCCTAGCCGCAGTGACGCGGCAGCCGGTGGCCACAGACCACGTACCCACTCAACTCGCTCCCTCCCCTGTATAGTCCTGGCCACTTCCCCATTAGCATCCCCAACTGCAATTTAAATCACCAGGACACATCTCAACATAATGGCTTTAATAGCATCTGCAACCAAAACCACAGCTGGATGGAGGAGGATTTCTTGCATTTTTGTTTTCCCCAGAATTTAACTCATTCCTACTTGGGTTGGAGCTTCAACTACACAGCCAGGAATTTTTCTCTAAATATGAAACATGTGTTTTACCTTGAAAAGACCATTTCATGTAAAGCTAGGCTGCACCTCCTAACCAGCCCAAGTCCCCACCTGACTGTTCCCTTAGGTCCAGCCTGGTATCACAGACCCCCTTCCAGATCACTGCCCTCAGTGTCCCAGTGCTAAGACCTCTACTCTTGGTGCTCAGAGTTCCAACACAGCACACCAGGGTTGTGTAGGTACTGCCACAGACAGGCATTGCACAGCCTTACCCCATTCTTGGCTTGGGCTGTCTTCAGCCTGACATCACCCTCTTGACCCTCAACTTTAGGATGAAGACTGACAGAGATTAGATGTTCACAAACAGGAGATGCCTCTCAGACTACATAACCACCATTGCAATTAATAAGTAGAATTCTGCCCAAACACAACTGAAGGGCATCAACATTGTCATAAAGGTGGGCTGAGCACCCACACACTCAGCCTCCCAAGGCTGATGCTCTTCTGTCCAGGAGCTCAGGAGAGGACTCAGAGGAAACTTGGGGACATGGGTCCTAACACACTAGGCATTCTCAAAATCCCAGAGGAGAAGACAATGACCTGGCAGTGTGCCTGGGTCATGCTTACACATAAATATTGGACCATGAAGAAAAAGGAATAGGGGTCTATGTTTAAAGTATTTCATAGAAAGGATGGATTTTCCCCCAAAGAGGAAACTGCTGAGCTCAAAGAAGTTTGTGTCTATGCAGATACACAGCTGAGAAGTCATTTCTAAGAACAGGTTTACTGAATCACATCCACCTCTCAATGGAGACAGTACTCTGCTGGAGACATGTCCCCACAAACAGAACCCCTGTATTTACCTGCAACTCCCACAGACGAGGGGCAGAGCTGGGGCAGAGCTGTTCCCATCTCTGTGGCTACAGGTCTTGGTTAAAACAGATCGGCCTCATGGGAGGTCCAGGGCAGCGTGAACGCTGACTCAACATTTTAGTCATGCGTCCTTTTAAAAAGGTTTATTTAGTTTTACTTTATGTGTATGAGTTTTTTGCCTAGACGTATGTATGTGCACTGTGTGCATGCAGTACCCACAGAGATCAGAAGACGGCATTCCAGACCACTGTGAGCCACCATGTGGTTGCTGGAAAACAAACCCAGGCTTCTATAAGAAGAGCCAGTGCTCTTAATTGCTAAGCTGTCTCTTTAGCCCCTACTTTTCTTTTTCTAAATTAAGAATGGGGTTATGTTTGCTCATGTATGTATATAGGTATGTTATATGTATGCAGTTCATGATTCAATTACCTCACCTCATGCTCCTGCCTTATTAACAGCTCTTATCTGGACGCTGCTTTTGTTACCATTTTTTGTCTTTAGAGTCTCTCTCTTCAATCCGGGCTGGCCTTGAACCTTTGGAAGCCTGCCTGAGCTTGCAGAGTGCTCTGACTACAGAGACAAGCCACCATGTCCTGCAAGTACTCTGACCTCCTAGGGTACAGACAGAGACATCACTCAGTGAGAGGACACACTGACAAGGCGTTTCTTCAAAACCTCGAGGAAACGGCACCTGCGCTGTCCAGCACTAATACTAAAGCATTTGTGTGGGATTTAAATTTCAATTTTTCTCAGGAAAAGTAGAAAACTTCTTTCAGAATCTAATGTTGAACATGAGAGATCTGAGCAAGCTAGTTTATCCTTAACTGTACATACATGCTTACAGAGAATGTGTTCATGCGTCGTACACTGCAGACAGTACCTGTATACCATACAACACATCACACAGAGCACATGTATACTGCACAGTACTAGACAGTACACATATACTATGCAAAGAGGGCATGGTACATATGTAGTGCACACGTACAGCACATACATACATACATACATACATACATACATACATACATAATGGAGGTCACCACAAGGTGATTATATGTGCAGGTGTGCACACTGAGTCCGTATACCATGAAACAAGAGAGCTGGGATGGGCATAGCAAACTTAGAACCAAGCAGCTCCTTTTAGTTCAGTGGTTCTCAACCTTCCTGATGCTGCGACACTTTAATACCACTCCTCATGTTGTAATGACCCCCAACTATAAAATTATTTTCACTGATACTTTATAACTGTAATTTTGTTACTATCATGAATCATAATGTAAATATCTGATATGCAGTCTCCAAAGGGGTCATGACCCACAGGGTGAGCAGCACTGTTTAGTGAAAGGCATGCATAATCTACCAAGGGCCTGTCTTCAGGCAGGAGGGATAAGGCACAGGTGGAGAGGACAGAGATGCTGGGCTGCCCCACTGAAGCAGTGGGTACCCTCTACCTGTGTCAGCTCCTGGGCTTCCCCCTCAGAGAGTAGTGGCCAGTCCTTCTGCAGCTGCAGCTGCTCGCCTTCCTGTCCTCCTGTGGGCAGCTCTCGGTGTGTAGTGCAGCCCATCAGTCTGGATGCTGGAACAGGAAGCTGAGGTCAGTGGTGAAAACTTTCGGAAGGGAGCAAACCACACACAAGACTTCAGAACATCACAGAGGGCATTTAAGCCTGCCACAGGCTTTGGCCCAAGGTGCACGTCACAGTATCCATATGGGTATGTGTGGGCCTTGGTCCTGGGCCCCTCCTGAGCTGAATGCCCCATATAAAGGTGAGTTTGCAATACTGTAAGCACCCAGAGCTAATTTTGTAAGTATCTCTTAAGAGAAGGGCCTATAATTCACAAGTGTTCACATTTCTAAAGATGTGGTATATAAAACACAAGAACTGTTGAATCCTGGTGAAATATACATATCACCAGGAAATGTGGGGACAGTTGAGCTGTTCCACAGAACACTGTGGTTCCAGAGAGCACAGGAAATGACCAGCTTTTGGTGCCAAGTGGTGCTGCACGTACAAGCCTGGCCCAGTTTGTGAGTCAGAACCACCCACCCTGTGGTCAGGCAGCGCTCAAGCTCACTGGGACAGTTCTGCAGCTCACACAGACCAACACACACCTGTGTGCCTGTAATCTCTGCACCCAAGACAGGATAGCTGGCAGTGACAGTGCAATACACATGTACTATCACTGCCCAACGTAGTGGCTCCTGGTGGCTACCACATGCCACCTGCTCTTTATTTAGGAGCAACTCCAGCCACAAACCCAGAACTTCATAGCCCAGATAAGGAATGCAACTGAGTCTCATCTTTGCTCTCCCCTACAGTATGGGGCACCCTGAATAAAGAGTGGCAGCCAAGTGCACTTCCTAGGCTGGGAGGAGACAGGGAGAGCACTCAGTTTGACAAGCAGCTCCTCCAGTGGCTCTCACACTTCTCTTAGCAAGGCAAGGTAGAACAGCCTGGAGGTCACTGCTGCACACCAGGAAAAGAGAGAAAAGGGGGTACACTTAGGGGAGCCCTCACTGGGCCTGAGGGCAGGGACCAGAAAGATCAGTCACTAAGACACTGCTGTCTTCCCCAGGTGCTTCAAACACAGCACAAAACCCTCTTAACTCTGAATCTCTTCCAACAGTCTTAAAAGGCAACCCTCCTGAGGAAGGCACACCCTTAGGAGGAAGACAGGCAGGATGAGAACAGGCCCATGAGATTGGTAGATGAACACAGAGGTAAACATCCTTCACCTCACACACACTGCACACTTTAGTGTGTAAACCCGGTTACCAAATAGCTGAGTTAGGACCCATCACCAGGACAGTGGTTTTCCTACTGCATTCTCAACAAAACTGGTTGCAACAACCCAAACTGATTACAGACTCTGTTTGCCAGGCACTAATGTGGTGGTGGTGGCCATCAGCCTCCCTCAGCCCCAGCTCCCAGGGCTCACTGCTGCCTGGCTGGACGGACTTCAGCAGCTCCAATACCAGGACTCTGCTCCAACAAACAGAAAGCTGAAGTGAGATTCTCTAATGGAAGTTCCTAGTGACCCACAGACACATGGAGTCTGGGATGTTTTCCACAAGCTGTGGGGTCAGCTGGGACCCATCTAAGCCACAGAGCACGCTGCCACCTCCAGGGCTGATTGCTGACTCGCTGATCCATGTTTTGAAACATCTGAGAAGAATTACTGTGGCTCTGGGCAGGATGGTTTCTATCTCTTTAGTCACTAATGATCTGTGTATTAAAAGCATGAAGAATGGCTCCCACAGCAAGGCAATGAGTCTAAAGGAACAGAGATCTACAAGATGGCCTTAAGAGAGGTCAGCTGGCAAAGGGGACAGATAATGTCCCCCCATGGACAGCCTGCTGGCACACAGCTCAGAGTAAAGGTACCACGACTGACCCAGGCAGATCCTCTTCTAGGAACTACCTGGCCTCACATCCTCATATGCACTTGGAAAGCAGCTCCTCTGGCAGGGGCTGTAGGCTGAAAAAGGCCCGAGACGCTAGTACACAGGTCAGAAAACAAAATGCACATTCATCCATAAGGGTAGGACAGAGCGAGGAAGGGGAAACAGGAGATCATACTGTTTCCACAGACACCTAAACTTTCACGATGACTTTGTAGCACAAAGCACATTCAGGCGTGGAGACCACAGGTGTACAAAGGCCAAGTCACTCTCCCTAACCAGCTTTCCGGCGAACCCAGATCAGCACAGTGCAACCCAAGGACCCTGTTGGACCCAGGAGAACCAACACTCACTGTGCCACCCATGTCTGTATTTCTACAAATTCCACTGGGCCCAGAGATTGTCATCAGGCTAAATGTGGTGACTGTATCATCAGGAGCCCCTTGTGAGAGCTCAGCCAAACATAGCACAGCACTTGCACACTTGAGGACCTCATCCCTGGGTGCTGTCCTGGCTAGGTTTTATGTCAACTTGCCATAAGTCAGAGTCATCGGAGAGGAGGGAACCTCAATTGAGAAAGTGGCTCCCTAAGATTGATCTGTAGGCAGCCTATAGGACATTTTCTTAACTAGTGATTAATGGGGGCGAGAGAGCAGCCCATGGTGGGTGGGATTACCCCTGGGCTGATGGTCCTGGGTTATGTAAGAAAGCAGGCTGAGCAAGTCATGAGGAACAAGCCAGCAAGTAGCATTCTGACATGACCTCTGAATCAGCTCCTGCCTCCAGGTTCCTGCCCTTTGAGTTCCTGTCCTGACTTCCTTCAGTGATGAACTGTTATATAAGTATACACAAAACAAGCCCTTTCCTCCCCAACTTGCTTTTGCTCATGATGTTTCATCACAGCAGTAGACACCCTGATTAGGATGGGTACCTATGTCATCTAGGATTCTCAAGGGCTTCTAAGCCCTGTCATAAAAGACAGCTTGAACCAAGCCAATCAGATGCCGTCTTCTGTCCTCCACTGTGCTGTATGGTCAGGGACGCAGCATAAGTGCTCTTAGAGCCTTGCTGGAGCAGGCATCTGGGGGTGGCTCTCAGTGCCTGCTGTGGACAGCCCTTCTGGGCATGTGACAACAACAAGCAGCAAGAAAGAGTTAGCAAACAGATGACTCAGACCACACTATGCGTGTTTTGGTCACAGAATGGGAGGGCACCTTACCGCTGATTTCACCCATGAAAATACATGGCATGTACTCCAGCAGAGAGTGCTCCAGCAGGGAGTTCTACAGGCTTTTCTGGAACCCACAAGCACAGGACCCTGGGGCTCTGGGGACAGAGGAGGCCAAGTGGAGGCGAGGTGAGATAAGAGATTAGGTACCTGGAGTGGGTGCTCCCTAGAGGGACAGGGAGACACACTAACATTAGAAGTTGATGACAGAGCAGATTTTGGGTTGGGAGCAGCATAGAACTCTAATGTTAAAATCCAGAGTTCATATGCTGCAAACTCCAGGACACTCTGAAACAGTCTGTGCACAAAATCCTTGAAAACAATGTATAAAACCACCCATGGCCTGCATGCCTAAAGTAGATACAAACAAAGCAGCAGTGAATTTCACGCGCAGACTTGTGCTCTGCGATTTCACTACTGTTCACAAATACTCCACAATCTGAAACTCAAGAGTCTGAGACACCTGTTACCATGTGACACTAAACAAAAGATAATGACCTGTACTGTCTTCAAACCTAAAGCTCACAGGTCTTTAAGGATGATCTGAGGGGCAGCAGCAATCCAGCTGTGTTCTTCTGAGACAACACGGCCAAGCTTCCTCCTCTCCAGGTCCAGGCTCTTGATACTGGCAGGCTCTGCGGCCTGCAGGAAACATTCACTACAGTAGTCTCTAGGGAGCTTCCCTGTGTAAAGTTTAACTCCCAACAGCAAAGGCTCACCGTGCTTCAAGACTGCCCCTGTGTGGCTGCATGCACATAGCACACCTTCAAAAGAGGCTGGGCCTGTGGGCCTCAGTCAAGGCTTCTAGTTTCCACCTCCCAGTGGTAAGACAGAAGCTAGCTGAACACTGCAGCACATGAAGGTGTGGGCAAGGTGCCAACCCTCCCACCAAGCTGTGGGTAAGAAAACCACCGAGTTCCTACCTCCTTGGAAGCCATCTTCCCCACTAAACCTCAGTACATGTGAGCTTCCTGCACAGAGCAGCCAGCTGGGCACACCCATGCGCTAGAAATGAGGATAGCGCTTCCTTTTCACCAAGTACACTCAAAACACTTCAGGGAGTCCCCAGGAGACATAAAACAACAAACTGCCACACTTCAAGTGCTCCAATCATCCCATGCAAGTGCCCTGGGATGGCTACTTTCCTGTGCAACTACAAAGGACAGGTCCCCAGTAACTCTATCCAATCCCCGCACGCTGTTGCCAGGACTGTGGTTACAAAGACATCCCTGATTCCAACATCTGTGATATGGGAGGTTGCCCTGCATCAGTTGGGATAGTGACCAGGAAGGAGAGCAGGAAGCGCACCTATGGCTTTCTTCAACATGATACTATCTGAACAGCAAACCACAGGCAGCCTGTGCACAAACCTAGGCCTTCTGGCACTAGGTGGTCAACAGAACTCTCACAAAACGAGACCAACTGGATGATGTCTATCTAGCAGTGAACCTATGACTTCACGAGGTATGACGTATCCAGGGAGGTCATAAAAGCCCCAGGAATCTCCTTAGGAAGTTACTGTATTCTAGGCTATTGTGGCCTCCTCGGCTTCCTCCACTGGCATAGCTGCCACCTTCCTAAGACATTATAATGTCTCCTTCCTAAAGCTCCTCCAGGAGGAGGACATGCATGCACACATATCATTTCCTCCCTCAGTCCTCTTCCACTGGGACAGCTCCTACTCACCCGGCTAAGGTATCACATGCCTCCTCCCCAGCACTGCGCATGCCTACTTACATCACCTCCTTACTCCTGCCTCCACTAGGAGACCCTACTTCCTCCTTCTCCTCTGCTTGTGCCTCACTGGGCACTCTTGGTCTTGAGAGCCTCCCTTGAAAGGATCCGTTTATTCTCCCACACTGACAGATACCTTCATATGGTAGCATTTCATCTCTTACATGTAAGTCCCCACTTGCCTACACCTAAAACAGGGAAGCTGAACACTGTGGGCAATGCACACACGTCATGTCCAAATGGACTACCCCATCCTGGGCCTTGGTACTATGCTATGCTGCTCCACTGACCCAATGCACAGTATCTGAACCTGAAAACTCAGTACTGTGTTCAAGAATTCAAGGATGTAGACCTCTACAATGTACAACTGGGTAGTGGCTGGAAAGACCCAATCTAACCCCAAAGGATAGTGGTAGGCTGGTAGGGGACAGGTCAGGGTAGATGTGGATCACACTAGAATATATCTGAGAATGCCACTTCCTGAATTAGACTGAGTAGAGGGAAGGGCTGGGGACTTGAGGCTTCCTTTGAATGACTTACCTAAACCCTTTGCTGTTGTTCAGAAAACTCTAAGTGTGTCTCCCAAGAGTTCATATGCTAGGTGCTAAGTGGTGTTGAGAAGTGGTGGTGCATTTGAGCAGCAGAGCCTAGGCAGAGGTCATCAGGTCACAAGGAAACTGGCTTTAGGAGGCTTGTGGGATATTAGTAAGTTTCTGAGAGCTAGTTGTTATAAAGAGCAAGTCTGGCCCCTGAATCTCTTCAGCATCCTGTCCTATCAAGTGTTCTCATCATGCCATATGACCCTCAGCAGAGGCCAAACAAATGGAGCTGTACAATCTTGGACTTTAAGCTTTCAGAATGTAAATTACCTAATCTTTCCTGTATATAACACCTAGCTTCTGGTATTTTAGTTTTCTATACCATAAGGAAATACCCAATCAACTTATTGAGAGAAAAGGTTTAACTGAACTATGGTTCTAGAGGGTCCCAGTCCACGTTACGTGGTCCCTAATGCTGTGGACCTATGGTGAGGCAGGGTACCACAACGGGAACTAAGCTGCTTATTGCATCACTAACAAACAGGAGGAGAGGGCAAACCTCCAAGAAGGCCTTTCCTTCTAAAGGCCTCACCATCTCCTAATGGTGCCACCTTGAGAGGTAAGCCTTTGGGAGACATTCAAGAACCAGGCTTTGGCACTGCCCTATCCTGAAACCCAATTATCTGTCAAGGGCAGGTGTAAGTTGGCAGTCTGGAAGGGTTGTTCAAGCCCGTGACTGCCTGCGAGCTGGAGCCAGCAGCTGCTGATTGATGGGCATGCTGAACACAAATCACGGCATGCTGAGTGAGGCTCTAATTTTGGAAGTCAGTGAAGGCACTGCCCTGCTGGCCACTCACCTGCATGCCGAATGGAGCAGCTATTCTCTGCAGGAGAAGCACCGCCTCTGCTCCTGAGCACTAGGGCATCTTCCAGGAGCTCAATCTTCTTGCTGAACTGCACTTCTAAAATGGGAATGACCTCTGGCATCTTGGCAGATATCAGCCGGTAAGCCACGTCTGGCTTCCCAATGAACCGCTGGCGTATGCTGACCTCATAAGGAGAGTGAACCTTGATATCATCAACATCTTCCTTCTCAAATCTGTGCAGGAGCAATGAACTGGAGTCATGGATTTCCAAACCAGAAACCAGGACAGTGAGGTTTCCCAGCTTGGAATGAGACTCTGTTCTCTGAGAAATAACAGCAGGGACCCTGATCACAACCCCTTCCTTTCCAAAGGGCTCACAAGTGGCTACAGAGACACCTTTGCTGGGCTTTGCTTCTGACGGCGTCTTCCAAAATTTAGAGCTAAAAGGCCACCAGGAAGAAGTCTCCAATTCTGTCAGCAATCTAAGGGAACAAAGAAAACACAGAAACCAGAGACTGTTAGTTTTAAGGTCTAATGCCTTTGTTGTTTTCAGAAGACTACTTTAATCTTTGTAGAGCATGTTACTATTTTATGGTCAATCTTTCCCAACAAGCACTCACAAAGCAGAAGGAGCAGAGTGTGGGCTGAGGTTGGGGTTATAAGCACACCTGTCTGGATGGACGCCTGCTAACCAAAGAGACAGCAAACATGTGCACATGACTCATGGTGTACTTTCCACACTATTCCTTGACCTGGAGAACTCTGACTCAGAATCCATCTAGGAACTCATCAACCTACCAGTCTCTACAGAGCTGTTTGCTACAGCTTTCTGCAGCATGTCCAAAAAAACTGGAGGCACATGTAGCTACCAAACACTTTATTTATAGTCATGGTAACGGAGAGATCCAATTCTTAATTCAATTAACTAATTGTTTGTAGAGCTGAGAAATCAAATTCAAGGCCTCATATACACCAGGCAAGGGCTCTTTCTCTAACCCACTTCCCAGCCCAATATAATTCAATTTTAGTACAGTCACTGTCTACTAGACTGCACGGCACAACTGGAAAACGGAGAAATAGATCCAGTGCATCCACAGAAGAAAAATGGAGTTAGGAAGGAAAAAGCAAATATCAGTAAGAACAAACAGCAAACTAACATAAGGCAGAATTAAAGAGTTAAACCAAACCAGGAAAGCATCAGTAGAAAAGCAAATGAACCAAGTTAAGAGACACATTGTCAGTTTGAACAAGAGGCAGCTATATCATGTCCACAAAACACTGTAAAAACATGAAAGAACAGATAGACAGAAAACAAAGAATTGGCATATACACATCATACACAGGATGCTAACAGAAAATGGATGCTACCACTATAAGAGAATCTACCCAACAGGGAGCCTTAACACTAAACATCTGTATGCCAAATAACATCACTTCAAACTTCATGAAGCAAAAAGTTGACAAAGGTAAAAAAAAAAAAAAAAAAAAAAAAAAAAAAAACCAGCCACAGTTGCAGACTTCAACAGTTACATTTCTTTCAATGACTGATAGGACAAGATGATAAAAATTAGTAAGAACTTGAGTTTTGGAGGATATTGTGGGAGCTCAGCCTGACTGATAACAGAATCAACAGCATCTGCCGATACACACCGCTCTCAACTGGACGCAGACTGCTCATGACAGAAAATGGAGCTAGTTGCAAAGGCATTATTACAAATCTGAAAATATTTGCAGATTAATGCGTTCTGAAGGACATGTATCAAAAAAACAAAAAGGAAATTGGAAAATATTTAAAGGGTTGGAGCAATGTCACAGTGGTTAAGAGCACTTGCTGCTCTTGCAAAGGACCTGGGTTTCTTTCCCAGGTAGTTTACAACCAACTGTAACTCTGGTGCCAGGAGATCTGACACCTTCTTCTGACCTCCAAGAGCACAAGTATGCATTTGATATACATACACAGACATAGATTTAGGCAAAATACTACTATATATAAAAACAAATCTTTTTTGAAAAAGAAAACATTTAAAGTGAATAACAATGAAAATACAACACACATGAGAAGCAACCACAATTCCACCTGAGAAACTTTAGTTTTCAACATGTGTATGTGTATATTAGAAAGGTTTAAAATTAGACAGTGGTGGCCCACACCTTTAAACCCAGCACCCAGGAGTCAGAGGCAGGGGATCTCTGAGTTCCAGGCCAACCTGATCTACAGAGTGAGTTCCAGGACAGCTAGGACTACACAAAGAAACCCTGTCTCAAAAAAACCAACAAATAAACAAATAAAAAGATAAAATAAAAAAAGATAAATAAATGAATGGTTTAAAATTAGTTATCTAAGCATCTACTTCAAATTATTTTAAAATGAAGACCAAAATATACACAAAGAAAGTAGAAAAGCCAAAAGTTGAAATTGGAGTTGGGGGGAGGGGTGGGTCCCAGGGAGCTGGTCTAGGGAGCTAGGTCAGTGGGTAAAGAAACTTGGCATCAAACCTGAGATCTGAGTTTGAGCCTTAGAACCCACATGGTGGATGGAGAGACCAAACTCCAACTGTCCATACAAACGTTATAGCATGTATGTGCCTGCACACACACAGAGAACAGAAATAACAAGTGATCTGTGACTTTAATCCTAGCATTTTGAAGGCAGAGGCAACTAAATTTCTATGAGCTACAGGCCCACCTGGTTTACAAAGTAAGCTCCAGAATAGCCTGGGAAACATAGTGAGACTGTATCTTAAAAGAGAGGGGGGAGGAAGAGAGAGAGAGAGAGAGAGAGAGAGAGAGAGAGAGAGAGAGAGAATACAAAGTCAGTTCTTTGATGTGACTTAAATACAAAATACAAATTACTAACAAGAAACATCAATTAAACAACAGAGAAAATATAAATTACTGACACAGGACTAGAAATGAGAGATGTTACTATAGAGATTGAAAGTTTTATGAACATTATTCCCAGTACCAATAAATC
This sequence comes from Arvicanthis niloticus, assembly GCF_011762505.2. Classification (NCBI taxonomy): domain Eukaryota; kingdom Metazoa; phylum Chordata; class Mammalia; order Rodentia; family Muridae; genus Arvicanthis; species Arvicanthis niloticus. Next base: position 62,029,825 of record NC_047663.1, on the reverse strand, counting down.
TAACAACTTACCTGAAATGAACAACATAGAAAGCCCAACCTCTGAAACTCTGGCAAAAAAAAAAAAAAAAAAAAAAAAAAAAAAAATATATATATATATATATATATATATATATATATATATATATATATCTTTAGAAAGAAAGCTAATCTGTAATCTGTAAAGATGGCACCAGAGAGAACAGCAAGCCCTGAGTGGTTTCAATGGTAATTCTGCCAAACATAAGGATCACTGGCTGTCTGTCCAGTCCTGCTCAGAGAACAATGCAAAGGCAGAACTGTTCACGCAGCTCCCAATCTGAGTGACACACACCAAGCCAGATTTGACAAGACATAAATCCCAACAGACATAAATCCCAACATAGCAAAATCCTTATTTAAAGCAAAAAAAAAAAAAAAAGAAAGAAAGAAAGAAAGAAAGAAAGAAAGAAAGAAAGCAAGCAAGCTGGCAGTGGTGGCACACACATTTAATCGCAGTACTCAGGAGGCAGAGGCCAATGGATCTCTCAGTTCTGAGTTCAAGGCCAGCCTGGTCTACAGAGCAAGTTGCAGGAAAGCTAAGGCTACACAGAGGAACCCTGTCTCGAAAACAATAACAACAAAAAATTTTTAAGAACCAGCATCATTGCTGGTGACATAAAGAATTACTGACCTGCATATCAGTGGTATGCATCCCAGGAAGATGGGGGGACTTAACATCTGAAAACTCATCAGGGTGATGCACGTCACTGACAGTGCAACAGGAAAGCCACACGCTCATCAGAGCAGCACAGCACCTGGAGAATTCCATCACTTCAACAAGCTAGAAGGAAGACTTTCTCCACAGAACAAAGGGTACCTACAAAAGACTTCAGCTAACAACATGCCTGTGTGTTTCAGAATGAAAGCAGATCCCTAAGTTCTCCAAGCTTTACAGCCATTTCTCAAGGTGACTCTGAAATATATTTGGTCCTCATCCTGTTTCCTAGGATCTCTACATCACGTACTTTCTACTTGCGAGCCTTCTGCTGGCCAGCAGCCCCTGAGTAGCTACCAGGTGGGGCTGGTCACTGCAAGACCAAGGGTGGACCAGAGGGTGGGGACCCTTAGCCTTATCTTATCCCCAAAGAAGGGCTGGAGGCTGAGTGGATCACCGATGGCCAGTGGTTTAGTCAATCATCCCCATGTAACTAAGTGTCCATAAAATCCCTAGATCCATGTTCAGAGCTGGATATGTGGAGGGTCCTGGGGGCAGTGGCCAGGGAGGGCATGGAAGCCTTGTCCCTTCCACATACCTGACCTACATCTCTTCATCTGTATCCTTGATAGTTATTCTCATGATTAACCAGTCAACACAAGTTTTGAGAGCTGCCTGAACAAATCAGTATAACCCAAGGGTGGGTCAAGGGAGCTATCCACAGCCGTTAGTGGTGGCACTTTCTGTAACCCTGGCACAGGTTACGAAGTCACCGGCTACCATGTTCCTAGACAGAAGTTCTAGGGGCTGCATTTTAATTTTTACCACCATCATGGCCTCTTAATACAGGTTAGAGACACAGGAGAGTACGCCAGAGTACGTCCACTTTACTTATGTATTACAGAACTGGAGTGATGACACGGTGGGCTTGGGGACCTACTGAAACAGGCATAAGCTACAAACATGTACAAGCCCCACTTCTTTAGCCTTCCACAAATGAAAACATGCATTTGGCTTTTTGTGCCTTAATTATTTAATTCAATAGCACAATCTCCAGGTTCATTTGCATTGCTACAAATAGCTGGATTTTGTTCTTTATAGCTGACTAGCATTTCACTGCACAGACCTAGCCTATTTCCCTTACCCATGTATCTGTGAGGATACTGTCTGCTCTGTCTAGATTATTCTCTGTTCGGAGCCCATTATGCTGACCACCATCTCTGTGTCTCTGTGACTCAGTGTGTTCACCCAGCTCTACTTACCACTGCCCAGGCATAGAAACGGCTCCTGTGACGTCTTGCTCTGGTCCTCCCCAACCTTGTCCTCATTCCCCACTCCTGGAATGGGGATGTAAGCAGCCTTGTGCTCCTACTGCTATGCCTTCTCCCTGACAAGGGGATGTGTCCTCCCAAGTGTCAGCCAAAATGCTCTCACCAGTTACTTCTACTTAGGTATTTGGTCACATGACTAAAAGTCACAGCTCATCACTGTTACACTCTTCTGTCCTTCCAATCTCCTTTCTCTTCCAAAGAGTCCAACTGCTACTCTCATGCCCACCTGGCTTCTGCCTATGAAAGAACATGCAGTATGTTTCTTTCTGAGTCTGGTGTTTAGCACAGCATGCTGATCTCCAGTCCCTCCATTTCTCTGTAAATGATACAATTTCATCCTTCTTTATCATTGAGTAATGCTCCACTGTAAGTGTGTGTGTGTGTGTGTGTGTGTGTGTGTGTGTGTGTATCTCACATTTTCTTTATACCACTGATTGATGGACACGTGGGCCACTTCCTAGTTTGGTTACTATATCACAGCCAAAAAGTGGTAAACAATAAAAACAAAAAGATACCAAATCACGTTTTTCCTTTATGCACAAATCCTTCCCTGTAAGTTCTGAGGCTGGAGGCCTCTGCGAGGTGAATTACAGGCACCATGGTGGAAAAGGAACCAAACACCCTAAGACCACAGAGCACTACTCTCCGACAGACACCCTCTGTCTAGTCTGCCATGGAAACAGGCTCTATGGTACTCACAAATAGGCATACACTGAAAACACAAGCTGTTGACACCAAGACATCTGGGTGGTGATGGAGTAGGCTCTTTAAGACTGAGCTGTCAGGATACAGAATAGACCTCAGAAAGAGTCAAGCCCTGAGCCAGCACCTGCTGTGATTAGCCCTGCAACACCGGAGTCTCACTTCTCTTTGACTCATTTGCTGAGTTTTCATGGAGAAGACAGAGGCTCGAATGTGTCCAGTGTGTCCAGATTAAACCTCATTTCCCAACAGGAACCAAAAGTAAACAACAGGAACTCTAACTTGGCAGACTATGAAATATGCTGAGCTATCCCCGAGTTCCCGTAAAGTATGTATCCATGTGCACAAAGAGGCAGAAACAGGCTAGGACACGGTCAATCAGAAGAGAAGATGTTGTAAAAACACCCTATTCCTGGAACAGAGAGAGTTTACTCTCCATATCCATTTTATAGCAGTTCATCCTGAGGACAAAACTAAGCAGGGGCCAGAGAGAACAGTTGCCAACTCTAAACACTGTGGACTCTGCTGTCTGCTCCTGTAACAAGCCTGACACAGGCCCATCTCCATGACATGGTCTCTGTCTTAATGAGAGAGGAGGATGTATCCACACGCTCTCTCTGAGCACATACACCCCTAACCATGTGTGGACTGTAGCAAAGGCCATCACACGTAAAAAGCACTTAGAGAGCCTGGGCACTCCACCACATAATGGATAGGGAGCACTGCATGCTCTTCACACACACAGCCCTTCATCTAGACAGAATGCATGTTCCTAGGCCCTGAGGAACACCAGAACAAAGAGCGGTATTAAACCTACAGGACCTGTGTTTCTAATACACATACTTATGATGTAGTTATTTACAGACCACTACTATTACTATATTACAATAGGAGTTATGTGAGGCGTCTCTTCTCAGAGCACCTTCCTGTGTTTCACTCTACAGCCTCTCCTTAGCATATCCAAGTTACGAGCACCACTACTCCTGCACATTAGGATCAGTATAAACCCAGCACTGAGACACCTACAAATATCTGATAACCAAAGTGGCTGCTAGCAACTGACGTGGGTAGTGAACAGTGTGGACAGCGGGACAAAGGGCTGATCCCATCCTAACAGGACTGGGCAATCGGGCCTGAGATCTTATCAGGCTACTCAGAGCAGGACTGACAACACATTTACCAGAGAGGTTGGCTTCTCCACCTAATATTTTCAGAGGGACTCTGGGATAACTGATACAAGAAAGCAGAACTGTAGACAAGAGGGTTGTAACATTTCCAAACTAAGTTCTGGAAAATAAGCATGGAAATTTAATATAAGTTTGAACTTGGTGTGCTGAAAAAGAGCACTCACAAAGATGGGCTTTGGGAAGAATGGCCTGGGAACACTGTTCAAGGACTACTGCTGAATACCACCACTTCACTGGGGACAGAGAGAGACAGCCACAAGACCGTGGAGACTGTTCTAGATACCAATGGTGGGAGAAGCTGAAAATCTAGGTGTAATAACAAAGGTAGTACCAGCATCCTCTAAAAACAGGGGTGGACTGTGGTCAGTGACAGAGTAGGCTGGCTTAGAGGAAGACAAACAAGAGCCTACACCCAACCTGGCACTTGGGAAGAGACACTGCTTAGCAGGGGCAGAATGGAGAGAGGAGAGCTGAGTCCTCCATGCCAAGGCAAGCAAGGCCGATGGGGTCACAGTGCAGGAGTGATGCAGGGACCCAAGATGACGGTTTACTGTCAGTCCAGTCCTAGAAGTTCCCTACACAGGGGCCCTGAGACAAATGCTTCTGACTAAAGACAGAGGATAAAGAAATCTAGACAAAGAGAAAACTAGGAAAGACAGGTCAATATAAAACAAACAAACAAAAAAGGCTGGGGGGTAATGGTGCACACCTTTAATCCCAGCACTCAGGAGGCAGAGGCAGGCCAGCCTGGTCTACAGAGCCAGTTCCAGGAGCCAATGCTACACTGAAACACTGTCTTGAAAAACCAGTAAGTAAATAAATAAAAATAAAGTAAAATACAACCAAAAGAGGCAACTGAAATGCAGAGATGAGAGAAAACAGACAGGAAACAGTGTTGAGGTGTGAGTCAAACAGCATGTGCAGAACAATTCTAATGCTCAGAAATTCATATCTAGTGTCCGGCTTCTGTCTGCGACCCAGAGCTGACCCTGTAACACAGCTTTCCATACCCAAATTCCTCCAGGAGAGAACTGGTCTCCCAGGAGTACTGACCCACAGGTTTGCAGGAGGGACAAGCCAAGTTAGAGACAGCAAGACCAGCGAACACCAGAGATAACCAGATGGTGAGAGGCAAGGGCAAGAACATAAGCAACAGAGACCAAGGCTGCTTGGCATCATCAGAACCCAGTTCTCCCACCACAGCCTGCCCTGGATACCCTAACACACGGGGAAAGCAAGACTCTGACTTAAAATCACATCTCATGATGATGATAGAGGACTTTAAGAAGGACATAAATAACTCCCTTAAAGAAATATAGGAGAACACAGGTAAACAGCTAGAAGCCCATAAAGAGGAAACACAAAAATCTCTTAAAGAATTACAGGAAAACATAATGAAACAGGTGAAGAACTTGAACAAAACCATCTAGGATCCAAAAAAATGAAAATAGAAACAATAAAGAAATCACAAAGGAAGACAATTCTGGAGATAGAAAACCTAGGAAAGAGATTAGGAGTCCTAGATGCAAGCATCACCAACAGAATACAAGAGATAGAAGAGAGACTCTCAGGTGCAGAAGATACCATAGAAAGCATTGACATAACAGTCAAAGAAAATGCAAAATGCAAAAAGCTCCTAACCCAAAACATCCAGGAAATCCAGGACACATTGAGAAGACCACACCTAAGATATAGATGAGAGTGAAGATTCCCAACTTAAAGGGCCAGTAAATATCTTCAACAATATTATAGAAGAAAACTTCCCTAACCTAAAGAAAGAGATGCCCATAAACATACAAGAAGCCTACAGAACTCCAAATGGATTGGACCAGAAAAGAAATTCCTTCCATCACATAATAGTTAAAAGACCAAATGCACAAAACAAAAAAAGAATATTAAAAGAAATAAGGGAAAAAGGTCAAGTAACACATAAAGGCAGACTTCTCAGAATTACACCAGACTTCTCACCAGAGACTCTAAAAGCCAGAAGATCCTGGACTGATATCATACAGACCCTAAGAGAACACAAATGCCAGCCCAGGCTACTATACCCAGCAAAATTCTCAATTACCATAGATGGAGAAACCGAGATAGTCCATGACAAAACCAAATTTACACAATATCTTTCCACAAATCCAGCCCTACAAAGGATAATAAATGGAAAACTCCAACACAAGGAGGGAAACTACACCCTAAAAAAAAGCAAGAAAGTAACCTTCTTTCAACAACCCCAAAAGAAGATAGCCACATAAACATAATTCCACCTCTAATAACATAAAAACAGGAAGCAACAATCACTATTCCTTAATATCTCTTAACATCAATAGACTCAATTCCCCAATAAAAAGAAATAGACTAACAGATTGGATACATAAACAGGATCCAGCATTTTGCTACATACAGCAAACGCACCTCAGTGACAAAGACAGACACTTCCTCAGAGTAAAAATATCCTGAGTGAGGTAACTCAGTCACAAAAGTACACACATGGTATGTACTCACTGATCCGTGGATATTAGGCAGAGTGTGGAATACAACTCACAGGCCACATGAAACTAAGAGGAAGAAAGACCAAAGAGTGGAGCTTCAGTCCTCCTTAGAATCCAAAACAAAACAATCAAGGGAAGTAGAGGGTAGGAGGGACTTGGGAGGAAAAGAAGAGGGGGAGGGGAAAAAGAGGGGCAGAATCAGGTAAGGGAGGAGATGTACAAAGGGTCAGGAAATTGAACAGAGGTGTATAGCAATGGGGGATTCTAGAACTGGGGGTAGCAACCAGAAAGTTCCAGGAAAGCAAGAGCCTCCCAGGACTCCACGGGAATGACATTAGCTGAAATACCCCACAAAGGGGAGAGAGAATCTGTCGAGACCATATTCAGAAGTTAGGCATGCCCCCGCCCCCCAGTTGAGGGATGGGGCCACCCACCCATCTCCAAAATTTTAACCCAGAATTGCTCCTGTATAAAGAAAATACAGGGACAGAGTGGAGCAGAGACTGAAGGAAAGGCCACCCAGAGATTGTCCCACCTGGGGATCCATCCCATATGCAGACACCAAACCCAGACACTACTGCTGATGCCAAGAAGTGCCAACCATTGGACTGAGCACAGGGACCCCAATGGAGGAGTTAGGGGAAGGACTGAAGGAGCTGAAGGGCCTTCATCTGGCATCAGTGGGAGAGGAGGCCCTTGGTCCTGTGAAGGCTTGATGCCCCAGTGTAGAGGAATGCTAGGGCAGTGAGGCAGGTGTGGGTAGGTGGGTTGGGGCTCACCCTCATAGAGGAAGGGTAAGGGGGGATGGGAGAGAGGGTTTGCAGAGGGGAAACTAGGAAAGGGGTTAACATTTGAAATGTAAATAAATAAAATATCCAATTAAAAAAACTGAAAAAAAAAGTGAAATTAACATCTAACAGAAAGAAAAGAAAAGCTCAAGAAATACAAACCAGAATGAAAACGAAAAAGAGCAAAATGAAGAGAAAACACAAGACAGCTGATAAAGGAGAACAGGCGCAAGGCGCACACACAAAACGGGAGCTCCCAACGGGTTACTATTTTAGAGATGTGAAAAAGTTACCAAAGAAATGAACATTGTAAGGTACACACAAAACCAAAACCAAAACCTATTTGTTGCCATCAAAGCAGATCACCACCAGGAAGGGACACAGATCATACTCATGACCTGAGAGTTGGAGACATGACTAATCAGCACACAGGAACCACAGCATTAGCAGAGCAAGACGCCTCCCTCAGGCAGCCCATCCCTCATCACATGGACATCTGCCCCCTACTTTCTATGAACCAACAGAATCCGTGTGATGACAGGCAATGGCTCTCTGAGATGAGTCCCACACAGTCGCATAATAGGTACACAGCCTTTTCTCTAGGTGCTGGGAATGTGCTAACCATGAGACTGTCCAGAGGACACGCAGCCTTCCCAGTAGAGGCAGAGAAGACCTTGGAGCCTTGCCCACCTGTCAGCCACATCAAGATCGGACTCCATCTTCTCCAGGCCCCTCAAGACGCTGTCTAGCTGCTCACTCTGGTGTTCAAGGACCTTCGCTGTATCTTCCATGCGTCTCTGGGAACTCTCCATCAGTCCCATCAGCTCTTGCCCCCTGGTCATGGGGGAGGTTGTGCTGGCAGCAGTGCCTGGCTGGGACAGTAGGAGCTCCCTCCAGAAATGTTCAATGATGTTGAAGACCACATTTCGACTAGGCCGAAGTGAGCTGAACCAGTGCTTAGCCTGGCCCTTCTCCAGGACTGTGATTGCACTGAAGATAAAGAGAGATGTTTCTTTCCTAATCTCAGTGATACTGGAGAGGGGCAGGCCCACAAGGACCTCTTCAGTTTTGTCCGCACTGAACTTCAGTGAATGAGGTGTCAGGGTCAGTTTTCCAGGAACCCATTGCTTCTCAAGGTCCAGATAGTAGGAACAAGGCCAGGAGTGGACAAGTACATCACTGCTCATCTGTACGTAGGTGGCTGGGCTGCACGGAGGCTGTAGTAACTGCTTCAGAGAAAAAAGAAGCAATTAGTAGGCCTGTGAGGCTGAAATGTATCGTTTCTTTTCAATTGCAGATAGGAGGAGGTTGGCCTGGAGAGAAGCTGCAGCCTCAGGGAGCTCTAGGCCCTTCCCAGCGAGTCAACAGTAGAGAGGGCTGAGACCAGAAGGAAACTGCTTGTCCCATCACTCCCTGCATGAGACCCTCCATTCCTGTGCCCACTAAGCAAACCGTGAGGACAGCAAGCACCAGAGACAAGGCCCCAGACCCCTACCATGCACAGGACCTTGTGGCTGTGATATCCCTATAACTGTGTATCTGTACAAGGTCCTCCTAAGAGTCCTCTCTGAATTCATTGTGAACGTACCCAGTGGTTTACTGGAAAGTCCACACAGTCATCATCTCAGAGCTAGAGTCACATGTACAAGGATGCGCTTACATATAGACAGGTGTTGTTATGTGGCCGTAAGTAGTTCAGTGTGCTGTTTCATTTTCTTCTGCTTCTGTCCCCCCCCACCCCACCCCCGCCTGCCCCCAGTAATGAGACCCAGGCACATCTAGGAAAGCCGTTTTCCACTGATCTCTAACCCCAGTCCTTGTTTGTTTGTTTGTTTGTTTGTTTGAAGTAGGGTCTCACATGTAGCTCAGACCAGCTTTGAATTTGCTATGCAGCCCAGGGTGGCCTCAAGTTCCCATGCTTGGCCAGTACTAGAAATATTGACTTGTGCCATCATACCTGGCTGTTTGAAATTTCATGTTTATAGTTATATTCACCAAGGCAGTCTTAAGTCATGATGACGGGTTTGAATTAACCCTTATAGGATATGTTGCCCAATCCTCTTTGTACAGGTAGCAAATATTAGTCAAGAAAGGAGGCTCCACACTGTAGTCTATGGTACTGTCTGGGTAAGAGCTAGGCCTGGCAATGCCCAGTAAAGTGTTCTGTCCTGCAAAGTACAGAGCAGAGCTTTCCCCAGCTCTCCTTGTCCTTGTATTTCTCTGAGTGTGTCTTTGATTCTGTCTCTCTCTCTGTATATCCTTCTCTCCCTTTCACCCTCCTTCTTCCTCTGTGTCTAGTCTGTTTCTCTCAAACACACTTTTCTTATGATATGACTTTACTTCTTAGGAGAAATATCTTAGCATGATCCCTCAAATACTGAACCCATCTGTAGGCTACAAGGATACTGCTATCAATCACCAGGGAGATGATAAGGCCCTGATATGCAGATGTCTCAATAGGCAGAAAGCATACAAAAGGTATCACTGGCAGGCTCCCTAGCTCCTGTGATGTGGAGTCAATAGGAAATTCATTCATTCACTCAGTGAGTCACCTCTGAGTGCTAAACACAGCACCATCTGGTCTAGACCTACAAAAGCACAATCTGTGTCCAAACAAGGCTCCTGAACAGACTGCACCCCTGTGATGGGATCTCTCCAAGCATGAGGTCTCCCTGAGAAATGTGGGCTGGGCTGCTACTTTGCCTTCAGACATGTGTCACATGTGTCATGTGGAAGTCTAGAGGTGCAAGGGCGTCGATGCTGAAGGCCAAGTGCTCCCTCTTGTCTGTAAGGAGTGCCATGGATTCAGGGAGCAGCAGTGGGTGCAGGAAACCTAAGAGGTTCTGGCCTTCCCATCACCTCTACTCCTGCTCCACCTGGGCACCAGCTGCCCTAATCAGAAGACCTGTGTCTACACAAACCACCAGGTCAGGAACTTTGCAGCATTAAGACTTCAGTGCCACCATCATAAATCCCAGAGTCACAAGCACTCAAGTCTGCAGGCACAAGGGAGCATGCACTTGGAATCCCCTGTCTGCTGCAAAGTTGTGCATCTATTCCCACACACTGCTGTGAATTGGGCTATGAAGGTCCACATAGCACTGCTGACACAAACTACAGCTGGAGAAACTACACAGGCCACACTTTCAGGCTCACCACAAGACTGGAAAAGGTAACCATTATGCCAGATGTGAAAATATCAATGAAAAAAAATTTTAAAAATCAAGGATGCATGACATTTCCAAAGGATACAGATACTTTCTGAAACAGAGCTCAATTCAAAGAAAATCCATGGGTTGCCTATAAAATAATTCAAAATAAAATCCTAAGGAAATACAGACAGATAGTAAAATGAGTAGAGCAATTTATTATATAGATAAGAAATGTGATAAAGAACTAGGAAAAAACATATGGGTCAACTAGAAATCCTGAAAGAAAATCATAAACAAGTATGAAATAAATAGCACCATAATAGTCTGGGATAAACACAATTTCTGAACTGAAGACAGTTCTTTTGAAAGAATTCATCAGACAATTATAAAGAGTAAAATAAAACGTGGCTCTGGAAAGATAGCTTAGTAGTTAAGAACACTTACTGTTCTTCAGGAGGACCAGAGTTCAGTTCCTAGCCCACAACCATCTGTAACTCCAAGTCCAGGAGGTCCAGATGCCTTGGCCTCAGCAGATACTTTGTGTACACACACACACACACACACAGAGAGAGAGAGAGAGAGAGAGAGAGAGAGAGAGAGAGAGAGAGAGAGAGAGAGAGACAGACAGACAAGACAGAGAGACAGAGAGAAAATGAACTAAAAATAATTGTTAAAAAAAGAATGAAGACATCCTTTGAGACACATAGGAAACCATTAAGGAAACAAAGAGTTGCACTATGGGAATTCCAGAGAATATAAGGAATAAGATACTAAAACTTTATTTATTAAAGTAACAGCTGAAAACTCCTGAAGATTTTTATCTTAGTCATTTGTTCTACTGCTATGAAGAGATACCATAATCAAGGTAACTCTTATTAAAAATAGCATCTAATTGGGGACTTGCTTACAGTTTCAGAGGTTTCATTCATTACCATGGAGGGAAGCATGGCAGCACACATGGTACTGGAGAAGTAGCTGGGAGCTTTACAACCTGATTCATAGACAGACAGACAGAGACAAAGACCGTTACAGGCTTTTGAAACTTTAAAGCCCAGCCCCAGTGACACACTTTCTCCTTGTTAGGGCACCTCTACTCCAACAAGGCCACCCCTCCTAATTCTTCAAACCTTTTCAATAGTCCCACTCCCTGGTGACCAAATATTCAAACACATGAGCTTATGTGAGCTATTCTCATTCAAACCACCACCTCTCCCCTTGCCCTTCTATGGTGCTAACGAATACAGGGTTTTGTTCATATTAGGCAAGTAATCTACCATGGAGCTAGATCTCCTACCCTGAAGCTTTCAATGGGATGTGGATATTCAGATCCATGAAGTTCAAAGAATTCTCACAACAAGATTCTCCAGGGAATATAAAAGTTAAAATGTCAAAACTACAAGATGAAGACAGAATTCTCAACTACTCTACAGAAATGGACAAATAAACTCGTTCATAGAGAAGCATTTCTGAAATATTGTCTTAGTCATTCTTTTTGTTGGGATTATATGGGATTTGTTGCCATCAACCCAACCCATAAGAAATGCATTATGGGAATGGATGAATACAGTGGTGTCTGGGGAGCCTGAGGGAGGAAGGCTATGAGTTGGAGACTGAAGGCATACTTTTCTTAGCTATTTTATTGGGCTCTTATATCTATTACCCTTCCAACCCTTAGTCCACCCTCATCTCTGTTAGAGGGGAAGAGGGAGTATCAATCTCCTTAGACTACTTCCTGATGATCAGGGGCATCGGGTTCCTTGGGGGAAGTCCAGTCTTTGTCATCAGGATACCCAATTTCTTCTGAAAACCAAACCACAACAGAGAACAGGAGCAGGAGAAGCAGCAGCCGGCCTTCGCTTTTACTATCCGGTTAGAGTTGGTCTCAGACAATATATGTACAAACAAGCAGACATAATAAAGAAAAGGAAGAAAGAAAAGATGAAGAAAGGCAACTTTGTGTCACGATTAATATATACAAAATGGAAGTGCCAGGTAAAAACGAAACGGCGATTTGACTTCTCTAATAACCTAGCTCAAGTTCTTCACAAACATATCCTCGAGCTTTTCTCCATGACAGCAGCGAGAGCAGACCCATATTTCCCAATACGTGTCTATGGCTATCACCAGTCACTCCTACACCAGCAAATCCCAGCTCCACCAGCTCCAAGACCAGAGGTTAGGATGTTCCTGGAAGAAAGTTGCCCAACTAGCTTTAAGAAGTTTGTTATCATCGCAAATAAGAGAAGAGTACATAAAGTTATTTTCTAGAAAAGGATTTCAGAGATAACTCCAAGTTGCAGAGGACAACTAGGCCCTATGCCAAGCCTGAGCCAGGCATCCTAACAACCTGTCCTTGGCCAGACCAAGGGGAACCACCACGTTTAAAACAAACAAAACACCTCGCATGCTTACCTCAGGAAGGCTCCATGAGAAACAGCCTGATGTCACTGGAAAAGTGGGGGAGATTTTCTCAGCTGCAGGAGACACTTCCTTCTGTATACAAGGGTGCTTTGTCTTTCTGAGGGAGGGGTTTAGCAGGCAAGTCTACATTATGAGCCCCTCCCTGGCACACCAGGGCCACACCAGTGGCAATGTCTTCTACTTGGATAAACCTCAGTAAGTCGTAGGCAACAAATCCCTGAACTAAGAAGCCCATGCCTAAGCCTTCCACCATAATGCCTGGAAATACAGGAAGCAGGTGCAGATACCTGCATGCCTCAGAAGACCTGCCTATACGCCATAAGACTAGTGGTCACAAGCTAGAGTACATCCAAGCCATGCATGTGACCTCTAAACCCTTGAAAGCTATTGGTGGGGCTGGAGCAATGGCTCAGCTGTTTTAGAACACTGGCTGCTCTTCCATAGGATCCATGTGTGAGTCTCAGTTTGAGACAGTGGCTCGTGACTGTGTACAACTCCTGTCCCAGGGGATCTGATGCCCTCTTCTGGCCTCTTAGGGTACTGCATTCATGTGGTACACATTCATGCAGGCAAAACACCCATACACAAAATAATAGCTTTAACAAGTACAGGCATGCACCTCTCAGAATTAGGGGAGCCACTTTAGCCTAGCCACAGTTTCCAGGGCTATGGTAATTATTAAAGGCAGGGAGCCACACAGAGCACTACTCAGCTTCTGAAGACAGCCTTAGCTCATTCTCCCAGCTGGAAGGGGCTTCCCATCAATCAGCTGTAAGCTAACATGTCCAAGAGACAGTGCCTTGTTCAATGTCTGGGTCCAGGTAAGGAATTCTCCTACATTACTCTCAGTTCTGCAAACGTGTGTGTGTGTGTGTGTGTGTGTGTGTGTGTGTGTGTGTGTGTGTGTGTGTTGGGGTGGGGGTCTTCTTACACACCACCTAGTAACTGTTTCTAAAGTGGACACCAGGTAGATGTGTCCAGCCTACTTCCACTGCAACCTTATCTACTTGAAGATAGTCTGTTCCTAAGCCAGCCTTCACTTAAATGCCAACATCAAACCCAGGCTACATGTGACCCACTGCCGGTAAGTCAGGGTCTACCATCTTCTCAGATTGGATTCAGTTTCCCAAACAGCTTATACAACTCAGAAACACTTACGTTTACTAGTTGATTATAAGTTGTTAAAATGGATGCCAATGAAAAAATGTACAGGGCCAGGTATAATGAAGGGCAAGGCTTCCTTGGCCTCCCTGGAACTTCTGAGCATTAGCTATTACGAAGCCGACCTCTGTGGCAGTCTACCCATGGAGGCTTCATTTACATGCGTGTGACTGATTCAACTAGTCATGGGTGATCCAGTCAACCTTCAGCCCCTCTTCCTTCTTTGAGGCCTGGGAATAAGACTGACCTCCCTATCCTCTGAGCCTGCCCTGCATTTTCAATGACCAGATCTACCCTGTACCTAGGGACTGCTAGCCCACAGAAGACACCTCCCTTCTGGAGACTTTAGGAGTCATTTTCCAGGAAACAAGACAACACACTGCTTCATTGCTAGACACCACAAAAAGTTTGTATCAGCAATCACCCCTGCTCCACAAGGCTGCTCATGAGCAGAGCACTGGGAGGTGCTCCATGAGTGGGCAGTGAAATTATCCACACTTTCCCCAGAAAATCCCCACACCTAGCCGCGCAGCCGCAGTGGAAGCTCACTGTGGTCCCAGCTGCGGCTCCTCTGGCTCCACCACAGTTTTATGACTTGGGAAAAGTTACCTCACCTTCTGGACCTCTGTTTACCCTCTGGTAAAATAACTAAAAGACCTCAAACTCATTCAAAGATTCACAGAGAACCAAAAGCAGAGGAGAAGAACAACAAGCACTTGTCATTATGACATGACAATGAGTATGAGCGTGGTACCCAGGACTGAGAACTTCAAAGGAGAAACATGTGGCCACAGTTTTTCCTACCACAGATTTCCAGGATGTCTTTTCCAGAAAGCCAAAATAAACAGATATTAAGTGGAAGGGCAGAAAGGAGAAAGCTGCTCCCACCCATGTGGCAGAAGCTGCCCACTCATGGTTAGACCCCATGACCTTCCTATTGCCTAGACTGACAGAGTCCCCACCACGTCCTCAAGGGGCTCCTGCTCCCCTTGAAGCCAGACCCTTTGAGGGTTCTCCACCCAAGCCCCCCTCCTCAGCATCACTGACCCACTCTTCTCTACACCAGGCCTATGAACCTGGCTCAGAGGCCGCGTAAGTGCTTTAGGCTTAGGCGCCATGAGTCTTAGTCACTGTCATTAACAACCACAGGTAACACATAACCAAGGGGTGTGGCTGTGCCAACGAACCTCACCTACAATATTCTGGAAACTGGACATGGGCTATGGGTTGTAGCCAATCCCATTTACTCTATCAGCACAGAAAGCACAGCTATCACCTTAAACAGAATTAACAGACGTTTCTTCTGGAGCCATTTTGAGTGAACAGGGTCCAGCAACACAGATTTAGGTTACCTCAAATTCCATGTTCCAAAGTAGAAGCAGTTTCATGAAGTTTTATAGAACAAAGGAAGCCGTAAGTCAAGGCAAATGTAAAAATGTGTCAGTGGACTCATCAGAGAGGCGGCTAGAGCAAGATGAAAAAGCTTTTCTCTAAGCCTCAGATGTTACCTGACGGCATCCCTATCTGGTGGTCTGTTAGGTGAACCGATGCCAAAGGTTTTCCAACCTCTCCATGTCACTACAGTTTTAATAAGATACTACTTATCAGGAATTCCCCTTGACAGCTTCATTAGTTCACAAGCCTATTATAAATCTCCTAGTTAAGCCAGGTACAGTAGCAAACACCTTTGATTCTAGCACTTGGGAAGTTGAGACAGGGGTAGCTCTGAGTTAGAGGATGCTTGGTCCACAGAGTGAGTTCTAGGACAGCCAGGACTACACAGAGAAGCCCTGACTCAAACAACAACAACAGTCTTCAAGTTAAAGCATATACATACCCCCCTCAGATACCATCATCCCTTCCAGTTGCTGCCTCCACTGTGAGACCCAAAGGTCTAAGAGTCAAGGCTGACTTCACCCAATCATATCTGCCAAGTCCATGAGCTCCCAAGGCATCAACTGAGACTTCTGGTTGCCTGATGTGTATCTTTACAACACACCTTACAGGCATCTCCAACCAGCCCGGCCCCATAACCAGCTCCTTGTTTGGTCTTCTGTTAGGTATCTCATACTGTTCTAGGTCCTGGCTATATGTTCCTTTGTCTTTCTTTCTTCCTTCCTTTCTTCCTTACTTTCTTTTTAAAACAAAAATTCTGTTGGAACCAAGACTTTCTGGAACCCTCTTCCTCATCCTCTTAAACCCATAGTAAATCCTGGTATAACAGACCTGATAGAACGCAAAATATTTTAAAGAGACAACTGTGCCTTATAAGTATTAAACAAAGTATTTCAAGTATTTGAAGTATTAAAACAAAGAACCCCAGGGAAATGGGTATCTCCCCAGGAATCTCAACCTGAGAGAAGGAAGAGGCACCAGCCAGAAGGGGGCCTGCCTCCCAGAAAGAGATGTCACATAATTTTAACAATTTGTTAGAGCACCTTACAGGAGGAGACTCAAGTCCAGACTAGGATGGGTTAGAGGTGTGTGGCCACACCTGCACTGCTGAGGCATGCAAATCCTCAGCTTCTATTTAATCTCACCTCAGGTTCTCTAGCTCTCTGTCCCTCTCCCAATGTGATCACACTGAATAAATCTTCTTTTTTCACTTTTAGCATGGCTCTTTCAGAACTGGCTTGAAGCAAAGGTCAGGATTCCCACTTGACAACAGTGACTGCTGTCTACAGTGACACTACTCTCTAGCACAGGGTCATCCTTTCTTGGCATAGCTCCTCCAGGACCTTCTCACTTCATCCTGCCCCTTTAGTCTATTCACCATCAATGAGTCAGGAAACAGAATTATAAAATGTCATGCTTCTGGCCAAAACTCTTCTGAGTATGCACCCCGGGTGGGGGCTGGGGAGGAAGGCACTTGTTTGGCATATGGGAGGCCCTGAGTTGTGGGAGAATGGGGGAGAGCCCTGTGAAACAAATATAAAAAACCCATACCCTTCTAACATAGTGTAAAGTGCAACTCCACCCACTCTAATGGGCTCTGAGCGTCACTGTGCTGTCCCTCTCTTCTGGCCACCTCAAGGCTCCTCATCTCCTGTCTCTGAATTGCTTTTCTACCTTAAAGCTTCTTCTTGAAGAGCACCTTTACCCTTTCTAATGCCCACTACCAACCACAGCACTCCATCCCTCAGAGAGCGTTCCCAACGTAGCTCAACATGTGCACCAAAGGGTGACCTTCCCAGAACCGAGTCTTGTGTACACTCCATGGGCGCCCAGTGTACATGCAGTGAATGGGCCTCCAGAGATGCTCTGTTCCTGAATTCTTTGTGTGGTACCTGCCTTTGTAAGGTTGTAACTTGCCTCCACCAGGATAGGTACAGAGTAGTAACCCTGAGAGGACCCTGTGTGAGAGAGACAATTACTGTGGGAAGTCATGGCAGGCAACCCCTGGGTGTCAAGTCAATTCACATCAATGATGTTCTTGGGGAACAGGCCCACGTCACTGTGACTCCTAACACACTGGGATTGGCATAATGGGTCTCTTTCAGCATTTCCATCACACATGTGCCCTTGAGTAAAACTCAATAGCAAGTAAACAGTCTATTTTTAGTTAATTTCCAAAGTAACAGAACACGCAACGTTTTGCACACCTTCCACTACAAGGCTGAGCGGGAGAACAGTGGGGCAGTGTGTCCGAGCGGGGGCGGCAAGACTGGGTTTTTCCATTACCTGCCCTCCTGCTCTATGGCAGACCCTCTTTCCACTCCCTCAGATGTTCCCATCCCCACCCTGGGAGGCTCAGGCATGCTGTCTGAGGATGTTTCAAGCAAACACCACAGCCTAGCTGCAGGGCATGCTCTAGAAATTCGGACAGAGAAATGAGACCGTGCAGTATTTCCACCTCGCCTCCAGGGTGCCAACTCCAATCCTTTCCTGTTTTCTTCTGGGTGGCACTGCCCAGGATGTGCAGTTTCCATAGGTCTGTGTGGGCCGAGGATGTGCATCACCAGCACATCCCAGTTGGAGGTAGGAGAGGCAACTTCATGGGTACACACCTGTTTCAGGCCTCTCGCCAGGACTCACATAATGGACACTGTTACTAACACCCAGAGGCCAGCCATCATGTGAAGACCAGGATTAAAGCACTAACTACCCAGGGCACAAGAGTTCATGTTCCAGTTACAGTGTTATGGGCTAGGTTCCCCCAGAGATCTTGAGAGCATATACACCTGCTGGCCCTGACCTCTTGCTCAGGGACACTGGTCTCAGATATTCAAGTAAAGAAGTGATTCCTATTTGGGTTTCATACTTTCACAGAAAAAACAAACATGCTTTATCTGTATACTCTCATGTCCTGGTCAGTAGAGAATTCTGGAACCCTAAAAGGGTCCTCATCAGTGGACACCAGAAGAAGAATGTCCTTAGTTCAGTTCAGCTCTGACAATGTCTGTCTTAAGATCACATCAGGACTCAAGGTTGGGGTTCTGTCTCCCAAGATGTCCCTACATCAGTGCAGATGTAAGCCCAGTTGTAGCACCACTCTATAAATCATGGTTCCAGAGGTCCTTCTTGAATTAGATTTCCCCTAGAAGCTCATATTACACAGAAAATCACCAACTTATATTTACTATTAAACTATTACACATCGTATAAAAAGAAGCGAGAGACCAAGTCTGAGAAGACCCAGCCCTCACTCTCCCTAAGCACATAGGATCCTCTGAATGAGTCTTCTAGGGGTATTATGGACACTTCATTATGTGGACATGACTGATTAAACACTGGCCACTGATGACCCACTCAACCTTTAGCCCTAGAAGCTCAGGGCTGGCCTCAGAGTCCCCACCTTCTGATCCTGCCCAGGTCTTTCAGTGAACAGCTCCATCTGGAATCTTCCCTGCTGAGGGCTGTTGGATGGTGTTGTGCTCATTATTATGTAAAATGGCATTTGTCAACTCAAACTGTCCAAGAATTTTAGGAATTGTATGCCAAGAAGTAGATTAAAAATCTAAAATAATGTTTCCAAATATAACAAATATAACATGCTGCCAGTGGAGAAAAAGAAGGATGAGTGCCCCAGGGAGAGGGAGGAGATAACAGGGATAAAATGTATAAACACATGTATACCTGGAAAAACTGGCTCAATACCAGATTTAGTGATTACATGTGAATGGAATTTTGGGTGCTTTGGGCTTTTATTGTTGTTGTTATTGAAATCTGGCCTCTCCCCCCGCCCCCCTTTGGAGCTAAATCTTGATTTTGTGGTTCACATTGGCCTAGAACCTCGGATCTTTCTGTTTCAAAATCTCCAATACTGGGATTATAGGTGTGCACCACGAGTCCTGGCATGGGTAAATGTTTTTCTTCACTTGAATTTCTCTATGAGCTGTCATCTCTACCATGACCTAGCCGCAACAGAGTTCCAGACTTTGACCACAAGAGTCACAGTTAAGTCCACAATGGGTGAGTTAGACCAAACAATCCTCCTCCTCCTGTTTCTATCCTTCCCCTCTTCCCAATGCATACCTCTCTACCTGAACCTCAGCATCTTCCAAAGTCATTTTTATCCTTTTTAATTTTTCCCCGTTCTATTTCTAAGTCAACACCACAATCCTTGGAAAGGTTCCTCCACAACCTATCCAGGACACTCGGGACCCACACCCCGCCCCCGCGGATTCTGACGGCCGGCTCCGCGCCCCACCATCCTCTCAGGACCCAGTCATCCTTTGAGGTTTGCGACTTATGTTCATCTCCTGTCTCGGTGGCGGGCTCGGGTACTGACTAGCTGCGCGTTAGCAGCTCACCTGAAGCAAGAGGAACGCGCAGAAGACGCACTGGCACGCTCCACTGGACCACCAAACAGAGACGCCAGCAGCTGGAGAGCGGGTCAGACACTCGGCGAGCGCTTGTGCGCCTGCGCGGGAGGGCGGGACCGCGTAGGTGCGCACGCGCACACAGTGGGCGCTCCAAGGCTGGAGTTCCTGTTGGAATGTCTCACCTCTGGTTTTTTGTTCCGGGCTCCTTCTCGGTGGTTTCTGCTCCTAACTGGTTTTAGGGGTTTTTCAGCTTCCAGTCCCCATTTGGAGTGTAGTGAAAAGCGAGACTGGGCCTCCGGGGTCAGGTTCCCCAGTGGATGGATCGGGAGACGCGCATCTTTGCCGAGCGGTACTACCGGGGGCTCTGGGACCGAGTCCCTAGCGGCGGCGGTCCCACACCCAGCAGCGTGACCTTCATTCAGACGCCGGACGCCTTCTCCTATGCTGACTTCGTGAAGGGCTTCCTGCTGCCTAACCTGCCCTGCGTGTTTTCCAGCGCCTTCACCGAGGGCTGGGGCAGCAGGCGGCGCTGGGTGACTTCGGAGGGAAAGCCTGACTTCGAGTACCTGCTGCAGAAATATGGTAGGGCTCAAACGGGAGGCGTAGATCCTGGGATGGGAGGGCGGCCAGGGCTGCACAGACAGGTGGAATCTGTATAATTCACCCAGAGGGTAGCCGGAGCCCAAGAGGGTGACTACGCGTATGACTGTGCCAT
This sequence comes from Arvicanthis niloticus, assembly GCF_011762505.2. Classification (NCBI taxonomy): domain Eukaryota; kingdom Metazoa; phylum Chordata; class Mammalia; order Rodentia; family Muridae; genus Arvicanthis; species Arvicanthis niloticus. Next base: position 62,009,439 of record NC_047663.1, on the reverse strand, counting down.
TTCTGTGCTGATTCTCTCGCTGCAGGAGACGCGGTTGTACCGGTTGCTAACTGTGGAGTGCAGGAATACAATTCAAACCCTAAGGAGCACATGCCCCTCCGTGACTATATCAGTTACTGGAAGGAGTACATCCAAGGAGACTACTCCTCTCCGCGGGGCTGCCTCTACCTCAAAGACTGGCATCTGTGCAGGTAATAAGACAGGCCGGCAGATGGCCCTTGGGCAGCTAGTGCAGGTAGAACACACCTACTGCACTCAGGGGGGCTAACTCTACAGCAGAGTTCTAATCTGTATCTCAGAGCTGGTGGGAGGATGGTTCCGTGGGGAGATCAACATAGTGGACCAGGTGGACTATAAAGTAGGTCTTTCCTGGATTTGTATTAGTACAGGCAGCCTGTTGTCTCCTTCCTCTTCTGTATAATGTTTGAGCAGGTACCGCTCAGATCCTCTGGGGCTGTCCTCTTTGTGACCCCACTGAGAACAGGCTTGTTCCTTCTACGATTGTTCTGGGGGTTCTTGCCATCCCCTGACCCATTCTAAGCTCTCTAAAGGGACAAATGACCTTTCCACAACCACTCTTGTCCCACTTTGGAAATCCCTTCCTCTTTAAAGAGATACACAGTACCCTCCCTGATCAGCTTCCACTTTTCTCACACAGAAACTTGTGACAGCTTTACTTAGGAGATTTTGACTTCGTGCTGGGGCAAGACTGCACTGCATTCAGTGGAAACTACTTCAAAATTTGAATTTTGGTGTTTTCCCAGGCTAGCCATATGTGGTCTGTTCTTCTCCCATCCTTCTCTCTCAATGATGGACAGTGTCAAGAAGCCATAACCCCCATCCAAACCCCTGGATCTACAGAAATGATCACACCTCTACAGTGTGCTCTGTTGCACTTAGGCACACTGCTGCTTTTTCTTTTTGGAACTGGGAATGCTAAGGTCTTGAGCATCTAAACACATGCTAGTAGTATGTTTTGAAATTTATGGTATTTTCAATTTGGACATGTTAGTTCATAAGCCCATCATAAACTGAGGAGCTTCCTAGATCTCAGGAGTTTTGGCTGCATCGAAGATCTGGCTCATATGATGTTTACTTTGGAAAGGATATTACCCTTTTCCATAGTGGCCCTAGGACTGTGTGTTTTCCTTTACCTGATGTGCCTTTCACGAGCACAGACCATTGTACTCAGACCCCACCCCACCCCCAGCAAAAAGCACAGTGTAATATTGAGGGAGCCAATGACCAGTTGAATTCCTGAATCATTTGAGTGTGAAGTAAGGCTCGGAACTGTAGAGTGGGATGGAATTCAGACCCCTGCAGTTCCCACAACTGACCAGATGCAAGAGAAACACCAGCCTCCAGCTACCCTGCCATGCTACTTCTTTGGACCTAGAGCAGGAGCTGGGTAAAGTGTGACCAGACATGGTCCCTGGATCTGGACATGACAGAAACAGCCTCACAGGCCTGTAGTACAACCACTTTAAGCTTAGCCCTGACTAGTTTACAAATAAATGACACTCAGACTATTTTTTTAAATTTAGCTTTGACAATTACTGGGGGTAACCCCTGTTCTACTTTTCTAACTGCTGCCCCGGCTACCTCCCTAGTGATGTTCCCCAGATACTTGCTGTTTTTCCTGGCCATGTGCTTATGGTCTACCTCTCGTGGCACCTTCTCCTCACCTCCCCGTTCTTTCCTTTTCTCTCATGCTCAACCAGGTAATTCAACTCCACCACCACCCCTCAACACCCCCAACCCTCATAGGTCTAGACCTTAGGGTACAGAATTTAGCATTACAATACATAGTAACAGACCACACCTCAACACAGGCCCTAACACTGTTGTGTGTAGTAGTTTGGAATTTTGGGTAAATTTTTTTTTTTTTTTTTGGTCTTTTTTGTTTGTGTGCCTTGCTGTTACTTTGGTATAAGTATTTTCCAAATATTACACTGCATATTTATGCTAGAAATTTGTTCATTTGAAATACAGTGTTTGACTGTACTTTAGGGCAGAAGGTGTGGCGTTGCACAATCTGGAGGCCACAGGGGAAGCCATACCTGAGAATTTAATAGATGAACAAGTTGCTACATGCGCAGAGGCAGGGGGATCCTGATGTTTGGGGACCTACAGATAATTTGTTACTACTAGGCTCTGGCCATCTCTGTCTCTTGTTGGGAGTTATAGGCACATGAATCTGGAAGTTTTTTCCAGTATCTCCTTTAAGGATGGTGTTAATATGATCCAGTGTTTGGGGACCCATTGATGGGTTTTGAGGCTCTCACACCTGTGGCTGCAGCCTGGAGTTGCCAGGTACCAATAGTTTCCATAGTGTTGGTGAAGAAAAGGAGGAGGCCTGTAGCTCATGACCTGAGACGATGCTCACCCATGTGTTCAGAGGCACAGTGACCACTGCCTAAGTGGGGTGGTTAAGCTGGGGTGCCCCCAGAGTCATCTTCAGCATTCTGAACTGAGCAATTTGAGGTTCAGCTCAGGTCCTCAGGATCTGTAGCTATCAAGAAGCCCACTAGGACTGCGTGATCTTAGGTGGCCCTGTTTGATGGGGGTGGCCCTACTCGGGTCTGGCACAGAGTGGATCACTGCTATAGCTCCTGTGCTTTCCTCAGAGACTCCTTGGTGGGTGACTTGGAAGGTGTATTCACGCTGCCTGTGTACTTCTCGTCAGACTGGCTGAATGAGTTCTGGGACGTCCTCAACGTGGATGACTACCGTTTTGTCTATGCAGGCCCCAGGGGCACCTGGTAATGACAGAAGGGATGTGGGTAGCTGGTGAAGATGAGATGGGAGGTGTGACTATCTGGGGTATCTGCCTAGAGGCCTATCAAAAAAATAAATAAGTAAACAGGCTCCCTGCAGGACGCCACAAGACTCAAACCAAAGCCCTTGCTGTAGGTCTCCCTTCCATGCAGACATCTTCCGCTCCTTCAGCTGGTCAGTCAATATCTGTGGGAAGAAGAAATGGTTGTTCTTCCCGCCAGGGCAGGAGGAAGCCCTTCGGGACTGCCATGGTAGCCTGCCCTATGATGTGACTTCCACGGAGCTCCTGGACACCCACCTGTATCCCAGGATCCAGCACAACAGCCTTCCCATTGAAGTCATACAGGAGCCTGGTGAGATGGTGTTTGTGCCCAGCGGGTGGCATCATCAAGTGTACAACCTGGTAAGACTGTGCACATGACCGTGCTTCTGCCAGGCTCCCTACCTCTCCATCCTCTCCCTTCCCACTCCAGCTGCCCCTGTAGAAAGAGGGCAGTATTATTCCTCTGTGAAGGCTGGATATAGGGCAGGGAAGTTACAAATGAGACTACTGAGAACTTATCCCCTTGCCCTACGTTAACGTGGTTCCTGCCATGGCCTATGAAGTTCTAGCCTTCATCCCAATGTGTTAGCCCATCATAAGATGGGATCCACATTTCCTGGCTACAGTAGCGTAGAGTCTGCTTTCTACCTTTGCCCACTATTCTTGTTTCATTGCTGTGATAAAATACTCTAATGAAAAGCAGCTTATGGGAGAAAAGGGTTTATTCCAGGTTACAGTTTATCATTGTGAGGAAGTCAAGGCAGGAACTTCAAATGACTAGTCATATCATATCCCCAGTCAAGATTAGAGGAATAAATGCATAAAGATTTACTTTTTTTTTTTTTTTTTTTTTTTTGGTTTTTCGAGACAGGGTTTCTCTGTGTAGCCCTGGCTAAAGATTTACTTTCTTACTGCTCCGCTCAGGTCCTCTGCTCTAACCCAGTTTAGGACCCTCTGCCTAGGGAATGGTGCTACACACAATGAGGTGGGTCTTCCCACATCAGTTAAGACAGTCTCCCCACAGACATGCCCACGGGCCAATCCAATGTAAACAGTTGCTCATTGAGATTATCTTCTCAGGTGATTCTAGATTGTGCCAAGTTGACAGCTGAAACTATTACACCCACCCAAAGCACTAAGCCTGGTGGGTGTGGGATGGGACTTGATTTGCTCACCCAAGGTGAGGCCTACTGATGCCTCATGGATCAGTTTGTCTTCTGCCCTCCAGGACGATACCATCTCTATCAATCACAACTGGATCAATGGCTGCAACCTGGCAAACATGTGGCACTTCCTGCAGCAAGAGCTCCAGGCCGTGCAGCATGAGATTGGAGAATGGAAGGACTCCATGCCTGACTGGCACCACCACTGCCAGGTGGGAAGCAACCGGCTCATGTTGAGTCAGATCCTGCTGGCGACCATCCTGGCTCTGAACCTTTGTCTCTGGTCCCATCTTAGCCCCTGACCCCTGGGTGTGTGGGAGGGGTCTTTGCACACCAGAGCAGTCTGAATCTGGATGTGACCCCAGGGGCTTATTTTCCCTTTCCTATTGGCCCAGGTCATCATGAAGTCCTGCACAGGGATCAATTTTGAAGAATTTTACCATTTCCTCAAGGTCATCGCTGAGAAGAGGCTCCTTGTCCTGAGGCAAGGACTGAAGGGGGATTCAGGGGACAGCCAGAGCCTAGGGCTGGGCCTACAGCAGGCTGCATTTGATATTGGCCGCCTGGCAGACGTGCTGGCCTCTGTGGTCGCGAATCCTGACTTTCAGAGAGTGGACACCAGCGCATTCTCACCACAGCCAGAGGAGCTGCTTCAGCAGCTGGAGGACACCATGGCTGCCACCAAGTCCCTTTAGCATGCTGCAGATCACTATGCAGGGAGAATTCTGCAGAGCAGCCACTTGCCTCAGGGCCCTTCTGGAAATGCAGGCTACTTTTCCTTGAGGCCTAGGATGTGCCCCAAGCCTGTGCCAGTGCAGTTCTTGCAGGGTGGGCCTTGAGGAAAGTCCAGCCAAAATGGGAATTTAACTCCTGGAGGCTAGAGATATGTTCACCTCTCTGGCCTCTAACAAGCCTGACAAGAATGTGACTTGAGTAGTGATCATGAAATCAGGTTTCCTTGGAGCCCCCCAGCCTCTTCTAGTTACCCTAGGATTCCTGGGTGATGGACATCCAATCTGCCTACCTTGGAGGTGTCCCTATGTAACCTGGGACATAGACATAGATATGCATGCATGCATGTAGTTGCCCTCCAAACCTCTTTATCCTCTAGTTCTGTCCTAGGAGCTCCAGGCTCCAACTGAACTAGGAGGAACTAACCAAGGTATGATAAGCTATAGCGGGAGTTCTTAAGCTGGGTGTTGTTTGCCAGTGGCTTAGTGGCTGAAAAACCCAGGTACTGGCACATCTGAACCCTCAGAATGGAGATGATGGTACTATCCTGACTCTGATCCTTTGTCTCTGAATCCCATCTTAGCCCCTCCTGACCCCTGGGTGTGTGGGAGGGGTCTTTGCACACCAGAGCAGTCTGAATCTGGATGTGACCCCAGGGGCTTACTTTCCCTTTCCTATTGGCCCAGGTCATCATGAAGTCCTGTATGGGGATCAATTTTGAAGAATTTTACCATTTCCTCAAGGTCATTGCTGAGAAGAGGCTCCTAGGAAGCCTCATTCTAGGGAGCATCATTCTTCCACACACCAGTCCTTTAAGGCCTGGCCTCCTATGCTAGCTCATCTGCAGAAATATAGGGAACCCTGTAGAGGGGACAGATACACTCAGTCTCAGGCTGACCTGGATAGGTCAGTGCCTCCTCTGTTGGCTCTGCTCACTGCCCATGCATGTTCTCTGAGTCTAAGATGGAGACAAACCATTGCTTCATGGCCTGCATGAATCTACATGATACTTCTGGTGTCTGCATGCCACCATGTTCTCTGTGCTCTTTCTAGAAATAGGGGTTGTGACTGAGGGCAGAGGTGTGCAGCCTGTGTGAGAGCTAGCTGCTTACTCTGGACCCCAGCATAGACCACTGGGATGAGGCACATCTCTAAATAGTGCTGGACTTGTGGACATCTTTGCAGACAGAAACTGCCTAAACCTGCAGCCTTCTTGGGCTGAGCTGAGGCTTCATAGGGAGAAGGAAATTATAAGCAGAATTGGCCATAATCTTTGTAGGATTCCTGTACAGGACCAGCCAGTGACACATCCTATCATCCCTAAGAAACCCCTCTGGGTAAGGCCTGGGAACATTTTCAGAGGTGCCATGTGAGGCTTAGAGAGCTGCATTTTACAAGGCACAACTGGTGGCGTGCTGCAGAGTAGCTAATTCACCCTGTGAGCTGCAGGTCCTCTACTATCTAAGTGTAAGCATGTGGGCAGGGGCAGGGACACCTATCTTTCTGCCCTGCCTGCCACAAGGAGCAGCTTTCCTCTTGGTTGTGACTCCTGGGGAACTGCTGGAGATCACTGGCCAGAAGGATGGCACTTGGTGTTAGATGTAGAATCAGTGGAAAGAAAATTATTTACTAATACCTTCAAGCCCTTTGACCGCTAAATAATGGCACACCTCCTATTTCAGAGACTATGCCAGCATTGTCTCAGGGAGTCCTCAGACAAGGCCAAGTAAATAAGCTTGCCCAGGCTCTGCCTTTGAGCTGGCCAGGGGTATAGTATCTGGGGCCCTGATTCCTTTCCTACGTGGAGACACTTAAATTTCACTCAAGAGGTCCAGCAGCTCAATTTACCTCCCTTATTCTATCTAGACTGGCAGAATTAAGAAAAGTTAACATCCTAGGCCATGTGTGATAGATATTAACTATTCCCATGACCATCATAATTAGAATGATAATAGACTCCCAAGTTAGATTAACAAGCCGGGGGCAGGGGCATGATAAATGGCTCAGCAGGTAAAGGTACTTACTTGCTGTGCAAATCTATTGCCAGGTTTGAACCCTAGAATTCATGTCAAAGTGGAGGAGCCCCTTCCTGCTGCTTGAGTACATCATAGACTGCCCAAACTCTGCCACGGTTTGAAACTTGTGTAAGGATTTCTGCCCTGTCCAGGTGCTGGTTCTTGTAGCCCAAGATGGTATTTTGGGAGATCTTACATCCTCTCCTTATTTTGTTGCCCCAGCTGCCATGGGCACAGTCTTAGTTCACTGACATGTGTTCCCATTGTGACACTGCTGTTGAAAAGAGGCACCATCTTTTAAAAGAGGACTTGGATTAACAGTTAAGTATACTCCACCTAGTTATCCCAACATGTATAAAGCATTAACAAAAGGAAAGCATCCTGATCTGGGCCCACGGGGGGGGGGCCTCAGATCTTTGATCAGGGAGTCCTGTCCTCATCTTTCCCAGTGGGAGGATGAGACACACATGCCACTATGCCTGGCTAATGAAATATGCCTGCGATGAAACAACAAATAGCTGGATTACTCAAGTATAGATAAAGATTATGTGAGGGTAAAATAAAAAATCAAGAGCAACATTTAAAAAATACACCTTAGATTACTGAAAATGAAGAGACAATATGCAAACTATCTGTAAGACAGCTAAAACCTTAACTAGAGGGAAAATGATAAGCTGGCAGGACTTCAGAAAGAACAAGCGTCTTGGATCAGTAACACAAGAAATAGAACCTACATAGTAAAATGGAAATAGCACAAATCTTTGAAATAGAAGAATAGAAAATAGCAATGAACCCAAGAGCTGGCTTATAAAAGATCAATGACCTGGGCTGGAGAGATGGCTCAGCAGTTAAGAGCACTGACTACTTTTCCAGCGGTCCTGAGTTCAATTCCCAGCAACCACATGGTGGCTCAAAACCATCCGGAATGGAATCCAATGCCCTCTTCTAGTGTCTCTGAAGACAGCTACAGTGTACTCATATACATAAATCTTTTTTTAAAAAAAATCAATAACCTGTGCACACACACCTGTAATCCCAGCACATGGGAGGGCACAGAATACCAGAGCAACCCTAAAATCTGTAAAGCCTATCAAGAAAAAAGGTATGCATTTATTTTCATGAAAGTTACATGGTTTTAGCATCTTTGTAACAATCAGCTTAAAATAGTTCCAGTCCAGCCAGGGAAATCCCAAAAAACACCTGTCATGTGTGTGTGTATATATATATATATATATATATATATATATATATATATATATATATATATATATATAAATGTGTGTGTAATTTATATATATATATATATATATATATATATATATATATATATACACACACACACACATTTGTTTTTTCTCAGATCCACAGTGTTGTTTGAAGCCAGGTTCTGTCTTGTCAGCGGGAGCATGCAAGCTTAGACAATGACCAGTATGTGGCTGGAATTATGCAAGCCATCTCTGCACACAGGCTTTGCAAAGGGGAAGAATATGGAGCTGCATTCCAATCATACCTAGTGACTGACTCACCCATAGGTCCCCTTTGGTTATATATATGAAAAAAACATGTGTGTCTCATCCTCCCACTGGGAAAGATGAGGACAGGACTCCCTGATCAAAGATCTGAGGCCCCCTTTTTTCGTATATAAATTATATATATAACATATATAATATAAATAATTTCATATAATATATATATGTATATAAAATTATCCACATTCTCAGAGCACTGAAACCACCCAAATAGTGTCATTGTTGGGTGTCTATTGCTTCTCCACCCTATTTATTTCATTGAAATGGTCTATATAGTGAGTTACAGGACAGCCAGAACTATGCAGGGAGACCTGATCTCAAAGAACAAACAAGCAAACAAACCTAACTGCTTCTTGCCTGTGGGAAACCACCTAATTGGCAGATTCACACAGGATGTGAGGAATGGAGGAAAGAATGGGACAGAGGCAAAAAGTCCTGTCGTAGAAGGGCCTCAGCGAGTCTCCTCTTGCTGAGGAGACAGGCTAGGAAGCTTTCACTTCTTGTTTCTCAATACTGGAATTCACAAGGCATGGCAGTCGAGCAATGAGGCATCTTCTCTCAGATCCACAGTGTTGTTTGAAGCCAGGTTCTGTCTTGTCAGCGGGAGCATGCAAGCTTAGACAATGACCAGTATGTGGCTGGAATTATGCAAGCCATCTCTGCACACAGGCTTTGCAAAGGGGAAGAGTATGGAGCTGCATTCCAATCATACCTGGTGACTGACTCACCCATAGGTCCCACCTAGCTAACGTTCTTCACATGGGCACCATCTGCAAGTGCTTGTGTGGGAAATTCCCCAGTGGTGGCAGCCTTTCTATCAAATACCTCTGAGGAATTGTGATGGAGGAGACAACCAAGGCAGCCTGACAGGCAGCAGACACTGAGTTACCTTCCATACCCTGCTGCACCAGTCCCTGTCCCAGCACCTGCTCATCCACACACAGGATGTCTAATTGCCTCCCAAGTGTCCAACCATAGCTCCCAAGGAGAAGTCCCTGTACTCTCTGCAGCACAGCCAGAATTCCCATCACATAGCTGCAAGTTTGCAAATCTGCATGTTAGATTTATATACCTATACTATTCTTAAGGTGGATTCTTGTTTAGCTGGTGAAGAGAGAAAGCCATTGAGACATGGAGAAATAAATATGCGGGGTCTATGATCCCCACTGTACAGGCTGGTTTTGTGTGTCAACTGACACAAGCTGGAGTTATCACAGAGAAAGGAGCTTCAGTTGAGGAAATGCCTCCATGAGATCCAGTTGTGAGGCATTTTCTCAATTAGTGATCAAGGGGGGAGTGCCCATGGTGGGTGGTGCCATCCCTGGGCTACTAGTCTTGGGTTCTATAAGAAAGTAAACTGACCAAGGCAGGGGAAGCAAGCCAGTAACATCTCTCCATGGCTTCTGGGTCAATTCCTGATTCCTGATCTGCTGGAGTTCCAGTCCTGACTTCCTTTGGTGATAAACAGCAATGTGAAAGCTGAATAAACCCTTTCCTCCCCAACTTGTTTCTTGGTCACGATGTTTTGTGCAGGAATAGAAATCCAAAACTGCTACTTCATTATCAGGTTTGATACTGAAGATGTGGCCGGAGAATACAGCAGAACATAAAATGTATAAGCTACATAAATTATATAATTATATAGATTAGGCCGGGTGGTGGTGGCGCACTTGGGAGGCAGAGGCAGGCGGATTTCTGAGTTCGAGGCCAGCCTGGTCTACAGTGAGCTCCAGGACAGCCAGGGCTACACAGAGAAACCCTGTCTCGAAAAACAAAAAAAAAAATTATATATATATATATATATATATATATATATATATATATATATGTATATAAAAAAGAAAGCAGTGATAGAAACAAATGGGCAATGGGTGGGGGGTTGGTAATCAGGGAAAGCCCACCCCAATTGAAACTGAATCAAACCCACAAGAAGAGCACACTGTACAAATAACATACAGACTCCAATATGCTAGTTAGTGAGACCATTGAGCCTCTTGACTTTTCTACCCATCTATGGCTCACCTCCCTTCTTGGAAGTATTCTTCCATATTAAACTGTCTCTGTTTGTAACCCTACCCATGTGTCAGTGTTCAATTCCTTGTAGGGTGCCTTCTAGACTCTAATCTTTGCCTACAACTGAGCATAGCCTGTGTGCTTTCATCTTTGCTTCAGAAGTAGTATGCATGAGTATCCTAATAGTTCAAAGCACAAGGGTTCATAAAAGTAGTTGTGCAATTATGTAGTTAACACAGGCATCTGAATGTGTTCATGGGCATCACAGGCTGGTGCAATTATAGGTGTTTTGGCAGCATCTACCATTACTTGTTCTACAGGATACTGGGAACTATCCATGGCCTCACCCCAGGACAAGCATACATGATGCCATAGCCATGACTCTTCACAGCCATGAGAAGACCTTCCCTGGGACTCAAGAATGTAGGTGCACGAGATTGTAGTAACAGTGGCTAAAGTTTTGATGTCACAGGATGCATGGAACTCTCACCAGGTCCTGTGAGATGAGGTCCTGGTGTGTGACATGGGTAATCCCAGAATCTAAGTTTTGAAACACAAACAGTACCTTCCTTAAATAAGAGCTGAAGTAGGTATCAGGGCATATAGCATTCTTAACCACTTGCTGTGACCACTAGATGAGATCTTCTTGAAGCCTCATGGCATAAGCCCAAGTAGTGCCGGGGCTTTTTTTTTTTTTTTTTTTTTTTTTTTTCAGAATCTCTGAAGTCTTTGTCTCTGAAAATCTTCCCTAAGAATTATGGAACATTTAAAGGTAACATTTGGATTCACGGTCCTGGTGTCCAATCTCTTGCCGTTGTAAACTGAGAGACCTTATATCATTTGAGTAAAGATGGCACCAGGCCTTGTAACTTTGGCATGTACAACCTACAGGATGTGAAAACGATGTCTACAGATCATTTACTGATAGCTTTCTGGAAACCTGCTCTAAAGTTTGACAGCCACATTCCCAGAGCTGCAGAACAGGACCTTTCCTACTCAGGGACAAGAATGGGTGATACTGAAGATTCTTTTTGTTTTGTTTTGTTTTGTTTTCAAGACAGGGTTTCTCTGTGTAGTCCTGGCTATCCTGGAACTCACTCTGTAGACCAGGCTGACCTCGAACTCAGAAATCCGACTGCCTCTGCCTCCCAAGTGCTGGGATTAAAGGCGTGCACCACCACTGCCCGGCGATACTGAAGATTCTGTAGAGTTGTTTCCTTTGGCTGGTTTTGTTTGCTTTCTTCCTTCCTCCCTCCCCCCTTCTCTTCCCTCCTTTCCTGTCTCTATCTCCCTATTTTGGAGATTAGAGGTATATTAGCACATTCAGTTGATGCTGAGGATTTTGATACTAGCTGAAGTCCCAAGCCCATGGGTTGGTAAGGAAACAACACTGTTTTCTACCTGGTGAAAATAGTTCATACTGAATATGGGGATCCTGATAGCCATGCTCCTGGAGCAAGAAACAGCTACAGACAGGGACTGGGGTGGGTAACTGAAATATTTTATTCTATACACTGATAAGACTTCAATAGCATAGCCATGTAGTATAATACTATAGTAAAATAGTGGTTACATTTAATTACATACCATATAAACTAGTTATATAATATATACTACTCATATACAAACTATACTGTATCCTACAGATACACATATATACATGCATACACTGTATGTACTAAATAATATTATATTATATATTATACCAAGATACATAAATCTCTTTGAGTACAGTTGTAAAATGTCTCAACAAAATACTACAAAATTGTATCTAATATAAAAAGACACAATCCATGCTTTAACCCAGAAAAGCAATGTTTTCACATTGTAGAGTCAATGTAATGCACGGCCATCTCCAGTGTATCTGTACCTTTCAATAAGAAATGAACTCAGTAGACTTTCTGTACCCAATGGTCTTTTTCTAGACGAGTTCTATCATGTCTTTGAATGAAAGTAGAAAAGCTGAAGATCTTCTGACATTTCTTACTCAGACTTTTCTACAGAGTTCTTCTATGCTTCTCAGAAAGAAGTGTAAAAATTGAAGCCTACCCATATTACTTAGGTCTACAGGCTTTTTTCCCTCTGAGTCCTTTTTATGCCTTTGAAGAACACTGAAAATTTGAATGCTTCCGCCCAACCCCTGTTCCTATTCATAGTGTTTTAGCTAACAGGTGTTCTTTCACATAATCTATGAGAACTGTGGTGTCTGAAGCCTTCCCTTTTTTCTCACAAACATGGGCTTCTTATTGTTCAGTCTGAACCTTTTTGTGTCCTTTATAAAAAATAAGAAAACTCTGGGTTTTTTTCATATTCTTTACAGTCACTCTGGTGATTTGTTGTCCAAGGAGTATTTAGTTTCTTTGAGGACAAGTGGAAAATGTGATATTTACCATATTTATTTGTACTCAAAGGACGTGTCTCCAGTACAATTTTTTTTCATGTTTACGAGGCAATTGTAGTAAGTGGTTCTCCAGTGCTTTCATTAATAGGGGTACTCTCCAACATGAATTCTTTAATGGTTGTGAGGCTACCTGGAACGAGTGAAGGATTTACCACACTGTCTGCACTCACACTGTGTCTCTCCTGCATGAGTTTATTTGATGTTCTAAGTATGCTGGGACTGTGAAAGGTTGTTTCACATACCTCACATTTAAATGTCCATTTCCAGTGTGCTTTATCATTTTTGTTAAAAAACAAAAACAAACAAAAACCTGTAGAAAAACTAAGGATTTGCTAGAATTTACATTCATAAGACTGTTATGAATAACTTCTAGGACTGTTAGTAATCAATTCTAACTGGAAGTAAAGGCTTTCCCACTGTATTCATAGGATTTCTCCCCAGTATGAGTCTGCTCATGATTCCTGATGGAAGTGGAGCAACTGAACGCTCTAGCACCTTGTTCACATTTATAGGGCTTTTCTCCAGTGTGAACTCTTCCGTGTATTTGAAGAGAACTGGAAGCACTGAAGCACTTACCACACTGTTTGCACGGATAGGATTTTTCCCCAGCATGAGCTCGTTCATGTTTTCGAATGTAACTGAGACAGCTGGAAGCTTTACCACATTGTTTACAGGCGTAGGGCTTTTCCCCATTATGACTTCTTGCATGATTTTGAAGTGAGGTGGAGGAACTAAACCATCTATTGCACTGTTTACATTCATGGGACTTCTCTCCAGCATGAGATGTTTGATGTCTTCTAAATACACTGGAAAAGGGAAACACTTCTTCACATACATTGCATTTAAAAGGCCCATTTCCAGTGTGCTTTATCATGTGTGTTCGAACACTTGTGAGAGAAAAGAAGGCCTTACCGCACTGTTTGCATTCATAGGGTTTCTCCCCAGTATGAGTCCGTTCATGCTTTCGAAAGGAACTGGAACAACTAAAGGCTTTCCCACACTGTTTACATTCATAGGGCTTCTCTCCAGTGTGAGTTCTCTCATGTTTTCGAAGGGAACTTGAACAACTGAATGTTTTGCCACACTGTTTACATTCATAGGGCTTCTCTCCAGTGTGGCTTCTTTCATGAATTTGAAGATAACTGGGACAGTTGAAGGCTTTCCCACATTGTTTACATTCATAAGGCTTCTCCCCAGTATGAGTTCTTTCATGTTTTCGGATGGAACCAGAACAATTAAAGGCTTTCCCACATTGTTTACATACGTAGGGCCTCTCTCCAGTGTGAGTTCTCTCATGTTTTCGAAAGGAGCTGGAATGACTGAAAGCTTTTCCACACTGTTTACATTCATAGGGCTTCTCTCCTGTATGAGTTCTTAAATGGATTCTGAATTCACTGGGGAAATGAAAGGCTTTCCCACATAGCATACACTTATAAGGCTTACTTCCAGTGTCGGTTATCATATGTCTTTGAATACTCATAAGAGAAATGAAAGAGTTCCTATACTGTGTAAATTTATATGGCTTCTCAGAATATTCTTCACCTTCATATATGTTGTATCGAGAGTTGACTATGATGTGCCTATTAAAGAATAAACAACATAGGAAGATTTTTACAGACAAGTCACATTTCACATAGTTTTCCTATACTTAAGCATGTTTCTTTTTCAGATTAAGATTTGTAATCTCACTAAAAGTTCACCCACATTGATTTTATGATCTTTACTTTTATAGAATCTACCATATGATTTCTGTACAAAAGACAAGCACATATCGAAAGTTGGTTTACTGCTGAATTTCTATTCATTAATGTCTTGGACTTACATTATAACCAATTTCAGAGAAAGTCCAAGTGTCTTGGCACATCTTAATTATTAGAAAGTAAATGGAATCATCTTTCTGAAACATGGCTTCCCCAAATCTATTATCAAAAAAGTGGCATTAACATAGTTTCTTAGTACTGTATGAAAATCAACTACCTTAAAAACAAAACACTGTTAAACTGGAGGTGGGGACAGATCAGCTAGAAACCAATGTTTACAGTTGTGCTTATCTGTGTGGTTTGTTTACCAAAGTTCACAGACATGCTAAGCTCCCCTCAAGGAATATCATCCCTTTTATGAATTCAGATTACCTTAGATTTGTCTCGGGATTTTTGTCCTCATCTCCAGTGTTCTGGTCTTCCCACCCTTTCTCTAAAATATAGACCAAGGAAAAGCACTATTAATGATGAACTTCAAAAAATTAATAGCAGCTCTGAGATTCACCATATACTAAAAATCATGCCCATTTATTCATAAAAGTAGTTCTTTTCCACCATTAAAACTGATTAAAAAGCCGGGTAGTGGTGACGCATGCCTTTAATCCCAGCACTTGGGAGGCAGAGGCAGATGGATTTCTGAGTTCGAGGCCAGCCTGGTCTACAGAGTGAGTTCCGGGACAGCCAGGCTTACACAGAGAAATCCTGTCTTGAAAAACAAAACAAAACAAAAAAACCTGATTAAAAAAAATTCCAGGGTATTTTCGGGCTTGAGAGATGTCTCAGCAGTTAAGACCACTGACTGTTCTTCCATAGGACCTGGGTTCAATTCAGCTCACAACTGTCTGTAACTCCAAGATTAGACGCCCTTACACAGACATATATGCAGGCAAAATACAAATGCACATGCAATTAAAGTATATTAAAAAAAAAAAAAGAAAAAGAAAAAAAATGTTATCATTCTTACCTATAGAAGTCAGGTTCCTAACGACTTCCTCCATCACATCTCTGTAGAGATTCTTCTGGGAGGGATCCAGCAAAGCCCACTCTTCCTGGGTGAAGTTTATAGCCACATCGTCAAAGGCCACTGAGTTCTAAAATATTCCACAATGTGTATTAGAGACTGGGTAAGACATACCACTAGGAATCTATATGAGTAAATGTTCATGTGATTTTCTGATTTCCAAATATTTATTCCATCATTTGGTCATCTAAAAGTTCACTTTCTATGTATTCAGTTGTCCACATGCAGCTGTGTTAATAGTATCATTGAACTGAGGCACTCAGGAAAGCAAAAGCAGAGTAAAAACACCCTCCTCACTGGTAAACCCAGGGAGTAAGATGTGCTTCTCTAGTTTACCACAGTACAGTACATCTCCACTCCATGTTACTATCCAAATCCTACTGTCTGCTCCTCAAAGTGATATTAATACTTGTACTTGTCCTATGGGTTAGAAGGAAATACTCACAAAGTTGGACCTTTACTGGTGGATCAGCAACCTCAAGAGTTAGGAGGGATTCCAAAAATCCAAGTTTTAGAGTGACTAAGAACAATTAGAGTCGTGGATGAGTAACTTATAGGAATTCAAAACCAGTGCAAAGTTTCACATGGAAGTATAAGACACTCAGAAAACTACAAGATTCCAGAAAGAGCAGCCAGACTAGTGCTTCCTAATGCCAGAACCTGCTTCTTACTGTAACAGCCATGGAAGTAACACAGTAAAGCAATGATACAAACAGCATCAGTACATGAACATCCACAGAGTCCAGGGAACATGAGGTCAGGAAAGTGGCTTTGGGCTGTTCCAAACACATGTCCCTCCACAGAAAAAGCAAAACTGTCAAAAACAACTTTGCTATAAATTTCAATATTTAAAAATTTTATATCAGCCATGTGAATGTAAACATATAAAAAAATCTGAAAAGGCCTTGTGAGGCTTCCCCGTATCCTTGTTTTAATCTGCATTTGACATGCTGTGATGGTTTGTATATGCTCGGCCCAGGGAGCAGCACTGTTGGGAGGTGTAGCTTTGTTAGAGTAGGTGTGTCACTGTAAGGGTGGGCTTTAATACCCTTGTCCTAGGCTGTCTGGGAACCAGTCTTTCACTAGCAGCCTTCGGATGAAGATGTAGAACTCTCAGCTCTGCCTGCACCATGCCTACCTGGATGCTGCCATGTTCCCACCTTGATGAAAATGGACTGAACCTCTGAACCTGTAAGCCAGCCCCAATGAAATGTTGTCCTTTATAAGATTTGCCTTAGTCATGGTGTCTGTTCACAGCAGTAAAACCCTACCTAAGACACATGCTAACAGTCTTAAAGCCAGCAGCCTAAGTTTCCAGCTCAGGAACAGAGTAGATCTCACTGTGTATCAAGTAAACAAAACCAAAGTGCTCCTTAAACCCACAATGTGTACATACCACCAAAACTCTGGAAGAAAATGTTGCAGTCAATTTTTCTTTTAAAAATTAAAGTATTCGGGTGTGAGAGATGCCTCAGCAGTTAAGAGTACTGACTGCTTGCTCTTCCAAAGGTCCTGAGTTCAATTCACCAGCAACCAAAGGTGGCTTACACCTTTGTGTAATGGGATCTGATGCTCTCTTCTGGTGGGTCTAAATGTATTGACAGTGTACTAACATACATAAAATAAATAAATCTTAAAAAAAAATTAAAGCATTCAAAAGTACCCAAATATAATGTGAAACTGAGAAAGCTCCATGCATCCCAAGAAACTCTAAGGACAAAACCCAACCTGATTATGTATTAAAGGAATACTTAATCTCATTCCCTTGAAAGAGGGGAGCATTTGCTATGTCTTCTAATTTTTCTGTTTTAGTTTATGAAATTTACAGAAATATGTCAAAACTGGTTCAATAAATAATAATGAACAATACAACAAACTGAGTATACATAAGCAATACAGTCTGCAAAAACTATTTTGGAAATAGGGGTTGGAGATATTTCAGCAGTTAAAAAGTGCTTGTTACTCTCCAGAGGACCCAGGTTCAATTCCTAGTACCCACAAGGCAGCTAACAAACCACCTATAGTCCAGCTCTAGGATTTCTAATGTCCTCTTTCAGCTTTCAAGGCCATTTCATGCAGGTACACAACCTTTTTTAGGAGTGGGGGAGTGGTGGCTGAGCATGGTGGCACATACCTTTAATCCCAGGATTCAAACTCACACAAATAAATAATAAAAATAAATCAAATGGAAATAATGAACTATAGCAAAAACTAGCTATTTGCAAAAAAAAAAAAAAAAAAAAAAAAAAGCTATTTGCTAATGATTATAATTGACAAATCTATACTTAGGTTTAAAAAGGAGAAGACAAAAGAATTACTTAGAAGATCATTTTAAATCCTATCTTACGGACATTCAGGTCTGTTTTTTGAGATAAAAGTTTTATATATATTAACCTGGCAGCACATATTTCTAATCCCAGTACTCTCAAGGCTAAGATACGAGGTTCTGAACTGGATGCCCACCTGGTCCACATAGCAAGTTCTAGGCCAGTCAATGTTACATAACAAGGCCCTGTCTCAACAACAACAAAGCCAAGTTATTAATTTACAAGTTCATCTATCATACTTTGGGGAAATGTATTCATTTTCGAAAACAACAATAGCAAACTAATGTTTTCTCAATATTTGAGTCTAGGCCCATATGACACCCCCAATAAAAAAAATCTCAGAAATGTTTCTGTGTATACTAGAGAAAGCCAAGAGTTAAACAAAAAAATCAGAGGAAATGAGACTCTACTTTTTTGTTGAAATCTACTTCTTGCTAGCTTCAAGAATATTTCACCTTGCTGCGCAGTACAGCTTTAATCCCAACACTCAGAAGGCAGAAGCAGGTGGATCTCTGAGTTCCAAGCCAGCCTGGTCTACAGAGTGAGTTCCAGGACAGCCAGGGTTACATAGAGAAACCCTGTTGAAAAAGAACATCTACCTTATTCAGCTCTGAGTACATTTCATACTTATTGAAAAGCTTAGATTCAAGTAAATGAACAATGATTTCAAGACGATGAATATAGAAAAGAGGCAGTCCTGAAGAACAGACAGACCTGTCAGGATCAAGTGCCAAGT
This sequence comes from Arvicanthis niloticus, assembly GCF_011762505.2. Taxonomy (NCBI): domain Eukaryota; kingdom Metazoa; phylum Chordata; class Mammalia; order Rodentia; family Muridae; genus Arvicanthis; species Arvicanthis niloticus. The sequence goes on along the minus strand of NC_047663.1, from coordinate 61,990,921 downwards.
AAGACTGTTCTCTCACCCTAGTGCTGCTGAAAAACTCAACAGCCACACCTCCTCAGGAGACACAGTACTGACTCAAACAGTCTCAGCTTTCTGTCCCACTGCACTCTGGTGGTTTTCTTTCTAATCCTTTGGGAAAAGTTTTCTCCACTAACAACTGAGAGACTCAAGATGGTGAAAAATACTGCTCTGAGGCCCTCATTCACCAGCACCTAACTAAACAATGTTTTCTAGGGGCGGAGCTAAGCGTAGGGGGAGATAATGTCCCTAAAACTTAACTGTTGAGCTGGAGAGATGGCTCAGCGGTTAAAAGCACTGTCTGCTCTTCCAGAGGTCCTGAGTTCAATTCCCAACACCCACATTATGTCTTAACACATCTATAATAAGATCTGGTGCCCTCTTCTCGCCTGCAGGCGTACATGCAGACAGAACAATGTATACATAATAAATAAATCCTTTAAAAAAATATTGAGATGAGGACTATTCCAGGAGATTCCTCCAGCTCCAGGGTCTCCAGCTGCTCCTCGAAGAGGTTTCACCCCAGACCTCAGACTGGTGTCTAAGTGGTCAACCTCGGAGGCTGGAGAGATGGCTCAGCCGTTAAGAGCACTGACTGCTCTTCCAGAGGTCCTGAGTTCAATCCCCAGCAACCACATGGTGGCTCACAACCATCTGTAATGGGATCAAATGCCTTCTTCTGTTGTGTATGAAGACAGCAACACTGTACTCATAAAAATAAATAAATCTTAAAAAAAAAAAAAGTCAACCTTATCAGCATCTGGCAGTTCTGAAACCTGAGACCATTATCTTTATCTTTATAAAGATAAAGACCATTATCTTTATCTTTATAAAGACCCTTTATCTGTCACTCTTCCACTGTGCCCGCACTGACGAAATCTCCACTCTCGGCTTTTCCCTACTAACCAACCATCGGTCTAACTCGGTGTCCTGAGACTAGCTTGGGGGTCAGTCCTAAAGACTAGAATTTGGGGGATTCACTGTGAACACTCGGGGCAGTCAGGCGGAGAGAAAATAGACTGAGACTCCACTTTCCAAGCCTCAGGAAAGCTCAGCCATGGCTGACGGGCGGGAACCCACAACCAGAACATAACAGGAAATGAAAAAAAATATTGTATCTATTTCTATTTATTTAGCAACAAAAATAAACAGTAATGGTTGTCACTCTTTAAACCTTTTACACTAGAAGTTGACGTTTGGGAATACTGGGAGTGAAACTACTTTGGAGGGCTGCAGAGATGGCTCAGTGGTTAAGAGCATTTGCTCTCCTTACAGAAAACTGGATTGAGTTCAGTTTCTAATAGCCACTTTGGGGCAGCTCATAACTGCCCATACCTTTAGCTCTGGGGAACCTGACGCCCTCTTCTGACTTCCTCAGACACCCATACACTCGTGTGTGTATCCACATACATCCACAAATAAAAGCGGGATGAAAGCCTGGCATCTCGACCTTCACTCTGCCAACCTCCTTTATTTTGGTTCAACCAAAATAAAGCATATGCTTAATATGCTCAAGTGGTGTTTGTCTAAGCCACTTCATCTTTCAAGGCTGAGGGCACAGAGATAAGTTATGGTCCTTAACCTGCAGTCACCCAGGATTCACTGAAGAACAGCCCTTCAGAGAAGCAGAAGCTATCTCCTGAGAACCACTACCTAGTCCCCTCCAGGGCTTAAATGAGCGGAGACAATGATGGGCGGGGCCCACTTTGCATGAGGCTGCTGCTGTTCAAGCTTGTTTCTGGTCTGGCCTTCCTCTATTTAAGCCTAAAGCTCCTGTCCAAAGATTGATTGGGGTATGAGTGTCACTAGACCCTTTATCTGTCACTCTTCCACTGTGCCCGCACTGACGAAATCTCCACTCTCGGCTTTTCCCTACTAACCAACCATCGGTCTAACTCGGTGTCCTGAGACTAGCTTGGGGGTCAGTCCTAAAGACTAGAATTTGGGGGATTCACTGTGAACACTCGGGGCAGTCAGGCGGAGAGAAAATAGACTGAGACTCCACTTTCCAAGCCTCAGGAAAGCTCAGCCATGGCTGACGGGCGGGAACCCACAACCAGATGCCAGTGCCCCGAGTCCTAATGTGGGTCGGCCATGACGCCCCAAGTCCTGAGGTGAGTCGGCCAGGACGCCGCGGGGGCAGATGGGAAGCGAGGGGACCCAGACCACGAGGACCACGGACAGCAGCGGGATCCGGCCGCAGACTCCAGCTACGGAGGCCTTCCCTGCGGCTGGTCCTGGTTGGATGTAGCCAGCGTCGGCCGGAACGCTCACCATTTCCGAATTTCTGCCGTCCCGCGTCGTCTGCACCTCATAGGGACACTAGCTACAGCAGAGCCACCTTACACAACTGTAAGCCAGAGACACAACCTGAAGAAACGGAACCTGAGCAAGAACTAAACAGTGAAAAGACCCAAAACACCGCGAGAGTAAAGCAACCTGCCCCGCCCCTCTGCTCCAGCTGCGGTCTGGTTGGACAGTTCCATTCTGATAGACAGGGGGTTGGACACGCCCCTAATCCTTGAGTAACTAGGGATGCAAGCCAACTCCTGACTGAGAGATACTTTAGGGACAAGATTTCTCTGCACTCTAAGAAGACATATCCATGGGACAATATCATATATATGTATATGTGTATGTGTGTATCTGTATGTGTATGTATATATGACAATATCATTCACAACTGGAAATATCTAACATGACAATTATTTTAAATTTTTATTGTGAATACGTTGAAACAGGGAGAGTCTCGTGTAGCTTGTCTCAAATACAGTTCAGGCCAACTTTGAACCCCTGATCTGCTTGCCTGGATCTTTTGAGTGCTAGGAGGACACATGTGCCATTATGCAGGTTATGCAGCACTAGCGACCGGGCTAAGGACTTCCTGTATTCTAAACAAGGAGTCTGCCAACTGAGCCACAGCCCTTATTTTAAACATTTAGATGTCATAATCTTCCTAGCTTGAGGAGTGTGATGGCTATTGTTGGTTGTCACCTTGGCTACATCTGGAATCAGCTAAAACCCAAGCAGCTGGGGCTACTTGAAAGGGTTTTTCTTGACTCGATCATTTGAGGTCAGAAGACCTCCCCCCAATCCTGAACCGCACCTTGATGACAGGGTATATAAAGGAACATGAAAGAAGGAGGCTTTTGCTTTTTACCTGCTCGCCTTCCCTCTCACTGGCAAGTCTGTCTATCCTGCTACCAATCCTTGGTGATATTAGAATCTACTTCTTTAGGATTCCAGTGTATAATGAAGACCAACCGAGACATCCAGCCTCATGGGCTGCACAACTATACGATTCTTGGGCTCTCTGTTGGGGGATAGCTAGTATCGAACTAGCTGAACCACAGTCTGTAAAGCACTCTAATAAATTATATATACTCTCAGCTCTGTTCGTCTAGAGCGCCCTGGCTAATACAAGGAGCTAGCCTGAGCCTTAAAAGGGAAGGTACCCCTCTAAAACAGTAATGGCTAATAGAAGTTAATGGAGGGCCACATCTATAATTTTAAATTTTCTAGAAACCACATTTTAAAAAACTAAAAGGAACAGGTACAGTTTGTGGGTGGTGGTGACAGAGGACTTGTCTCACACAAACCAAAGAACCAAAAGACTTGATTCAAGTAGAGATGAAGAAACACTTCTGTCTGCAAGCGCCATGCATAGTCAAAGATTAGGCTTATGTAAGTGTTCCAGGTCAAGAAACACGGCCCAAGTCCCGCAGCTGCCCAGAGGCTGGATAATATTTTTCATTTCTTCAGACAGGGTCTCCTGTAAGCCAGCCTCACCAAGCATTATATAGCCAGCATGGTCCTCCTGTTCTTACCTTCCAATGCTGAGGTTACAGGCTGGAGTCACCATGCCCAACAGGCAGGAGGACCTCAGACAAGTCCCCGAATCTTAGAGGCTGCAGAAAATTACACTTCTCCAGAGTAGCTGGATTACTTTGAAATTTGTGTCTGTCTGAGGTAGGATAAAAAGATAGGAGGCATTACAGTGACTTGAAAAAGGAAAATCGCCTATTGTCCTTCCATTCTGGCTTGCTCTTTCTGCTGAAAACAAACAAACAAACAAACAAACAAAAACAGGACATTTTAGATACCACTGAGGAAACCCATTTAAATAACCTATATTTTCCAAAAGGTATCTTGTCAAACACAAGAAATAAATTGTGTTTCTTTGGGACTAGACAATACTATCCTAAAGACATTTCACTAAAGAATATTGAACAGTAAATAAACTGTGTTTACCCAGAGTAAAAATTATTTATAGGGCTAGAGAGGATGGCTCAGTGGTTAAGAGCATTTGAAATAAAAACGTAAGGGTTCTTTGGAAAGTGGGTTGGATGGTTTTTTGCTGGGGCAAACACGTGAAAGAATGTTTAGCTGAAGTGGACACAGATGAAAGGCTAAGGCAGACTCATAAAGGAATGTTTCACTGAAGCAGACACAGTTGAAAGGATGTTCTGCTAAAGCAAGCACACAGTAAGACACATGATGAAGGATTCTTTGCATACATGCATTGGTCCGCCTTACATTGTATACCTGAGCTCCATCTGGGAGAAACACACACACACACAAAACCCTTCTGGTGGTGTGCTGCAGTTTCTTCCAGACTGGGGCTGATTAGTGGAGTGATCTCAGCTCAGGCAAGACTTTTAGAGGACATGTAATGTTTGGAGGGAGTATAAAAAGAACTTGACAGACAGTGACAGAGGCTGGGTTTCGCTTGCTTGTAGAATTAGCTGTACAACACTTGTGGTTCTTGAGTTTTCGCTGATCTTTACTTCGCTGAGAGAGTTACAGCTGAGAACTTCTGGTGTCTCTCCTGGTCCCTGCCACTGACTTGAGCAGAGGCTGAGGCCTGGCTGTCTTTGCTGGGTAGTACCACCACTGCTGACTCCTGTTTACTATCCTGAGGCTATTGAACTGGGCTGCTGGTTTATCTGTGAAATGTTTGCAAGTAGATCGAGCTGCCACTGTGGACCACAGAGCTGAACTGCTGGTTCCCAGACAACGCAGATAGGATTTGCTCCAAAGAACTATTTCTAAACAGATCCACTTCCCCCGTATTCTTTCTTTTCCACTACCTCTGGTGGGTGATGGGCTAGAGGGGAGGTTAAAGCATTTAACAACCACCATTAAAAATAGGTGTTGAAGAAAGTAAAGTTACAAGCACTGACTACTCTTCCAGAGGTCCTGAGTTCAATTCCCAGCAACCACATGGTGGCTCATAACCATCTGTAATGGAATCTGATGCCCTCTTCCGGTGTGTCTGATAACAGCTGCAGTGAACTCATGTACATAAAATAAATAAATAATTCTTTTAAACAATTATTTATAACCTTAAATGTCTACTATTCTTCCCTAAACCTAAAAAAGATACTCCTCACAAATATACTCACAATTTTGTTTACAAAAGAAACTCTTTTGTAAACATTTTAATAAAGACTTATTTTTTTAAGGTTTAGGTTTGTTTTGTTTTCGGGTTTTGTTTCCTTTTTGTTTGTGTTTGTTTATTTGTTTGGCTGTTGTTGTTTTGAGACAGGTTTTCTCTGTGTAGCACTGTCTGCCCTGGAATTCACTCTGTAGACCAGGCTGGCCTCAAACTCAGCGATCTGCCTGCCTCTGCCTCCTGAGTGCTGGGATTAAAGGCGTGCACCCCACTCACTGCCTAAGCCAGAAAATATTTTGTTTTTTGGTTTTTTGAGACAGAGTTTCTCTGTGTACTCCTGGCTGTCCTGGAACTCACTCTGTAGACCAGGCTGGCCTCGAACTCAGAAATCCACCTGCCTCTGCCCCCCAAGTGCTGGGATTAAAGGCGTGTACCACCACTGCCCGGCCAGAAAATATTTTTAAGGCTCATTTATTCATGTAGTTTATGGATATGGCTTCTTTGTCTGTATGTACATCTGCACACTGTACCAGAAGAGGACTTCAGATCCAATAATAGATGGTTGTGAGTTGCCATGTGAGTGCTGGAATTGAACTCAGGACCTCTGGAAAAGCAGCCAGTGCTTTTAACTGCAGAGCCATCTCCCCAGCCCTATCTACATACACAACAGGCATGCAGTACCCAGGGAGGACAGACGAGGACATGGAGCCCCTGAAACTGAAGTGACAACCATTTGTGATCTGCACAATGTGAATGTTGAGAACCAAACCCTGCTCCTTTGCAAGGGCAGCAAACTCTCTTCACCTCTGAGCCATCTCTCCAGCCACTCTTTCTGTTTATAATAAATCTAACTATGCTTCATACTGGCTCTCCATGAAGTCTTTTCTTCAGCAAAGCCATGAACCTGGTTTTGCCTGGGAGGAAATCTCTGAAAATAAATAAATAAATAAATAAATAAATAAATAAATAAATTCATAGCCCAGCATGGTGGCACACGCCTTTAATCCCAGGATTTGGGAGGCAGAAGCAGATGAACTCTGTGAGTTCAAGACCATCTATATAATGGTTTATATAATGTGTTCCAGGCCATCCAAAACTACATAGTAAGACTCTGTCTGAGAGAAAGAGAGAGTTTCTTTCTAGTTAGTAATGAGAACTGTTTTGCCGTATGATGCATTGAAGTTATCTATCTTTGTACTGACATACATTTGAATTTTCGCTGTTTACCCTTGACTAAAGGGGATATGGATATTCTGAAGTAAATAATTGTTTATCCAATTCCACTGTTTTACTAGCATTTGCTGCTTGACTTTTTCTGAGATGTGAGATTAGTACCCTAGGGCTCAGTAAAGCTCTTAATGCCTGGCTAAGAAGAAATTGTGGAAGATTTCCTTCTAGTACAGGAAGTAACTGGTGTGTGTGGGGGGGATTGTAAGACTTTTCTAGAGAGATGGAAAGCCATTAAGGCCCTAATCCAGCCCCACAGTCCTCACTGAATCTAAGTTTTCCTATGAACACCATCTTGCACAGCCCAGAGAACTGAACTCTCACACACTGCCTCTCTCACACTGCCGCTCTCACACTACTTTCTCAGTAATGGCTGCCCTTCTCCTATGATCCTTGTGATGGTTTGTATACACTTGGCCCAGGGAGTAGCACTATTAGGAGGTGTGGCCTTGTTGGAGTAGGTGTGTCACTGTGGTCGTGGGCTTAAGACCCTCACCCTAGCTGCCTGGAAGCCAATACTCTGCTAGCAGCCTTCAGATGAAGATGTAGGATTCTCAGCTCTGCCTGCACCATGCCTGCCTGGATGCTACCCTGCTCCCACCTTGATGATAATGGACTGAAACTCTGAACTTGTAAGCCAACCCAATTAAATGTGTCCTTTGTAAGATTTTATATGGCTTGCCTTGGTCATGGTGTCTGTTCACAGAAGTAAAACCCTAACTAAGACAGTTCTCATGAGGACTTCACCCACATAATGAATAGAGAAAGATGGCCACCCTGAGACTTCCCTCAATGGCATCCCATTCTCAGATAGCTTGGCCTTGGTTGCATATGTTACCAGCCATCACAGAGAGCATGCAACCATTGCTACAACAAGGAGGTCCATTGTCTCCTACAAAGGATAGAAGAAAGGTAGCTACTTGGGGATTGTGCCCTGTGCATCCTCCACCATCACATGGACCAGCCTCACTTGCTTGCCTCAGTACCCAGGGCCATTACTCCTCCATGACTCATTTCTTCTTCTGTTGATCCCTGTTTGGGCATTTACTGTGTTGTGTGTCTTTTCACAAGAGAGAGAGAAACATCTACTTACCCCAGACAGGGCACAGACAACAGACCAAAGAAACGAGTTCACGGTAATCCCATTTGGTGAACCAGTGAGTTTATTGGGGCTACACATGAAAGGATGGGTAAGCACGTAGTTTCAAGAATACAGATGCTGTTAGGCAGCTGCATCAGTGAACAGCACATCCTAGCCTAGGTGACGACCCAGGAAAGCTGCACAATTTTAGGCAGTTTGACAGGTCGGAGTTCTCACTGTTTTTACAGCTGTATGACATGGGTTGGGGGGTGAATTCCTTTAAATTTGGGGTGTTTCCTCAAATTTGAGAGTGTTTGCTTCTTGAGGCTTTTAAGTTTTTGTATACTTCCTGAGTCTTCTAAAAGTTATTTTGTATTATTTTATGTATACACATGTTTTGTCTGCACATATGTCTATGAACTATGTGCTTGGTACCCTTCAAGGGCAGAAAAGGCATCAGATCCCTTAGAACTGGAATTATAGATGGTTGCAAGCACGTGGGCACTGAGAAATGAGCTCAGGTCCTCTAGAAAAGCAGCCGCAGGGAGCTGTCCTGGCTCTTGGCCTCCTGGAGTGGAATCTTCTGGTCCTTGTTGTGACAGTGGCAACTCCCATGGCAGCACTTCCTGATCAGAAAATTTATTTTAATTTCTTTCAGTTATTAATGGGGGAAGCAGCTCTTAACCACCAACCTCTACTTCTTGACTCTTTAGAAAAAGAATTATTTTATTTTTATGTGTGTGGGTGCTTTGCCTGCATGTATGACTGCATAACACATGTGCCTGATGACCTTGGAGGCCAGAAGAGGATGTCCAATCTGCACTAGAGTTGTGGACAGTTATGAGATCCTATGGGGGGGTCTGGGAATGAAACCTGGGTCATTGGAACCAGCCAGTGCTCTTAACTGCTGAGCCATCTCTCAAGCTCCATTCTTTATCCAGGGAACCTTTCTCCAGTATGGGATGTTTCAAACAGAAAGAATTGCTATACAACATGTCTGAGAATAAAGTAAAGTATTTTACATATGTTTACATATACATATGCCTCAGTATGTGTTTATTCTTTCTTGTAAATAGTTTACTTTGCCTGACACCTAAAACACATACACACTCATGGGGGCTTAGTGTCATTTTTCCCAGACGTGCGTATGACTTGTATTCTAAACCTGACTGCTCTTTACCCAACTCACCCACAATCCTTTCCAAATACTCTATTTCATAATCAGGTTGGCTCTTTATCTTTTATACATGAGAGACGGCATGCACACCAAACCCCCCCATTGATAACTAGAAAAAATTACATTTTTTTTTTCTGAGCAGGAAGAGCCACCTTGGGAGTTGCCATTGTCACAAGGACCAAAAGGTTCTGCTGGTGGCACCCAAGAGCCAGGACCGCTGCCTGCAGCTTCTCCTGAAGCTGTACAGGTTTCCAGGCAGCCAGACCACCTGCTTCTTTAATCAGATTGCGCTGAAGGTCATTCACATGTCATACTAACCAGCCGCTTCTGTCCCTGTCCTGGATGATTCAAAAGATGAAATGCTTCTTGCCTGGGAAGACAAAGCAGCTATAGTTGTGGGGACAGTCACAGACGACACGCAGGTTCTGGAAGTGCCCAAGCTAGTGTGTACACTGCAGGTGGGCAGCCAGGCTGAAGCACATTCTCCAGACTGGGGTTAAGATTCCCACCTTTGACCGGCTGGCCCTGGAGTCCCCTAAGGGCAGTGGCACCTTGCTCCTGTCTTATCCTCAGAAGAGCAGAGGGGTGTCCTGGCACTTTTGGCAAGGTCCCAGGAACTGCACAAAAACCTCTGCTCCAAGCACTAGAAGGTTCAGCATGCTTGAGGCTGAAGGGTCATCAACTCTCCAAAAAGTAAGCCTGGATTTCACTGTTATCACAAAAGCTTTGGCCAGAGTAGTAGTGGCCCATGCCTTTAATCCCAGTACTTGGGAAACAGAGGTAGGTGGATCTCTGAGTTTGAGGTTAACCTGGTTTACAGAGCAAATTTAAAGGCAGCCAGGGCTACATGGAGAAATGCTATCACAAACAAACAAATGAACAAAAAACCAACAACAAAAAGCTTTTGGGATGGGTGATGATGATGATGATGATGACAATGATGATAAACAATTCCAAGGTAGCTGGACAGATAGATGGCTCATTGGTTAAGAGCACTTGTTGCTTTGCAATTTCAGAGACCCAATTTAATTTGGTTTGCATCCCAGCACCTATATAATGGCTCACAGCCATTCATAACTTTAGGGGATCCAATGCCATTTCTGGCCCCCTTCAGGCACCAAGCAGAAGGTAGTACACATGTATGCACACAGGCAAACCCCTTACCTATAAAATAAAATGCACCAATCCAATTTTTTTTTGTTTGTTTTGTTTTTTTATTCCAAGACAGGGTTTCTCTGTGTAGCCCTGGCTGTCCTGGAACTCACTCTGTAGACCAGGCTGGCCTCGAACTCAGAAATCCACCTGCCTCTGCCTTCCAAGCGCTGGGATTAAAGGCGTGCATCACCACCGCCCGGCTGGCTCCAATTTTTAAATTAATACAAAAAAATCCAAGGGTGGAGGAAGGGAAAAGGTGAAGGTGGTGAGTTGAACACAAACTTTTAGGCTAAATAAAGAAAACTGTTCCCTATCTGTATGTAAAAAAGCCAACAGTCAGAGGTCTACTGCTGTAAGAATTCCACACTCTACCAGTGAAGTCAGCCAGCCAAGATGCAAACGGACTTAGTTTTACACAGTATCCTATCCCAAGGCTCTGTCCAGGGCCTGTTGTCTCTCTCTTAACCACAGGCAGTGGAGGGTTGCTATAAGCTGTTTATGTGCTCAGATCTTCCTGATGAAATGTTCTCACAAACATGTGAGCACGTTGCAACTGCCATGTGGCCAGGCCGTTGGTGATTACAGAGCAGTTGCAGTCCTTTCCTTCTACCTAGCATTTGTTGTAGCTGAACTAAGACATTTCCCCGCTGTATCTCCTGGTCTCTAAAACTTTGATTTGACATATTTGGTGGCAATGTTGTAATCTGTCATAGACCAGAGGCCCCTCTCCACTCTGGGCGTTCCAGCATAGGACCTGCCTTCAAAGTAAGCAAAGGGGGCATTTTCCCTCATCGCTTCTCAGCAGAAACAGAGCCAAGAGCACTGCCTGCCCTTCCACCCTTCTAAGGCCCTGAAACCAAGTATTAAACCTTGAGGCTGACCCAGTGAGGGATTATTGAATTTCTTTCTGGATCCATCTATAAGTAACACCTCAGGACTTCCAGGACAAACTGCAATTTGGATACGGTCAGCTGAAGGAGTTCTTTCAAGTCCCATGTTATAATTTCCCATATTTGTCAAAATAATTTTTCTTTTCTTTTCAAACTCAGATTAGTTTGTTAGTCTAAAATACTTTGATTTTATGGTGACCTCGTGTGGTTGCTTGTATAATTGCAGGTTGGATCTCGGCAACTTCCGTGGGATTAGCTATGCTAATGAAGATTATTGAAGACCCCGCCTCCCTCCACCGTTAGAAGGATAGCTTAGTGGTTAAGAGCACATACCTCCTTACCTCCTTCAAAGAGATCTAGAGTCCAGTTCACAGCACCCAAGGTGAGAAGGCTCGGAACAGACATCTCAAGGTAGGCTCAACTCAGGTGACGCTCAGTTACACAAACACACACTCTCATTTTTTTTTTTTTTTTCCTTTTCAATTGAAAACAAAAGATATAAAGTTCTGCCTCCGTTTGTGGGGTGGTTTCTAGGTGACTGGAACTCTCATTAGTCCATCTCAGGGAGCATAAGACCCCCACTGAAGCGCATCCCCCCCATCACCTGATTGGAAGGAGCATTACCAGCTCACCTAGGAAGGGTGCATAGGAAAGGATTTCTCCCTTATTTCTGACTACCTTAGTCTCAGAGTTTAAGCCTCTGAGAGAAAACTATCTTCTGCTGAAACTTTGTCTCGTTGGTTTTGTTGTTTGGTTTTTGTTTTTGTTTTTTTTGAGACAGGGTTTCTCTACTCACTATGTAGAGCAGGCTGGCCTCAAATTCTCAGAGATGCATGTACACACACACACACACACACACACACACGAACAGGGAAAGGAAACAGGGGGAGAAAGTTAGATATTGGAGAAATGGCAGAAGACGGAATGCTATAAAATGTTCTGGTGGAAACACTTATATAATACCTGAAACAAGACCATACAGTGTTCAGTTTTCAAATTCAAAGCCAGCTTTGGGAAACTTAGTGAAAACAAGGCTAGGAATTCAGGCCAGTAATAGGGTAACTTTTTAGGAAGCAGGATGCCCTGGGCTTACTTCCTATTAATGGGGAAAAAAACAAACAAACAAAAAAAAAAACAACAACAACAACAAAAAAAAAACAAAAAACAAAAAAAAACAAAAAAACTGTCTGGGCCTTGATGGAACCAGCAAGGTGATTTAAATTCTGCTTTTGGCTTAGGGGAAACCACTGAGCATAAGTAACCTGGACCAGATCTCCACTAACAGGTGACTTTCTTCTCATTTGGGAAACACTGACAGGGACCTTTGGGCCACTGTTCTCACCTGTTTCCCTGCCAGGCTGAGTTGCTGAGATCACAGATCTGTGTTCCAATAACCAGCTTCACATTATTTTAAATGAAGTCTAACACGAATCTCAATCCATTGACTATGTATTACGCACCTGTGCCAGCTGTGGGAAGCAGAGGAATTGAGAGCATGGTTGTTTGGTATCAGCCTGCAGGTTTCTGTGGGCCATTAGGAAAAGACATGGAGGAGCCAAGTGAATTGGCTCTTCTTAGCCAAGGCCTCAGACAGCAGCAACCAGAAGGGAGATGAAGACTAAGCTGGTCCAGAAAGGACAGGATGCTTAGTGGAGGTTTGCCAGTGTTCCTCAAAACAGGTAATGCCTATTTACTCCTGAGAGGAAGAACCTAGGATTTGAGCTGCTAACACGGATAGAAGTAACATTCCAGTTATGGTTAACCCCTGATAGGCTTTGGTCAGCAATGAACAATCCCTGGCAGCATTTGGTGCATGCTTGGGATACCTTTTACTAATCCTTGCATGTTTGGTTACTAGCTGTCAAGTACACAAGGAAATAGCACCATGTTCCTCACTTTGTAACTGTGAAGCTCAGGCAAGAGTGCAGAGGTAGACAGGGTGAAGAAAAAAAAACCCTGGTCTTCATGTGCAAGACGTCTCTCCCTTGACCACAAAGACCCCACGCCTCCCTTTCCCAGACACAAGCATAGAAGAAAACTATTTAGAAACTAAGAGCTTCAACAGTTTATTTCTTCTCCAAGGTGTGACCAAATGGTTTTATTGCATTTACTATTTCTGGGCAATGCACTGAGCAGAAAAAGAAACCTGTTACAAAGTCTTATAGTCTTTGATTGGGTCTGGACTAGAGGCTTCTTGATGTGAAAATCAGGACAGAGAGCACCAGAGGCCTTAAATTCATTTTCCTAGACCTCCTGACTGCTGAGAGCTGTTACAGCGCACTGGCTGCTGTAGCTCTCAGGTCCAGTCACAGCCACGCTGAGCCTGGCCAACACCAGTGTGCCAGGACAGTGGGACCACGTGTTTGGTTGCTTGAGGTTTCCTAGCTGCAACCACTCCCAGAATCTCAGGCTCTGAACTTAAAGGCCATGGATGAAGATTCTCCCTGGCAGAGGACAGCAGCTCTGAAAGCAGACAACTGAGCTCAACATTCAAAGGAATGGCAAGCACTCTGCCTCAAGGTTGCATTGGTTCATCTGAGGCAGGAACAACAACAGCACCATGGAATTAACTGGAGTTGTGGCTATGTCCACTCAAACCCCAGTGTTGAGGTTCTTACTCCTAGTACCTCAGGATGTGACTGTATTTGGAAATGGCCACTCCACATGAAGGTGGGGCTATGCTACATTAGTCAGGGTGAGCCCCAACCCCAAGACTGGGATCCTTGTATAAAAGGTAAGTTTGGAGACCGACACAGTGGAGATGAAGGCAAAAATGGAGAGATGTTTGTATAAGCCCTGGGGTACAGACAAGTGTCAGTGACCATCAGACCCAGGATGATTCCCTCTTCTAGCCTCAGAAAGAACCAGCCAACTGACACCAGAACTAGCCTTGCAAATTCTGTAACTGTGACAATGCCCCATGCTGTTAGAAGATCCTATGTTTAGTACTAGTGGCAACAGCGCTAGGAAGCTAAACAAATGCCTTGGAGTCACTACCCATGAAGGACCAGACTTCACAGAAGCTTTTGTTCCAGGGCTTGGCTTACCCAGCAGAAGAGGGGCTAGGCTCTCAACTCCTAGACAGAATGGGGAGGAATGTGAGTGGTGACAGTTTCCATCACACATTTCTGAAGGGTCTTAGGGCACAAATAAGACATGTGGGGAATGCATGAACTTTCAAAATGTGATCTCCTGATGGTCAGTGGATCTGTGGGATGTTCCCCTGGCTCATCACCCCAGGCTGACTTCGGAGGAGAGGTCAGTGCTTCGGCCAGCTCCTACTGTAGACACCCCAACCCTAGAAGCTACTGGGATGGGGCAGCCCAGTCCTTCTGAGGGTCGGAGCAAGTGGCTGGAGATCTCTGTGATGCAGATCTTGAGGCTGGAGTTGCCTCACCTCCCTGGGTTTTGGCACAGAAGGAAGGAATGCTCAGGGGACTGCTTTTTATCTGGGGAGGAAGAGGCATGGCACCAGAAGTTGGACACTACCTGAGAGCAAAGGGCAGGTGGTGAGGGTTCTGTGCGGGGGCAGGGGCTAGCTTGTGGGGCCACACCCTGCTCAGTATGAGTTCAGAGCCTGCTTGGAGCGACGCTTCATGTGCAGGCGCTCATGGCGGAGGAGGTCATAATTCTGTCGGAAAGTTTTGACACAATACCGACACTGAAAAGGACGGGTCCCGTCCTTTAGATGACAGTGTCTACGGTGTTTTGCCAGATTGTCGTGTCGCAGGAAGCTCTTCTCACAGTGCCCACACTGGAAGCTCAGCTTGGTCGTGTTCTCCGGCAGGTCCCCGGCACCCGGGCCCTCCATTTCCAACGCATCCTCCTCACTCTTCTTCACGGGTCGCTGTTTGTCTGGCTGCAAGTGGATCCGTCGGTGCGAGAGTAGGTGAGAGTTGAGGCGGAAGCTCTTTCCGCAGACAGTGCACCTGTAGGGTTTCTGGGCCTCGTGGGTCTCTAGGTGTCCATCTAGGTCCTCGCTGTCACTGAATAACTCCCCACATACTGAGCACTTGTGTGGCTTTTGCTCCCTGCGGCTGCGCAGGTGCCGGATGAAGTTGACCCTCCAGCGGAAGATCTTCCCACAGTTTGGGCACACGTAAGATTTTTGTGAGGTCTGCACCTCGCCCCCAGCACTAGTGCTGCTCTGGCGGGCAGGGACACTGTGGAGGTCAGGAGGGCTCTTCAGCTCCTCTGTGCAGTACGGGCTGTGCTGGGAGTCCTCGTCCCCAGAGCTGGACAGAACGATCTCGATGGTCACCTCCTGGTCCAGGCTGCTCTTGAGGGATGGTGGGTCACCTCCTGCTACAGGAAACCAGTATGGTCAGTGGAATTGTCCAGACTACTGCCTACTCCAGATCTTAGGAAGCCTACTTACTTAGAAAGACATAACTGGGGGTCCAGACACCCTGGGTTGTACTGTTCCTTGGTAACTCCTGAGGGTCTGGCTGCCCTGCACAGGCTGTTGGTATAGCAACTGTCTCTTTCTCTCCTTTCTTTCTGCTTTTCCCTAATCCTTTACTTTCAAAGCATTTCTTCCTGAACTACTGGGACTCAAAATTCTAAGAATTGGCACTCACCTGTGAAATTTTTTAACATTTATATTACTTAACCTCTGGAGTTTTGTGTAATGGACCCTGGAGGGTCAAAGGTCATGGTAGATTTATGGTGAGCACATCTCTCTTTGCTCCTAGACCCTACCGAGTGATGTACTATTTGTTATCTACTCTCCCAAGCACAGGGTCGGTCCAAGGAAGAAGGATGGAGTGCAACTCGACCCTCACTGTTTCCAAACCTAAGCCGGCCTAGCTGGGCTTTAAAGCTCATCTCTCTTCTTGGTCTTCTACCTGAGAGGTCGAAACCTAGCCAGGTGGCTTTTCTAAGCCTGTGTGGTCTGATCTATATGATCAAATGGAGTGGATGCTGCATTTCTCCAGGCTGGATGAGGGCAACTTGGATGCTGCATTTCTCCAGGCTGGATGTGGGCAACTCAAGTTGTGAAACACCTAGACCTCTCAGACTAGTCAGGTAGAGGTGCTATTGAGCCCCCAGTGAAAGAAAAAGTGCGATGGTCGACTACAGAGGTCTCTTTTTTATGCACTAGGAGATGAAATATATTATGACAGCCCCGACCAAACTGATTGTGCCCCAAAACTCAAACACTCAACAGCTGATGTAACCCTCAGGGCAGCAGAGTGCCACTGTATTTGGGACAGCTTTTCAAAAGGCAAGTTGACTTCTATGGAAAACCTAGAAGTTTGAAAGGAAGGCTGGAGATGGCCTAGGAGAGAGTGCTTGCTGCTGTAGGGCGGTGGTGGTGCAGTCTCTAATCTCAGCACTTGGGAGGCAGAGGCAGGCAGATCTCAGTTTGAGGCCAGCCTGGTCTACAGAGCAAGTTCCAGGTCAGCCACTGTGTTCCAAAGGGCTGGAGTTTGTTTTCAAGCACCAAGGTCATGCAGCTTACAATCTGGAACTCCAGCTTCAGAGACTCTGATGGTCTCCACGGGCAACCACCTGCATGTATACATAGACATGCACATGCAAATAAAAAAATAAAAATAAATCTTTTAAGAAAGAAAAATGAGCCAGCCTGGTGGGACACCCTGTAATGCAGTTTTCACAGGAGGCTGAGGCAGGAGGATTGAAAGTTTAAAAATCAAGCCAGGCAGTGGTGGTGCACATCTTTGATCCTAGCACCTAGGAGGTGAGGCAGGTAGATCACTGAGTTTGAAGTCAGCCAGGTCTACAGAGCAAGTTCCTGGACAGTCTAGGCTACACAGAGAAACACTGTCTAGAAAAAAAGAAAACAAAACAAAAAACAGAGACAATACTCGAAAGTTTAAGAATCATCAGGGTTACAAAGTGAGTTCAAGGCTAGCCTAGATAACTTACTATAAGAACTTGCCTAGCACATACAAAGCTCTGCCTTCAATACTCAATATCTCAGGCAGACAGGAAGCTACTTGCAAGGAGGGACCATAAGGAAGAGCAAGGGGGTAACAGGAAGAAACGTGGGCAAAGTACACATAGGAAAAGTTAACAATGAATCCCTTCACCCCATGGCTGACTTTAAATACGAAAAGACAGAGCTGAGTTCAAATGAGGCTGATAGGCAGGCCTCAGCACAGCTGTGTGTCTCCAAGAGGAAGCCTGATGCAGAAAGAAGATCCTGTAGGTCCCGGTGAAGAGGTGTGTGTGTGTGTGTGTGTGTGTGTGTGTAAGATCTGGGAAGAAGCCTACCCTAATGAGACCTTGATCGTGCACCAGTCTCTGGAGCTGAGAGAAACTTTTATGTGGCTGGTTAAAGCTTGGCCAGTGTGAGGCCGTAGCAGCTGCTTAGAGGTGAAAACACTGCACAACAGGGCAGCTCACAACAGTCTGTTACTAATTTCCAGAGGAGTTGATGCCCTCTTCTGACCTGTACCAGCAAATACAGTAGAACACTTTCTAGCATTCACAAACCCTGGGTTCAATCCATAGTACAGGGAAGAAAAAAAAAAAAAAAAAGTTGGATGTGGCAGCAGCCTGCCTTTAATCCTAGCACTGGAAAGGCAGAGGCAGGCAGATTTTCGAGTTGGAAGCCAGCCTGGTTTATATAATATGTTTCAGACCAGCCAGGGCTGCAGAGAGACACTGTCTGGAAACAACAAGAACAATAAGAAAACAAAAACAACAATAAGAACTCCACACAAACAGACAAACAGACTACAAAAACCACACAGCTTGGAGCCGAGGAATGGAGAGCAGAGTCAGATCCCAGTGGGCCGAGTGGGCTCTGACTGGATTGCGCCAGTGACTCCAGCTTTCAGGACCTCAGCACAGTTGATAGGAGCTCTGCTGTTCATATAAATAATGGACACATGATTATCTATCTCAGAGCAACCTTGTAGAGAAGCTAGGGGGGCTGGTTCTTTAGCCATTCGATGGCCTCTGTCCCCTTGAGATCAACAGGAAGAAGGCCCTGATACTGAATCAGAACCATTGACCAAAATAAATCTTTAAAAAGTAAACTGTATCAGTGCTGGTGAGATGGCTCTGTGCTGAGTCACAAGGACCCAGTCCTATAACTCCAGCTCCAGAGGATCGGACACACTCTTCTGACCTTTAAAGGTACTAGATTCACGTGTATATAGTCACACAGACAGACACATAATTGAAAAAAAAAATCATACAATTTACTAAGACTATATTATGTTATTAGCAACAGAAAGCAGATTAAAATCAATTGGTACCAGGTTGGTGTCACTGCTGTGACAGATTGAGCATGGTTTCTGGGAGGATTATGGCGGCATTTGAACTTTAGGTTGGAAAAGGCACTGAGTGTTCAGAGCTTTGTGAGCTAATGAGGGAACTGACGTACAGCTCAGGACAGTGCAGGAAATAGAGACCAGCTCTGTAAAGTTTCAGGGGGAAGTAAAGACTCTCAACGCCATTTGTATGCTATGGTTCCCGTCAGTTGGGAAGAATCAGCTGTGATTGAGAGCAGAACTATTAAACAGAAACGTCTGCTTTGTGGGGACAATTGATGTTGGTCAGCTGGAGCTAAGGAGTTAGCAGTGATTAAGAAGAGAGCAGCATCGCCTAGTAAAACCTGTGAAGTGTTTTCTCAGAGTTAGCACACAGAAGCTGTAGTTGGTCCAGAGGGAGCCAAGGCTGTACCCTATCCTGGCAGCTGAAGTTAGTAACATGGATGTTAAAGACCGGACACTAGTCGGCCTCTGGAGGTGGATACTTTTCCATGACTCAAGACTCCATACTGGGAGGGCAGCTTCTGCATTCTAGAATCTTCTCTTTAACAAGATCATCTTGGGATTCTGGTTCCCCATGATCAGGTAAAAGGCACACTCACCACACACAGAGCACTGTTACGTTAGCACTTGACAATCCACCCAGGAAAGGCAATGGGCAGCCACAGCAGTCAACAGGAGCCTTGGGCAGTTTAATTCCCAACAACACACACATGCCCATCCCCCGTTCTCCACGTCACACCAAGCACCACCAGTGTCCCACGCCACAGCAGGCTCCTCACCTGGACAAGAACTTTGGGTGAGCACCGCCTGCTGGCAGGACTGGAGCTCTGGCACCTGTACCTCCTCCCATTTCCTTCTTTCTTCTTGGAATGGCTGGAGGCTGGGAAGGTCTTTCCAAAGAGGATGGAGAAAGTGATTTGTCACATACAGATATCATTACCCAGAAACCACTAAGGAAGAGGCAGGCTATGAGCTGCAGGTGCTGCGCTCCCTTCGGGGCAGAGCACAAGGGGTCATTCTGCTGAGCGAATGAACCTGGAGGCAAGTGAACAAACACCATGAACCCAAGTTCTGAAGCTGGACTTAATTAATGTACTTTCTAGTTCGACCACAAATGGTAACACCTTCCACAGGCCACAGACCTTCCACAAACAGACTGTACTGAGCCTACGGGACAGAGATAAGAAGGGCCACAGGGAATGGAGGTCTGCATTTGCTGCTGATTCTGTTCAAGGCCACATCCCTTCATAGTACAGGTCATACACACACAGGGGTTGGAGGGGATGGAGGTCCAGGGTTGCTGATTTTGTTCAAGGCTACTTCCCTTCATAGCGCAGGTTGCATGCACACACAAATGCATGCACATGTCCTGGGTACACTGAATCTTCACCCATCTCTCCCCATGGAATTCTCCTAGCACTTGTGTGAGTAGGCAAGCAGTGTCTAAAAGGGTTGCTTTGTGCCCGGTCCTCAGCCATGTACATCTGACCACTTTTCTAAGAGGCCCTGACTACACACGTAAGGCTACTCTGGAAAGCAGAAGTAGCCGTCTCTACAAGTCCTTGGTTGAGGAATACAATCTCAATGCATAGCAAAATCTAGCCTCCTCACTTTCCACAAAAAGCCAGAGTCAAGGCAAGACATGGAGTGCCAAGAGTGGGGAGCTGTAGAGGAATACTGGGATGCTCTGACTGCAATGGTTTTCTACCTTGCTGTCCACCTACCTCTGACTGTCACTCACCTAAGCAGGAGGCCTGGGGTGCTTCTTTATCCTGGAGGTCTGTCCACTCTGTGATCCGCAACCCATTCTCCTCTTCATGTGAGTGTCCCGGCTGTACTGGAGGCTCATCTATTCACAAAGAGGTAGGACACTTTTAACAGTGACCTGCTGTTACAGTTAAACCCTGTCCAACCCAAGAAGAGACCGAGAAGAGATGGCCAATGAGCTGTGGCAGGTACCACTGGGGCTATAAAGGAGAACAAGGCCAGACAAATTGGGGTAGAGTGAGAGGCTGTACGCTGGCGAGCAGGCCAGGGCTCTCTCTGAGCCCCACTGGGTACAGAAGGAAGGGCCATTGGAGCAAGAATAATTGGAAACTCATGGAAACTGAATCCTCTACAGAGAGCTTCCTGTCAAAGTAAGAGGGTAAACAGAGAGATCAGATTCGACCACGGTATCTTAACCTCACAGGTAGTGTCCCTAATTCAGAGTGAGGCCCCCACCCACCTTCCCTATACCTGGCTGCATGGGAGCTAGGTCTTACTTGGAGGCATGGAGATTGTATAGTCTTCCCCAATGATGAATTCTCCATAGAAACCAGTCTGTGCTGGGTCCAAAAGAGACCAGTCCTCTTCTGAGAAGCATAAAATCATGTCCTTAAATGGGGACACTCGGTTCTGAAAGTACAGAGCAAGGGCTGTGTCAGACGGGGAGGAGCAGGGCCTTTCTCAGTGTTACCTACGATGCCATGGTCAGGCGGCATGCAACACAAGGCATTAATGCCTAATGACTTCAGAGTCTAGAAATCAAGACCAAGGTGCACCAGAGAGGGCCAGTGGAAACAGCCTGCTTTTTTGGGTTTGGTGCCCTTTCTGGGCAGTGGTGGCACACACTTTTAACCCCAGCACTCAGGAGGCAGAGGCAGGCAGAGCTACATAAGTTTGAGGCCAGCCTGGTTTATGGAGTGAGTTCCAGAACAGCCAGGGCTACACAGAGAAAACCTGTCTCAAAAACCCAAAAAAGACCCAGGGTCATCATGTGGTAAAAGGGGCTTCCCAGGGCTCTACCCGGTATCATTATATTTCACCACGCCTACACCTCCAGGCCTTGGGTTGGTAGAAAGAACAAATGAAATGAAGCCTCAGCTAAATTTATGGGAACTTTCAACATTGTCTGGCCTGACTTTCAGTTCTTTGCAATTTCAGACATCCCTTTGGGAAACTCAGATGTTTGAACATCCTCCTCTGGGGCCTGAGCCTCTTTAGCTACTGAAAAGGGAATTTTTAGGTGTTGCCAAGAACTTATTAAAGCTGTCAAGGGAGAAACCATCTTTGGTAAACCACCTTTTATACTGGACCCAGGAGAGTGACCTACCTAAGCCCAGGTTGGTAGTTTCATTTATTGGGAACAGATCTCGGAAGAAACTGGTTAAGACCTCCTGGTGAGGACCAGGATGCTTAGTGAGGACTCCAGTCTCCCACATGACGCAGTCACTGGGTCACTGGGCCGAGTACTGGCTCTGAGCTTCTTTCCGAGCAGACAGCCAGTGCTGGCTGGAGATGGACTTTTGCTCAAGGGTCTGGCTAAGTCATAAGCTGCTGATTCTTTTCAATTTTTTTTTTTAGAAAGATTTATTTTTTTGTGTATGACCATGTTACCTGAATGTATATATCTGTACCACATGGGTTCCTGGTGCCCTCAAAGTCCAAAAGAAGCCATGAGATTTCCCTGGAACTGGTTACAGATGGTAACCATGGGAATGCTGGGAATTACACCAAGTCTTCTACAAGAGCAACAAGTACTCTTAACTTCTGAGCCGTCTTTCCAGACCCTTGAACTGCCAATTCTAGCTGCTTTGCTTTTTGTACAGTCACTACACTAATTTTGTTCTTGAGGGTATTTTTGATTTTGATTATGCTGCATAAAGCCAGTTAGTGTCCTTGTGTTTTAGATTTGTTATTTTAAGCCACTAAAAATAAAAGGTTTAATTAATTTTCTTTTTTTTCTTTCTTTCTTTCTTTTTTTTTTTTTTTTTTTTTTGAGACAGGGTATCTCTGTGTAGTCCTGGCTGTCCTGGAACTCACTGTGCAGACCAGGCTGGCCTCGAACTCAGAAATCTGCCTGCCTCTGCCTCCCAAGTGCTGGGATTAAAGGCATGCACCACCACTGCCTGGCTTAATTAAATTTTTTAAAAAAGATTTATTTATGTTGTATGGGTGGTCTACCTGCATTTATGTCTGTGCATGCAGTTCCTATTAAGGCCAGAAGAGGGCATCAAATCTCTTGAGACTGGTGTTAACAGACAGTTGAAGTGGCCATGTAGACGTTAGTAATTGAACTGAGGTCCTCTGGAAGAGCAGCCAGTATCCTTAAACACTGAGCCATCTCTCCAGCCTTTTGTTTTTGTTGTTGTTTGAGACAAGGTCTCACTGTATAGACCAAAATTTGCCTGCCTGCCTCAGTCTCCCAAGTACTTGGATTAAATAAAGGTGTGTGCTAACATCTGGGTTGTTGAGGTTTTTATGAACTGTTATTCTTGTCCCCTTTGCCCAGACACAGAGATCTGATTGCTTAGTCTACCATCTGTCTGCAAATCTCTGACAGTAGCCATCCAAGGCACTATTCCTCCTCAGAAGGACCACCAGTCAAAACCAAGAGATGCCGAACCCAACCGTGCCTCTTCTGCCCAGCCAATCCATGCCAAGTGCTCATACTTCCATGCCTGCTACACCTCAAAATTCACCACAGTATTATCAAACAGGCAGACACTGAACTAAAAACAAAAACTAAGCCTATAATAAACTCAAAAGAAGGTCCAGACTAACCTGATGCTATAGGACTGACCTGTGGCTTAACCATCATCAAGTTATAGAAAACACGACAAACCTGTGGTGCTTGGGAAGAAAATGGCCACCCATGGGCCCTGAGACACAATACAAGATGGCTCACAAGAGACAGTGTACCTGTATCCATACTGACTCAGAGAAACAAACAGTGGTCACCTCAAACCCTTCTTAGATCAAAGCAATTAATTTTCTGTGGGGGCTCTCTTTGGTTCCAAGTATTTACCAGGAACAGGAGGAGCTCTAAGCTCCTTCGGAAGAGCCCTTTGCAATGTCGGTAGTACTTTTCATGCCGACCCAGGTTGGAGGCCTTCCCATCAGCTTGCTTACGGGGCTGCCTCTTCACTACAGCATACATGGAAACAGTGGCTGAACAACAGAGCAGCGTGCACAGCAACAGAGGGAGGGGTGTAGACTGGCTGAGTATCCTGCTGTGTTAACAAAGACCCATGTGGAGAATATTAGACAAGCAATCACCCAGCTCCCCCAGGCCTCGGGGACTTACCCAGACTTAGTCTGTTAGTGAACTTTTAGTTCATTACTAAATATTTTCATTGTTCAGAAAAAACAATAACAACTATTATAGGCTGGCTTAACAGTTCATATATTGTAGTCCTTTGATTGTTACAATCTCTAAATGCTGAACACTTTATCTCTCCCAAATTCCAGCCACATTATGCTGGCTCAATCCCCCCTCCCCCCCCCCCCAAAAAAAAACAAACAAAAAACTCAACCAACCCTGAACTACCTGCCTACACTTTTCCAAAACAAGCCACCTCTAAATATACAGACCAGGCCACGCAGTGACTGTGTGTTCTCCCCCCACCTTTCTCTCTCTCCTACCACCGCGGCAACGGACTAAAGGACACGTCACAAATCTGGTCTATCAACCTCCCTCCTTGATAGAAGGTAACTTCCTAGGAATGAGTCTTCCCCAAAGAGGACGAGAATGAACACAAGATTATTTAAAGCATGGTAAAATACAGTAGTCACCTGGGAGCCTTTCTCTGAAAGAGTCCTGTGGAAAACAGTGAGGGGGCTGGAGAGATGATTCAGCAGTTAAGAATATTTGTTGCTTTTACAGAGGACCCACATGGTGGCTCACAACCACATGGTATACTTCATACATACAAAATAAACCTTTAAAAAAAAAAAAGGAAATGGTAGAAAAACTTCCAAGATGTTCTAAGTCCTAGGCCAGAGAAGGGAGAGAAAGAGATTGGGTTATTTCTAACTCAGTTTCAGGCTAAGCCAGCCGAGGAAAATAAACCCATCTGCTCCGTGTTGCTTTCCTCTGCTGAAGTTCTCTCAAGGTCACAGCAGAGTCTGCTTTTGAAAACAATCAGCCAAGAAGGAGCAAGACTTAGGAGGCAGACACGGCACCACACCGGCCACACCGTCACCCCATAATCCTACTAGCACCTGGGAGCCCGAGGCAGGAAGGCTGCCATGAGTGCAAGACTAGCCTGGGCTACAGTGTAGGAATATATCCCAAAAAAAGAAAGGAGAAAAAAAAAAGACCCTTTTGTTCTTGGACTATCCTCTCTCCCCTTTGACAGTTTCTGTCCTGTCCTGTCCTCTACAACCAGTTAAGGTTCAGTATGAACAATGTTTCCTACTCCCAAAACCTCATGGAATTCCTTGGCCTCAAGTCCCATGGACACTTTCTGCGGTGGCTCTGGGAACGTGTCACAACCCTCCATTGTCAGCTTCCATCTGTACAGTGCCACCTCTGTGTCCTTTTAAAACATTAAAAGGATTTTAAATTTGTTTTATATATATGGGTGCTTTGCCTGTGTGTATGTGTATGTCAGAAGAGGGTGCTGAATACCACAGAAATGGAGTTAAAAATAGCTATGAGCTGTCATGTGGATGCAGGAAATCAAATCCAGGCCTGTGCCGGTAGCTGGAGCCCTCTCTCCAGCCCTGCTCCTTTACTGTGTAGGCCTTTCCCTGGGCTGAAATGTAAGGACAAGGCAAGTCTCTGAGACCTATTTGCAGGCATGTATACACACAAGTATTTGCAAATGTGTGGCTGTGAATACAGGAATCTTCATAAGCATAACTTCAGGTATTAGTCCCATCTAGTTTATGGTTTTTGTCATCTGTGGTAGACGGAGGCCTCTCTCTGGCCTGGAAGAGAGATCTACCTGTTTCTGCCTCCCTGGTACTGGGATCAAGTGTGTGCTACTGGCCTGGCTTTTATGTGGGTTCTGGGGGCTGAGTTCAGGTCCTCATGCTAGCAAGACAAGCAACCTTTTAACCAACCAAGCCTTTTTTATGAAGGCACTCATTTAGAGGACTCTGCACTTATGACCTCCCTACTTCCCCAAAGCTCCCTCCTGTAACTCTCCCAAAAAATGGAGGAGTGGGGGGTGGGGGGGAATGACCAAACATTCAGGTCACAGCACAGGAAGTGATGCTACAAAGAGAAAGATAAGGTCCAACCTAGCCTCAAAATCAGTGACTGATGGTAGGGAGCATGGCGCAGACACAAACAACTCTTAAAAACAGACGGCATAAAATAACCTTCATCCACATATGAGATATATATGAAACAAGAGAATTACATGTGTAGAACTTGAGTCTTATCCCAAGTTCTCATTTTATGTTTGTGAATTTTTCAATACCTGCGTCAAACCCAACAGCCCTAAGCATTCTGGAGAGGGGTTATTCCTTCACATCTCTTCTGAACAGTCTTCTACTGGAGCAGTCCTACACCCTGTGAGCCCACAGTCCCCGGGTGTGTGCGTGTGTTTACACTGTAGCATCATGCAGGGCAGGAGAAAGGGCAATGGAAAGGGGAAAGCTAAGAGGTCCACTGAAAACCTAGGCAGATGGACGAAGGAAGGAAAGGAACATTCCACCTGTGAGACCAGATCCCAGCTGTGCCCACTCTGAACACCAACCACACCCCACAAGGACACTGAAGCAAACTTGGACCAGGAACACCATGGAAGCCCCATGGACACACACCCGGCCATGCAACCACTATGCTTTCTTTCTGAAATGAGAAGACTGCCTCATTAAAACACTCCTTGTGATGTAAGGAGTGTGGTTTCTCCTCTCCACTTGGGGAATTTAGAAAAGGAGAGAAGTCTCCTCCAGCGCCTGTATAAGTATATCTGCAGAGTGGGCTGGCAAACAGCATCTAACCCAGTCCTGCTCACCTTGGTTCTTTGGGCTAAAGCGACATTCCATGGCAGATAGCAAGCAGGCTAGAGTCCTGTGGGGCAGCTCAGAGATCAGCTTTTGGTAATCACTCACCGGGGGAAGCTGGCAGGTGGTCACTGGCTGGGCATCCCTGACACTCTGCTCCTGAACAAGGAAAGCATCTTGCGGAACTGGAAGAGATGGAAAAGATGTCCCAAAGGGAGCCAGTCCCTGTCCCCAACACCTCCCAGATTTCCAGGGGTGGCTCTGTGATACAGATTGTGCAAGGAAAGAGAAGCAGAGAGGGACCAACAGGGAGCCATTCCTGTCATGATAATTTGCAAAATTCCTGGTGCTCTGCCTTAACTTGCAAAATGAGCACTTTGCAAACCACAAGGGTTCTGGAAGTCTTTTCAGATAGACAATGGGGGCTATCTCAGGGAATGCAAGGTTTAGGAAGGCCTGATCAATTTGCTATTCAACCCCTGTAAATCCAGGAACCTGTCTCAGCATCTAAATATGCCCCAGAGTACAGTGTTACATGCCTGTAATCCCAGCCTTTGGAAGAGGCAGGAGAATCAGCCAGCCTTTATTATGAAACCACTATGTCTCAAAAAAACAAATACAGGGCCAGAAAGATGGCTCAATGAGTAAGGGGGCTTGCTGCTAACATAATGACTTCAGTTCAATCGTAGGGACCTAAACAGTAGAAAGACCAAGTCCTACAAGTTGTCCTCTGACTATCACATTTACACCACAGCATGTTTGCACAGTGTGTGCGCACATTTAAAAAAAAAAAAAAAGCCCGAATGAAGGCTAATCCTGGCAGTTCAGTAAAGGGAAGGACCTTTTGTATACTCAATACCTGCAAAGTTCCACAAGAAGGCTGTTTAAGAAGTTAGTGTGGATGCAGAAAAAGAGAATCTCGTACCATTACTGAAAATGGGAATTAGCACAGCCATTAGCAAAAACAGCAGGTCTTCAAAAAATGAACAAAAATTACCGAACAATCCCTCTTGTGAATAGAAACCACAAAAGAAACGAAACCTCAATGGGGCAAGTCACTTTCATGTTCCCTGGGGAATCAGTTACAATGGCTGTTAGAGGATCACAGTGTCTATCAGCAGATGGATGGATAAGAAAATATGGTCTATGAGAGAGAAGATTAGTTCAGAATAGGAAAGGACAGAGACACAAAACACCAGGGAGGGCAGTAGGGTAGAGTGCAAAGAGAAATGAACACAAGAAAGAAGACAGTCAACAGGGACAAACCGTTTGTCACTCTACAATATAACCTAACACTGTGCACGCACACATGCATGAGTGTGTGCGTGCGTGTGTATATAGTATGTACGCATATTAAAGGCATGCACCACCACATTCAGCTGCATAGTGTTTATTTTTTTCCCAGCACATGTGAGGTAGACATAGGTGGATCTCGAGTTTGAGGATACATAACAAGAGTTTCATGGCAGTCAGGAAGACCTATCTCAAAAAGAAAAACAGAATAAGACATGGAGATGGACAGGCAGAGAAAATATGCAAGCAAACATATAGACACTTGAGATGCTATTCAGTCATAAAGGGTGGCATCCCATCTCTCTGTGCAACACGGAAAGCATATCCTAGAAGAAGTGAAGCAGGCACAGGATGACAAGAACGGCTCAATCTTGCTCATATATTGAATTTATATCTGGAGGACAAGTTTTAATTCTGCTCCCTAATGCCTGCCACCTATCATGGATCGATTGCTGTCTCATTCTACTCAAACAAAGGCTACTTTTGGCAGAAGAGCGTCACAATTAGAAGCTGTACCTCTAGTAAATCATCCTAGTGTTAAATGGCTTCCCAGCTGCTGGGAAATTCTGTATTGAGTACTGCCTAAGGAAGCAACCCAAAGCCAGATTGGATGCAATCTAGGTTCTAGAAGATTCTTCACAGCAGGTCTCTCCCTGGGCATCCCTCCCCTAGAAGGGCTCATATGTATATGAAGGCTGCTTGCACAGTATTGTTGACTTAGGGGAATGGTTCTTTCCTTATATTCCTGATATATTTGAAGTATGGTCCCTGTAAATTCACATGCTCAAATCCTAGGTGTCTCAGATGTGACTGTATGTGGAGGAAGGCTCTCTAAAGAAGCAAGTTAAAATGAGCTCTTGGCCATAAGCCCAAATTCAACATAACTGGTATCACTGAGGAGGGTTAACTAGAAGACAGGCAGATGGAAGATACAGCAAGAAGTGGCTGTCGCAGAAGAACCCAAGGCTCACCAGTCCTTCAGTTCAAACTGCCAACCTCACAGCCATGAGAGAATAAACTAACTGCTGTTAGGGAAGCAATCCTGTGTGTAAAATACAGGTAGGCAGCACCACCACAATACAGCTAGTCCTTCTAGCCAGAGGGACAGAAGAGTTCTGATTTGTATGGAAAATTACACACACACACACACACACACACACACACACACACACACTCTTTTTCTTTTTTTAAACAAAAGACTATTATTGTCAACTATGGTTGAGCAGGCCTGTAATTGCATCACTGAATTAGGAGACTTCAGGAGTTTGAGGGCAGCCTGAGGAAGGGGAGAGAAAGGGATGGGAAGAGAAAGGAAAGGAGAAAAAAGAAAAACCAGAAGCAGGCTTTGTTTTTAGTTTGAAAAGGTGCTGGAGACAGAACTGGGGGCTTACACACACTAAGCAGATGCTCTATCACAGAGCTGTACCGCCAACTCATTGAACAGATTCAATGCCAGAAATAACTAAGAAAGTCTCAACAATGCACTTTTCCCATTATAATTAAGAGTACCATTGTAGTAGCAAGACTTATAAGAGGGACATGGGGTCCTTGGGCCTTGAGGAGCTTTGGGGAACCAAACCTCAAGGAGCCAAGAAGTGACCTATTGCAACTCAAAGGAATTGCAATAGGGTGGCTCAGGCTTTGAGTTAACACTTCCCCCTCTTTGCAGCTGTTGGATGGTTTAAACAGATGCTCAAACCCTGCCACAGGACACTGGAGCCATCAGCAGCAGAGGCCACTGTTTTCTCCCAGGGGATTTTAGATGTTCTTGGCAGGGTAACCTAGCCAAGAAAATGTGGTTTTGAGAGGACAGAAGACAGAGCCATGCTCAGATCAGGTCACAGGTCCTGGTCCTACAGTGACTAACTCTGTCTCCACTGAGAACATCCTCAAAGAAAGAAGACCATATAATCTCACACCATCTGTTCACACAGGCCTTCCCTCTGGGAGGACTCAATACCAAGAATAGACTCTGGGTTGGTTGCTCTGCGGAAAGACCCAGAACACAATAATAGTTCATAGTTCATAGGAGACGAGAAAACTGAGAATGTAAAAAGGCCATCACTTCAGTCAACACCCAACCACACTGATGGTGTATAATTCAACTTCCAAACTCACACTACAGACTGCATACCTAGGTCTTCACTAGGCTGGCCAGGCGATCTGCTTAGGAGCCCAGGGCCTTGTGCTAGAGCCCCAGGCAGGGCATCAAGGTTGCTCTGGGACTCTGCTGACATTCGTTCTTGTTCCAGATCCTGAGGCGCAGGCCCATCACCATCGTCAATCACCACTGGGTCTTCACAGTGCTTGAGCTGCAATCCCAGAGAAGGCAGATCAGGGCCAGGCAGAGAGGAATATGATAAAGCCCAGCCCATAGGCTCTGTGCATGGACTCCTTTCAACTTAAGACTTCATAGAGTAACATTTTTATTCTTATGACACCAAACACTGGGTCTGGGCAGAATTTCTCATCTGGGGTCAGAAGTCTCACACGATCAGCAAGGGCTCCCCTCTCCCAGACGCCCCATGCTCACCCACTGCCAGGGTCTCCCTGGCTCCCGTTCCAGAGCCTCTACTGCAGCCACAGCCTGCTCTCCGCTCTCAGGCTCCTGGGCACGCACCCAGCTCTGGATCTCCCACGGCAGGATAGCCAAGAACTGCTCCAGCACCAGTAGCTCCAGGATCTGCTCCTTCGTGTGCCTTTCGAGCCTCAGCCAGCCCCGGCACAGCTCCCAGAGGCGTTGCAGGGCCTCCCGAGGGCCTGCGGCCTCCTGGTAGCGGAACCGGCGGAAGAGGCGTCGAGAGGACTCTGGGCTGGGAGGCTCACCCTGAGGGCTGGGGTTCTCTCCAGGAGGACTCCGCATCTTCCTGGGCTCCTCGCTTTCCTTTGGAGCCAAGACTCGTGGGCACAGGGCTGTGGGCATGATGGGATTTGATGGGGGTCAGCAGCAGAAGACGACCCTATTTCCAAACAGAAATCACTGGCTTCAATGCTCTGGTCTCCTGTGGTTATTTCTGAGGGGGGGTGCTAGACAGAGCCCATAGGAGACCAGCCCTTTGAGGAATCCCTGGGAAATATATGAAGTGTTGGTGTGGCTGGTCCTAACACACGGGGTCAGAAAGAAAGATGACCCTTCCCACAAGCTATCACTCCATGTGGAGTCCCCTAACACATGGCAGTAAAGAAGGCAGGAAATTTAGGAGAAAAGTGGTGGCATTTCAACAGGACACTGGCATTTCCAGTACCCCAGGAAGATAACAAGACCACAGGCAGCTACGTGCAATCAAGGTTGGTGATACCTTTGATGGACAGGTCCTCCTGGAGGATCTAGCCCCAGCCGGCTACAATCTTGAAGTTTTGGAGCCAAAGTCACTTTTTCTGTTCTTGAGGTCTTCACAAATTGAACTGAAGAAAAAAAAACATGCAAGGGAAGAGTCATGGAAGACCACTGTGGAACAGTGTCACTCTGCCAAGGACAGAAGCCTTCACTCTGTGTGTTGGCAAGGACAAAAACTCCCAGGCACAGAAGGAACTCAGAACCCACCACAGAAGTTTACCAGAGGGGGAAAAAAAAAACCACTGTACTTTAAAATACCATTGCTAGGCCTGGGGGTACAGCTCTGCGATAGGGTACACCAAAATTGTGCCTCTTCTCCAAACAGTGCTTTATGACAAGCCTTACACCCACCTGGGTCCAACACAGGAACTATAATCTTCTGAGGGCTGGAGAGGCAGCTGTGTGGTTAAGAGTACACACTTCTTTCCCCAATACCCACATCAAGTCGTTCACAAAGTCCTGTTAAGTCCAACTCCAGGGTCTCCCACACCCTCTTCTGGCCTCCATGGGCACTGCACCCAAGACCACAGACCCACGCAAAGATGTCTACACAGGTATACACATAATTAAAAAAATTAAATCTTAAAAAAAATTTAAGTTCTTGTTATATATATAGTTAAGAGTGCAGGTGCATAAATAAGTGTGTGTGAGTAAAAGGGGTTGGTGGGAAGGGGAAAATTATATAATTATATTTTAGTATCTAAAATTGTGGCTTAAAAAAAAAAGCTACTTGTCTTTCACCTGAGTCTATCCCTTGCTTTCTCCAAATTATGCTCAAGGCAGTGTTACACATAGTGATACAGCCCTTCCTGGTCATGAGGGAGGCAGTCATGGCCAGGCTTTCAGCTCTCTAGGAACTGAGAGTGCCACAGATTCACACACACACACCACGGTGGGGGGCTGTGGGCTCTATAGCTCCCCGGCTATCACATACAAAATCCAGCATACACACCAGGAGCACAGCATAGCATGGCCTCTCCACTTGACCCACACTTTCGAACACTCCGAGAAAAGGCAGCCGGAGACACAGGGTTCTGCTCTCCGGATTCTGGAAACCCCAGGCAGAGCCACTGACTGGCTCTTTACACCCTCACCTGGAAGAGATTCCCAGCGGGGCAGCACCACTTTGCTGGAAGACAAGCGATACCAGAAAGCCACCAAGCAACCGAACAACAACCTGGAACCCCAACTTTTCTGTATTCCTTTGATTTCCGAAGTAAAGACAGGCACCCGAAGCGAGTCTCTGAAAGCAACAGGCTGTGAACCGCGACTACTCTCACGTCTAACTCCGGGTATTAAGAACCCAATCTGGGCCCCGCCCGCTCCCTTCAGCTTCCTCCGCCCACCATCTCCCACCTGCTGGGCCCTGAATGGCTCAGGTCTGCACGTAGGATAGGATACCCAGGGTCCCACCCTCAGCACAGTTCTGCTGTGGGACTGCTCTCACAGAGCCCTAGGCCAGACAAGCGTGTGCCTCTTTGTCACTCTGGCACCTGGCGCGCAGGAGCCTCGGGAGCGGAAGCTTTATGAATGAACTACCGTTAGTGAGGGGAGGGCTCCCGCAGGGGCGGGGCTTGCCCAAAGCAGTTATTGAAGGAGCAGGATCCCAGGGAAGGAATGAGGAGGAGGAGGGTGTTTTAGGCTAGGAGAACTATGGGGTTTCTGTCGCTTACACTCTTTCAGATTTGCTGGCTCTTCACCTCGAAGCCTGGGACAGCAGGGAAGCAGATCCTCACCTTCCAGCTCTGTCTTTCTGGTGTCTTGGCCGAGGCGGCTCCAATGCATGGGCCAGACTCTGTCTCTGGCCAGGCCAACCCAGTCTCGGGATCCTCTAGAATGCATCAGCTGAGCTTGGGAGCGAAGGGAGACGCCTGAAAGATAATCGTATAGCTTCATCCCCGAGGGCACCTATGAGGACACGGCTCTGGGAGCAGGGATCTGGGCCCGGACGCGGGAAGAGGAGAACAGGGAGCAGGACCCAGGCGCGGGGCTGGGGATCAGAGCGCGGGAAGTGGGAAGCAGGATTCGGGTTCAGGCAGCAGGACATGGGAAACCGGGCCACCGTATACTCACCGCTGCGCAGCGTCCCGGTTGGCGGGCCGCGCAGGCCGGGCCGCCGCGGAAAGGAAAGGCCGGAGCCCTCCGGCTCCCTCCCCTGGGACACTTCCTGCACCGCTCTAGGACCGAGGAGGTCTCCTCATCTCAGTGGTTCGCTTCCCCGCCTCCCGGCCGAGGTGTACGCGGGGGGTGACATCCGACACCCCCGGCCCGCTTGGCCCGCCCCGCCCCGCCCCGCTCGGTGCTCTCCGGGCCTGGGCGCCGGGCCCGGGCTTTAGCTTTGTGGGCCTTCCTAGCCGGCTCGAGATGCGCGCGCGCCCGGCGGGACCCGGGCGCTGGGGGCCAGTTCGCGTGGCCACCAGCCAGGGAGGCCGGCCTGGGGCTTCGCTCTTCCCGGCTCCTCTCGTGTGGGCGCAGGGAAGGGCTGGTCTGGCGGCGCTGGCGAAATGCCAGAATTGGGAGGAGGAGGGATGAGGTGTAAGGGGATCTCCCTGTGACCACCCGCATCCCGTGTGTGCTGTTGTGCCCCAACCCCTCCCAGACAAAATTCCATTTCATAGCCAACGCTGCCAGAGCCACCTAAATCGGTTCGACTGGAGAAATGCAGACCCGGGCGATCCACTGTGCTCGCCGAAGCATCTGCCCGCGCCTTCGTGGCGAGGAGATGATCTACAGTTTCTCTATTTAAGGAAGACTGTAGCACTCTGGGTCCCTCTGAGCACCAGGACAGTCCTGGTGAGTACGGAGAGAGAAGGTTGCCAATCCTGAGAGTTTGAGTTAGGGAGCTTGTCTCTGGCTTAGTGCATAGACACAGGACAGAGTGACTTAAGTCACGGAGAGTGAGAGGCGACCAAGAACTAGGGCATTGCAACCGATTCCTGCTGCATCTACCCCGTGTTGAGTAGAGTCCGAATCCTCCCCACGTCTGTTCTCCCGGGCTGGACAATGGAACCGGACTGTCAAAGGGAAGAAGCAAAGGAAAGTCTGCCCAGAAGTGAGCTACTGTGCTGATCCCCCCACCCCCATTCTCTTTCGAGGGTACATAGTAGGAAGTCAGTAAGGTGGCTTGATAGAGACACCCCACCACCGGCCGACTGCTTTTGTCTTGTGAGCCGTCGTGCTTCCATTTCCTTCTAATAACTGAGATGATCACTTCCCACTAGTAGGTATTGAGTCAAATGTCCCGATTTTGTGACGTTAGGAAGTGAGCCAAGTGGATGACTTGTTCCCCAAGTGCAGCAGAACTGGGCGAGCAAGGGTCACCCAGGGCTGGGACTTGAGGCTTGCAGAGATCAATAGGAGTCACCTAGACTTATTGCATGCCAATCCCTTTTCAAAAGTACCAGCCAGGAGCCACAGCCTAGAATGACCAAAGACCCCCTTGGGGAGGCAAGCCTAGTGATTAGCCCAGCTGTGCATCTTAAAGGACTCCTTTCAGGTGACTGCTGAATACCTGGATTCCTGCTCAGAGGCTTGTTCATTGGAGCCCTCAGTAGGTAAAAATGCAGGGCCAGGAGGAGGCTGGTACATGGGATTTTTCTTTTTCACACGCACACCTACCCTTTGGTTCCTTTCCCTGAGCTCAAAGCTCAGGATTCCCTCTCGCTGTTTGGTAGCCACCAGTGGCTCCAATATGCCTTCGCTTTGTGTTTCTTCTGCATAGAGCCTGGCATAGGGACTAAATAGATTGGGTTTGGGGATCAGAGCACATGTATTAAATCATGCCCATCAAGGCCCAGTCAGGTGATCTAAGGCCTGCATGACCTTTCTGTGCTTCAGGTGCCTCATACAGAAGACTGATGCTGTCTGCTTCATTTTCAGGATATTCAGGAAATATGTACTGAGAGTCCACAAGACATCTGCAGTTTGAAGCTTCCATCCAGATCCTGGGACACATCTGTGCATTCCACTGGCCATTGGAAGGGGAAAAAAAAAAATAGGAATATTACTTTTTTTTTTCCTGGG
Organism: Arvicanthis niloticus; assembly: GCF_011762505.2. Taxonomy (NCBI): domain Eukaryota; kingdom Metazoa; phylum Chordata; class Mammalia; order Rodentia; family Muridae; genus Arvicanthis; species Arvicanthis niloticus. Next base: position 61,956,356 of record NC_047663.1, on the reverse strand, counting down.
GCTTCTGGACATTAAGCAGACCTCTGGTCTTCAGAGCCACAATACAAATCAGAGCAGCAGCCTAAGACAGGAGTGCTGAGCAGGGCCTGAGAGTTGTTACTAAGCTATACTGAAGCAAGGATGTCAGATGGATCAGACATCCTTGCGAAGATGGTCTCTGAAATGAAGGAGTTGAGGTGATCGGGCCCTGAGGTAGCACTGGAAGCCACAGAAAAACATTTCACTCGGAAACAGCCAGGGTTCTGTCAGGAGTTGTGGGTGAAGTACCCAATGACACTCGTAAACCCTGCTCTGTTGTCACAGTGATCCCCCCCAGCTCTGTTACCATTAGTCAGACAAAGTGACAGCCTCAAAGTAAGCACAACTTTTATTCTTTCCAAGAATGGGAGGCAGACTTGAAAGGCAACTTCTCAACCCTTGGGTATGGAGGTATTGTAGCTATAGAATAACTGAGGGGAGCCGAGTGCCTTGGTGCATACCTACAGTCCCAGCACCTGGGAGGCTGAGGCAGGAAGGAGAGCTGGCAGCCAGCCTGGGTGTGCTGTATACCTAGAACAGAACAGCCTGGGCTACAGACTCTTATCTCAAGGGGGAAAACAAAGGAAGGTGGGGGCATCAACTAACAAAATAGGAATATTACTTTTTTTTTCCTGGAGCTTCTGGACATTTTCAGATGTTCCTTTTTATTCCTTTTATGATCCTTGGCAATTATTAACTGTCAGGAGATAGGAGGTATTGTTTAGCATACAGATGGTTAAAGATTCAGGGCATCTTAACTTAGCTTAAATCCAGTTTGAACTGGCCCCCCAGAAAAGATACTTTTAGATATTTTTAGGGAGAGGAAGAAGTTTAGCTAGGTCGCTGAGGTAGAACTTGGGGTGACACAGGAACCTAAGAAGAAAACCCAGCTACAAACCGCTAGAAGGGAGCAGGGCGTCGGGGCTCTCAGCTTTAATCCCTGCAGAGGCAGGCGGATCCATGTGAGTTCAAGGCAGCTTCAAGGTCTGCAGACCAAGTTCTAGGACAGCCAGGGCTATCCTGTCTTAGAAAACCAGGAAAAAAGGATGCTGGAAGGGAAAGGAAATAATAAATTCCATCCGGGACTGGGATATAGTAAAAGGAAGTTGAGAAAAATGAGAGATCAATGGCAGAGGACAAACGAGGGTAATGGAAGCAGACACAATCAAAATATATACATGTGTGAAAATGACAATGAAAAGCCATCATTATAACTGATACATCTTAATGAGAACATTAAAAATGCTAGTAAGCCGGGCGGTGGTGGCGCACGCCTTTGATCCCAGCACTTGGGAGGCAGAGGCAGGCGGATTTCTGAGTTCGAGGCCAGCCTGGTCTACAGAGTGAGTTCCAGGACAGCCAGGACTACACAGAGAAACCCTGTCTCAAAAAAACAAAAAACAAAAAAAAAATTTAATAAATAAATAAATAAATAAATAAAAATGCTAGTAATATATAGTCATCAAGTGACAGGTGGACAAATAGGAAAAAGACAAGAGGACAGAGCTTGCTTGCTCAGCCAGACAGTGTTAGGCCAAACTCAATGGCAGGTTGGTTCCCCACCCCCAAACATATTACTTACACATATTAAATGCTGGGCATAGTGTTGAGCCCTGTAATCTCTGTACTCTGGAGGCTGAAGCAGAAAGGACCAGTCTTTAAGGATAGCCAGGGATTTATTTCACTGAGACCCTGTCTGATGAAAAACAGGAGATGGTGGTGGTGGCTGAGGCTGTAGCTCCATTGCTACAGTATTTGTCAGTTATGCATCCAGCCCTAGATTAAATCCCCAGCATGCCATAAAACCAGGAATGGAGATGCTCACCTGTAATCGCAGCACTTCAAAACTGGGGGCAGGAGGGTCAGGGTCATGTTCTCCTGTATAGTGAATGAGTTTGGGGTCAACTTGAATGACATGATACCCTGTCTGAAAATAAAAAAAGGAAATTGATCAGCTGTGGAGAGGCATTTTCAGTCACACATGCCTTGAGTAATCGAGTGTATACCCACCTCCCCATATCCTTCCTGGTCCCAGGAAGCTCTAGCTTACTTACAGATTGACTTACGTATTACTGGTTTGAGATAGGGTCTCACTGTGTAGCCCTGACTGGCCTGGAACTCACAGAGCTGCTTGTTTCTGCCTCCTGAGCAGCGTGACTAAAAGCATGTGCAACCACACCTGGCTCTTGAGTTACTTTGAGAAGTTTCATTGCATTTATTTACGTATGCAGTGTGAGTGGGTATGCACGCCAAGGCACACTTTAGAGGTCAGAGAACAACTTGCAGGAATTAGATCTCTCCATCCACCGTGTAGGTCCTGGGGATTGAACTCAGGTGACCGGACTTGCTAACCCGTGTGTTTGTCACAAAGCCATCTCAGGTCGGTTTATTCTTTTAACCTGGGAGAGAACATGTGGCGGGCCTTCGTCTTTCTGTGCTACCATTTCATTTATCTTGATGTCTATCCCTTTGGCTGTAAGTGAAAATTTTCCTTACTGATGCCTGAATAAAACTCCATTTTGTATATATACTGTATTTTCTCTATACATTCAGCTACTGATGGCTCAGAAGCTGACTCCACACCTTAACGATATTAAACGTGGAAGATGAGAACCTCTGCTTTCTCTCAGATGCTACCTGATGACATTCTTAGCTCTGGGGTTGTTGGAAGTGAGTGGTCTGTTAATACCTCTTGAGAGATCTCATGTGATAGTCTTGGGGATGCTAGGTCAGACACTGAGGTGGCCAGGGAATGCCGGTTTACAGGGCTAAAGATAGCCTAGGATAATTTGGCTCTGGATCTGTAACATTCCAACTCTGCGCCGCAATCAGGGAAGTTTTAAATGAGTCTGTCTGCATTGTTGAATCTTCAAAACAGGTGTGGCTTCCGGTCCCCTCCCTCCTCCCCTTTCTAGGAACTTTACTCCTTGGTGCGAGGAGGAAAGAGTTTGCTGATGACTCATTGTTGGGAGCACAGAAGCACTGAGAGAACCAGGTCGTTAATCACACTGGGCTGTCTTCTCAATGGAGGAGATAAAACCAAATCCCTGCATTCTATCCCGAAATCTGAGAGTGCATTTTGTTGACGACCTGGTGACCTTTTGCTATCTGTGGAGGCTGACCTCACCCAAATTCCCCAGAATGATTATCCCGGGCTCTTCCTTCTCTAGACCTTAGGGGAGATGTCACAGTACTTTATGGCCTGCTGACCTCTATGGCTATCGGTCAGAGACCACACTAGGTTCTAGGCCTTTTAGCTATAGAACCCACTCACATGGCCACATGTACTTTGTAAAAGAATTTCTAAGTAGTTGTGGTTCCTACTCTGCACCCTCCCCCCCCCCCCCCAATTCCTTAAGGCAGGCATGATTGCCTTCCATCATACCAGTGGCCTGAGACTGAAAATGAAAGCAGGAAAGGCAGGGGGATGGGATGGGAGTGGGGGTGGGGGTGGGGGTGTGTGGTAAGACCTCAGGCCATGGGTGAGCATGGCGAGAAGCAGACTTGATTGAGCAGAATGCTTCTTCCTGAAGCTTTGCTTCATTAAATAGCTCCTTTAATTGGAGGAACAAAGGCTATTTAAACCTTTGGTGAGCAGGTAGAGGGTTTGAGGGTGAGTGTACAGCATCGTCCAGGGCCAGAGTCCTGGGGATGCCTCATTTGCATAAGGAGGAATTCCAGGAGCTGCTGGGCATGACCTTATAAGGGGAGTGGCCTCCTCTGGTGGGGCAAAGGACACAGGTCTATATGTGCCCAGCCAAGCAGGCCCAGTGCATCAGGGGTGGCTATCCTAGTACTGATGATCTTGGGATGAGATTTCCAGGGTCTGGACAGGCCTCCACCCCATTCTTGGTCCAGGCCTGCTCCCCACGGCTCCCCCACGCCCACATGTAGTCACATTTTAAGCTTTATTGTGCAGCTGGATCGGACTGAGTGTTGCCTGGAAATCTTTTTCCAAGCTTTTTTGTATTTTACTGTATTTTAAATATGCTGACAGAGAACCAGCTGCCTGCCGTTAGGTTCCCTGGAGTCTGATCCAGGTTGATGATGGCAATCTGCACTGGGTTGTCATCCTCATCTCTGCACAGTTCACCTGTCTGACACCTGCAGGGACCCCCTCAGCTCATGCAGAAGAAATCCAGACAATGGACCCCAACATAGAGATCCAAGTGGAAAACTTAGCCGTGTGGGTGTGGGTGAGGAGGTCCTGGGTTGAGGGGCCTTGTTTGATAGGCTAGGGTACAGCACACCAGCAGAAGGTGTCGTGACCATTACTAGGAGTGTGTCCTTGTAACTACACTAGCTTATCACTGGCCACGGGGACAGAGCCACAGTTTTATTCCACTCCTCCAGCCTGAAGGGTTCTATTTCCCGTTAGTGACCTTCACTCAGACCAAAGAGGTTAGCGGCTTCAATAAAGGGACATTTTAATATAATTTTATTTTTTATTATTTTATGTGTATGAGTGTTTAACCTGCATGGATTTATCATGTGCATGCAGTGCCTACAGAGGCCACAAGAGGATGTCAGACTTCTCCCAGGGATTAGAATTACAGAGAGCTGAGTGGCAAAGGTGGGTACTTGGAATTGAACTTGGGTCTTCTGGAAGAGCAACTAGTGCTCTTTAACCGTCTCTGAATGAGCTCTCTCTCTCTCTCCTGTTCCCCTTCCCGTTTTGAGATAGGGTCTTACCATGTAGCCCTGGCTGGTCTCGATCTCACAGAGATCTGGCTGCCTCTGCTTCCTGAGTTCTGGGACTAAAGGTGTACACACCTGGCTCCCATATAGAACTTAATTAATGGGATTATTAGAAAGAAACATGAAAAAGCTGGCAGTGGTGGTGCACACCTTTAACCCCAGCACTCAGGAGGCAGAGGCAGGCAGATCTCTTAAGTTTTAGGCCAGCGTGGTCTACAGAGCAAGTTTCAGGACAGCCAGGTTTATACAGAGAAACCTTGTCTCCAAAAAAGGGACGGGGAGGTAAAGAAAAATAATAAAAATTTGGAAAACATTCAGAAAACAAAGCTGCAGAGATGAATTTATGAGTGTTATTTAGATTTTAAAAAAAAGCTTGGGCTAGTAACTTAAGGTTAAATATCATTTTGGTCTTAAGTAAGCAGTTTGCTTCCTGTCCAACAAGCTGTCCCTTGGAAGACACACAGCATCTCTGGAAACGGTTTTGGCTTTATCAGCAGTTCCCCAAGTTCTCTAGCAGGCAGCAATCCAGACCGTTTCCATTCTCTCACATACTTTCATTGTTTTTGTTTGGTTGGTTTGGTTTTTGAGACAGGGTTTCTCTGTGTAGCCCTGGCTGTCCTAGAACTCATTCTGTAGACCAGGCTGGTTTCAATCTCAGAGATCTGCTTACCTCTGCTGGGGTTAAGGCATGTACCACCACACCTGGCTACCTCCCTCACTTTTTCTTTCTGTTCTGCCTCAAGTTGAGGCAGAGCTAGCCCTCTCTTCTAGGTGCCTGGTAGGGCTGAAGTGTTCACAGTCTGCTGAGTGGATCCTCAGGCATCAGGAAGTTAGGAAGCTTTAAGAAACTTACAAAGCAGGAAAGGGGGCTGGGTGGCGGTCACCTCTGTCCTGTTTGCTGTTTAGAGATTTGCTTAAGAGAAGTGGAGCTAGCTGGAAGTGGGTGGTCTCTGGCTGTCCCGCCTAGAAGCTGGGGATGTCAGGCAGGCCAAGGAACCCTTAATGAGGAAGCCAGATCTTTCCCAGAGTGGCTGATTAACACTGCTCAGCTGATGCCCTGAGTCTGTCCCCAGACCACAGTACCCAGGGTTCTCTCTCCAGGACTTCCTGGTTTCCATATTTTCCCTCCCTTGAGCCTCTGCAAAGGAAGAAATTCAGATCATTACGGGCCTTCCTAAGGGTCTGGGCATATGAGCTGAATTTCTGAATCTGGAATTTCTGGAAGAAAACTGAAGCTTAGGGAGACACTGTTGCTTGCTTCTGGTGCTGGGCTGAAGGTGTGGCTATGGGGGACTGAGAACTTAGTGTGTGAGATTGAGTTTAGTGTTAGAGTTAAGCAGATATCCGTCCTGAATCAATCAATCTCTCTCTCTCTCTCTCTCTCTTCCCCTCCCCCCTCCCTCTCTTTCTTTCTCCCTCTCTCCTCCCCCTCTTCTCCCCTCCCTCCCTCTCTCTCCTTCTCCTTTCCCCATCCCTCTTTCTCTCCTTCCATCGCTCTCTCGCTCTCTCTCTGTCTCTCTCTCTCTCTCTCTCTCTCTGTGTGTGTGTGTGTAAGAGAGAGAACCCATGTTGGTACTACAAAAGGGAGACTACAAAGTATTTTCAGCAGTTGATGGGTATACCCTCCCCTGAAACGTGGGTGTTCTGGCAGCCAGGCTCTCACCATGTACCCCATCAAAGCCCACAGTTCTGACAATGTCTCTAAATATACTAACCTTGCTTGCTTTTTGGCTTCTGTAGTTCTGCTTCTGGCTAAAAAGTATGTCAACCCAGGATGTGCTTTTTGTGCTTAAAAGCTCACCCCAGGGAAGACTCAGGGTTACACTGGTATCCCAAAAACCCAGTGTAGTCTCCAACCAGCTAATAAAGACTTTTTATTTGCTTAAACCTGTGTCTAAGTAGTCTTCCCACAACATCCCTCTATCAGACTGAGGTCTAGAGCCCTCCCACATTGGACTACTTAAATGGGGGGAGATAACACCTGGTTCCTATGGAAGGCAAAATTATAGGTATGAATATCTCAGCACAGAGCAAAAGACAGTTTCAGCTCCTGTTTGTCGTAGTCATTTTCTCCATACCACCAGGCAACTCATGACTTCTAAATGTGTCAACCGTTTGGCTTTTCTGACATTACTGTACCTCAGCTTGCCTTTCTCCTTCTGAACACTTGGACGCCACAGTGGTGTGATGGCTGATCTTGCTACCAACTCGATACACCCAGGCAGCTGCTTCCTTCAGATCAGCCAGTCCAAAAGCCCTAGATCTTTATCATAATAATCACAATCATTGCTAATATGTAGGAGGGCCTAGATCATTGTGGCCTGTGGGTGGCCTTCCCGAGGCAGGTGGGCCTGGGCTGTATATGGCTACCTAAGGGAAGAAGCCAGCGAGAAGCATTCTTCCATGGTTTTCCTTCAGCTCCCGCCTCAGGCTCTTCCCTTAGTTAACTTGATGATGAATTATAACCTGTAAAATAAAATCAAGCTTTTTCCCTCAAGTCACTTTTGGCCATGGTGTCTGTCACAACAAAAATAGAGCGATAGCTAAGTATTTTGTACGTGTGTCTCTGAGACAGGGTCTTAGGTATCCAATTAAAACCTTCTGTCTCTTGCTTCCACCGTTACGTTCTGCTTTGTTTCAGATGGAACTCCGGGCTTTACATGCTAAGCACGTGCACTCAGCTAACTCTCCAGTCTGGCTTTGTATTATTGTCTCTGTCTCTTTGCAGAATAGGAACCAACACAACCCCCCAGGCAGAAGGGTGTGCAGGGATTCAGCTTACTTAAGGAAGTAAGGAGCAACTCACATGCATGGACACTTACGAAGGACTGCAATGATCAGGATTTCTTCTTCTGCAGATGTTCAGTCAAAACTTCTCAAGGAGGAAAAGTGTAGAGACAGGAAGGCCTGGAGAGAGAACCCTGTGCACTGTGGTCTGAGGGCAGACTTAGGGCATCAGCTGAGCAGTGTTAAAGCAGCCACTCTGAGAATGATCTGGCTTCCTTATCAAGGGTTCCCTGGCCTGCTTGACAACAATATACAAAGAAAATTTTAAAATATATTTTTAAAAGAGTGAACGGGATCAGAAGAGATGAGCTTGGCTGCAATGGTGAACTCCCTTTATTGGGATCTGAAAAATGTAAAACAGTCAAAGCAGTTACAGGAGTCCAGCAAAGCAAGGTCTTTATCTGAATCAGGCAGCAAAAACTGACCAGTCAGGGACAACAGCACAGCCTGGATAAAGCTAACTGTGCTTTCGGAACGTTCATCTTGGCATATAGTTAAGCAGATGAGAAAGGTTTTTTGTATTCAGGTCTCTACTGATCAATTAGGGGAAAAGAACAGATGTGGGGTCTGAACTGTGACCCTGAGCCACACACTATAGAGTTTTAAAGGTCACAAATATCTGTGCTAAGTTCTATCACAACACAGCGTCAGTCAGAGTCATTTGTTCTTTCATGGTTAGGATTGATCACATTCTGGGAACAGGGAGAGGAGGAGGAGGAGGAAGTTGGTGGGCCATCTGGAAAGTTTCCTAGAGCCTGGGAACTTGGACTTAGTTACACCCTAACTAAGATGGAGTCTGAAAACAAATGGCAGTACTTAGGACAAGTTTTGATTGTTTTATCCCAACACCTCCAAGTAGAGAGGAAGCTTCAGTCCCAAATTGCTGTCTAGGCTGTACAGGAAGCTGCAAGCAGAGAACACATGCCCTGGGAAGGGGTTGAAGGCTGGCTGGGGCTGCCTATGTAGCCCAGAATGACTTGAACTTAGTTTTTCTCCAAGTGCTTCAATTACTTTTTTTTTATTTGCTGTTTCTGTTAGCAGACAGTTAACACTGATACACTACCCACCATCAAACTTCATAACTGAGCGGAAACAGGCTGTGACAGGTTCAGGACCACATTATCTGAAGGAATTTATGGGACCGAAATACTTAGCTATGATTCCCAGTTTTATGTCTCCTTCTATCTGTGTGGGAGTAGATGAAGAAAAAAAAAAGTAAAAACCACAAGCTAATGTTGTATTTTGCCAATACAATTTGCCAATAAGCCTGCTTAGAAAATATGAAGTTATACAGCAGTAAACTGTAGTCTCAAGTGGAACTCTTAAGACCAGCAGCACACTACCCAGACTTAGTAGAAACTGTGAAACCTAAGGAAACCAGGGTTTTACTTCTAACATAACTAGAATTCAGATTCCCCAAGGGTATGTTCCTTTTTAAATTTGCTCACCATGTCTGCCTCGTCATTAAATTCTTTCCCTCTTAGCAGGAAGAGTGAAAATCAGCTGGACAGTTTAAAAAGAATGACCCCCGACTAACAGCTGCCTAGAAGAACATCTGGTCTATCTCAAAGATTGCTATGATAGAATTTCTGCTTTGTAAACCTTCCCATTTGCCCAATAATGACACAAACATGTAGTATCTGTATCTGTGAAACCTGTTAATTTCCTCAAAGTGTAACTTGGTTGATAAGAACCCCCAAAGCCATCTGCAGGTAAAACCATATTTAAACTGGGCAGTGGTATCGAACACCTTCAATTCCAGCACTCAGGAGGCAGGCAGATCTCTGAGTTTCAGGCCACCCTGGCCTACAGAACTAGTTCCAGGATAGCCAGGGCTATACAGAAAAACCCCTGTCATCAGGTTGGTCAATTGATTAGAGCATCAGTGATTGTTGAAATGTGGCAGGGCCAGAGCCAAATTACACTTTATCTTGGGCTACCTTTATCCCTTAAAATGGCAATTCCTTGTCCACCCCTGTGTCTGACCTAACATCATATGAATAACAGATAAAACCTTTTGTAATGTATTAACAAAACTCTTAACGCTGGGCAGTGGTGGTGCACACCTTTAATCCCAGCACTTGGGAGGCAGAGACAGGCAGATTTTTGAGTTTGAGGCCAGCCTGGTCTACAGAGTGAGTTCCAGGACAGCCAGGGCTATACAGAGAAACCCTGTCTCAAAAAACAAACAAACAAACAAACAAACAAACAAAACCAAAAAAAAAAAAAAAAACCCTCTAGTTTTCACCAACTCCAAAGCCCAGAATGTCACCAGATGACAGCCGAAGCCTATTCCTGTCACTTCTCTGATTCTCTGTGGCTGCCCACTTACTGTTTTCACAATGTATTGGAAAGTACCTTGATTTATAACTCTCTTTATTCAGCTACCATAAAAACACCATCTGACAGAGCACCTCGGTTTTAAAAATGGAATCCTTAGGAGATTACAACTGACCTTGCTCAACCATTATTGTCAGTCCAGAAAGGAATGCCTGCTGTGAAAGCCTGTCTCTCAAGATAGTCTGTCTTGCCTTGGGCGGACAATTTCAGGAAGGAGAGGCTGCAGACCACAAGCAGACCCCTGAGTTCTAACAGCTTCCTCATTCCCAACACTCCCACCACAATGCTCCAAGCTAACCTTTACCCTACAGGCCCTGTATTTCCTACAGGACAGAGGCTGCCTCTCACTGTGTGCACTAATAAACACATTTTGTCTGAGGAGGTTAGACTCTGGTCTCTTTCTGTCTTGTGTTTCTTCCCACTGCCTCAGAAATCTAAAGTCAACCTGTTAGCACATTGGACATGGAATCTGGGGTACCCTGAATCTGTTCTTAGGCTATAGTCTCTTACATTTGGCTTCAGAATAAATTACCTCTAATCCTTTTTGAGGTGAGTGAGAATTGTAGTTTTGTTTCAACAATGTCCAGATTCACATGCAGTTGTTGGAGCTGAGACTAATTGAATAATTTCCAAGTGAAAAGTTTCTTTCTTTCTTTCTTTCTTTCTTTCTTTCTTTCTTTCTTTCTTTCGTGTGTGTGGTGTGTGTGTGTATGTGTGTGGTGTGTGTGTGTGTATGTGTGTGGTGTGTGTGGTGTGTATGTGTGTGTGGTGTGTGTGTGTGTATGTGTGTGGTGTGTGTGTGTGTGTGTGTGTGTGTGTGTGTGTGTGTGTGTCTGTAACCCTGGCTGCCTGTAACTATTTATCTAGACCACACTGCCCTTGAGCTCATAAATATCTGCCTTCCTCGGCCTCTTCAGGGCTGGGACTACAGTGGATGCCTCCACAACTGGGCAGAAAGTTGTTTTAAAAATCTAAAGGGGAGCCGGGCGGTGGTGGCACACGCCTTTGATCCCAGCACTTGGGAGGCAGAGGCAGGCAGATTTCTGAGTTTGAGGCCAGCCTGGTCTACAGAGTGAGTTCCAGGACAGCCAGGACTACACAGAGAAACCCTGTCTCTGGAAAAAAAAAAAAAAATCTAAAGGGGATTCAGAGAAGCTCACTGATAGACATAGACTGTTCTTTAGATTCAGTGACCTTTCATAGCTGGGTGTAGCTGGGCATGGAAGCACAGGCCTCTAGTTCAACACTTGGGAACCAGAAGCAGAATTGCCGCAGCATGGTTTACATAGTTCCAGTGTGACGTGTTTAAAAAAAAAAAAAAAAACAAACAAAAAAAAACTCCACAAACAAAACATAAAGTAGAAAGAACCGCCTTTCAAAGGAAATTGTATGCCTTGCATTTTTGCTTTTTGGTTGTAGAGTAACCGACTAGGCAGTGACTGCAGGGCCGCAGGGACTCACTTCCTTTGCTGTAGGGAATGGTGTAGGAATACATCTCAGTGGGTGCCTGCGATTTAGGGAGGGGACAGTGTTACCCTCCCTCCCTTCCTCTTAAAGAAAGCTTGCTGATGCTCTGTGCCTGGAAGAGAAGTTCCTCAGGTCAGTGTTTCTGGATGGTTACCTGCCCAGCAGAGTACTACTCATTCATGGGAAGACATGTGTGTGTGTGTGTGTGTGTGTGTGTGTGTGTGTGTGTGTGTGTGTGTTTCTTTTGTACTTAGGTTTGCAAACTTTGCCTGTCTTTACTGAGAACAGAAGCCCCTCCCAGCCTGCACAGTTTTGTTTGAAGGCTCTCTGGAGGTTGGGAAGTCCTTCTAAGAAGGCAAACCTTTCATTTACCTTTGAGAGGCTCCTCCACTTTCTATTGTGTGAGACAGCCTGAGTAGCCAAGCAAATGGCAACATTTCTATGGGAAAGTACCCCAGACAGGCACACCTACTTTAAAAGGTAATTAGAACAACAGTGGGGAGCAACCTGAGGAAAAAGTTGTATGAGGAATTGGGGTCTTTAAGTTTTAGAATTCCCTGCAAAGTTCCCACTACAGATGGCTCCTCACACCGCCCAGGGTTGCTTCCTGAAACACTTTTAATCCCTGGCATACACCATACGTGTAGTAGTTACACTAAATGTGTTTCCTCTGGCACATGGCACACACAGGGCCACACACATGTAATCCTGGCACTAAGTAGTATGCCAACCTGGGTTGCTTAGGGAGACCCTGTATTTAATTTAAACTAACCTTCTCTCTCTCTCTCTCTCTCTCTCTCTCTCTCTCTCTCTCTCTCTCTCTCTTTCTTTCTTTCTTTCTTTCTTTCTTTCTTTCTCTCTTTCTGAGTCAGTCTCTCTCTAGCCCTGGATGACCTAGAACTCACTCTATAGATCAGGCTGGCCTCAAACTCACTACAGAGATCTGCCTGTCTCTGCCTCTTGAGTGCTGGGATTGAAGGCTGTTAATCCCACAGATTCAAGAAAAAAAGACCACCAACCCAAATCACGGCCAGATTAACTAAAGCAAGCAATTAATTAAAGTGAGGTTTTAAAAACTCATATACATGGACTCTCCCTAAAGGTGGGGTTCGCGATATTAACATTGGATATAGGTAAAATAAGGGGCTTATAGTCCAGGAGTAGGGGATTTTCGTATGGAGGGTTTGGAAGGCACAGAGGCAGCGTTACAGAAGCAGAACATAAACATAACAAGTTGGTCGTAAGACCCTCCTGAAACACGTTTGTAAGGTGGTCAACACAAGATGGTTATAGTAAGCTGGTCACAGCAAAGTGTCCATAATAACAGGTAGTCGTAATAACTTTGTGAAACAAAGACATGGTTGTCATTTCCTGGAACAGGCAGTAGAGAACCATGTGTAGTTAAGATTACAGGTGGGGCACAGCCCAGTCCTTGAGAAGCACAGATTTAATCATAAACAGGAACCAATCTAGTTTGTCTTGACATCGATGGCTTTCAAGCCCACGATGGAGGCAGGCTGGTTCATCAAGATGTGACTCCACACCCGGCCCAAGCTTGCACTTCTTTTTATTTGTGTTTTACCTTTTACTTTCCTTTATTTGTTGCTATTATTTTAATACATTTTTGCTTATTATTATTATTTTTAGACCTATTTTATTTGTCTGAGTGTGTTTGCCTGCATGTGTCTATGTGTTCCATGTATATACGCCTCATGCCTTAGGAGGTCCATGGGACACTGGAACTGTTTTTAAAAGCTAAGTGCTTGTGGGGGGTGGGAGTGGGGGGTGGGGTCGGGGGGTGGCACACGCCTTTAATCCCAGCACTTGAGAGGCAGAGGCAGGCAGATTTCTGAGTTCGAAACCAGCCTGGTCTACACAGTGAGTTCCAGGACAGCCAGGGCTACACAGAGAAACCCTGTCTCGAAAAAAACAAAAACAAAAACAAACAAACAAACAAAAGCTAAGTGTTCCCCATCCCCACTCCAACAGGGTCTCTCTGTGTAATCTTGGCAGTCTTGGAACTCTCTCTGTAGACCAGGCTAGCCGCCTCCTGAGTGCTGGGATCAAAGGTTTGTGCCACCACTGCCTGGCAAAGCTGAGTGTTATTAGCCCAGGCTGGCTTCAAATTCATTACTCTAAGGGTGATCTTCTTGCCTCTCCATCTAGTTCTGAGATTATAGGCATGTACTATGACCAAACTTGATTTATGCAGTCAGTACTGGGGATTGAACCCAGGGCTTCCTGCAAGTACTCTTATTAATTGAGCTGCAGTCCCAAGCCCTGAAGCAGTCTGGTAAAAGGTCACCAGTTCCTCAGAGGTGTGTAGCTACGCTGCCCCTCCACTGACACGATCTCTCCAAAGTAGCTGTGGAGTCTTCGTTTTTTAGCACTAATGATTTAGGCTTTTTCTAAAGTGCAGTGGGGCTGTCCTGTGGTAAAACTACTTGGTTAAGGCTTGAGAAATCCTGCAGTCCTAAAACACCTTCCCTTTTTTGGTAAGATCCCCTGTGGGATCCCCTTCTTTACCTCTTTTTCTTCTTTAGGTGCTGGAGGTCCTGCCCAGGCTCCCCTCCCCCTCCCCCTCCCCCTCCCCCATTATGCTAAATGCTCAGCTAAATCCCACTCCTGGGTGGGTTTCCTAAACACAAAGGTGGAAAGCCTCTGCTTGAGTGACACTGACATATACGAGAAAACTCCCTTCCAGAACTCCACTGTATTTGAATACGGAACAGAGGCGCATGCTCCGGTCAAAGGAAGACAATGAACTCTGAGAGACCTTGGCCCAGAAACCCCGGACTCAGACGTGGGTGCTCAGCATCCTTGGCCCATTTTTATCAGCCATTCCTGGGAAAGCAGAGACACGTGTGGCTCCACCCTGAGGAAGGACTGTACCGCCGTAATCCAGACGGGGAGAGGTTGGGCGAGTGTCATGAAGCGCTCCAACTATAGTGTGCTGACTCACAGCTAAAACGTCTGGGCGGGACAGATACAGAGAGCTAAGGAATGTTCTGCAGTCAGTCTTCCTGGCCCAAGGACAGTGACCCAGGGAGGCAGAATGCTTTACAGGGAAAGCCATTTGGGTGTAATGGCAGCCCTGGGGAATCCTAAACAAGAGGATGATCCCAAGTTTGAGGTCAGCATAGAAAAGAGGTAGAGGGTGAGGTGAGGACAGATACTGTTTCTATTCTTTTTATTTATTTATTTTTAACAATGTATTTTTTTTAATGTATGTGAGTACACTGTAGCTTCAGACACACCAGAAGAGGGTATCAGATCCCCATTACAGATGGTTGTGAGTCACTATGTGGTTACTGGGAATTGAACTCAGGACCTCTGGAAGAGCAGTCAGTGCTCTTAACCACTGAGCCATCTCTCCAGCCCCAGAGACTGTGTCTAAACACCAAGAGCAAAGGGCGGGGGGTGGGGGTGGGGAATAGACAAAGAGAATCTTGGCTAAGTAAGGACCAGTGTTTATAGGTAGTATATGGAAATAAAGGTCCGGGCCACAGGCAGGCCCTGCCCATGGAGGGGCTCCTGGCTCGCAGTGGCTATAGAGCCTTGCTGACCTGCTGAGGAGCCGAACTGCTACTCAGCATATTTTCTCATAATCTATCATTTATGTTTTATATCTGGGAAGTTTGTTTTAGCCCAAGTAAACACATTTGAGGATTAAGAGTGTTTAAAAACTGTTATGTTTTGATCCATTTACAAAGGAGTATTCTTCATAGATGAAATTGACCTATGATTGAAACTACGATTAAACTCAACACCTCAAATTTTATTTTATTTTGTTTTTTTACAGTGTACTTTTTATTTTATGTGTATGGGTATTTTACCTGCATGTATGTGTACCATGTAGATGCAGTACCTGCAGAGGCCAGAAGAGGGCTCAAGATGAGACTGGAGTTAGAGATTGTTGTAAGTGACCATGTGATTTTGGGAATTGAACCCAGGTTTTCTGGAGAAAAGCTTGGCTCAAGAATTCTTTCTCTTTGTCCATTATTCCTTAGGACAAAAGCAGAAACACATCCAGATACTGATAAAGCTGATTTCTCTTTGAGAGACTGATGCTGAAAAGCAAAACAAAGCCCATACACTGTAAGGTTTAGTGATACCAGAAGTTTTGTGAGCTGTCAGATTAAACCACCAGAAAAGGGAACTCAGTCATAACAATTTCTGAGGCCTTACTCCTCTCAAACTTTTTACTCAGTGAATAACTTTGGAAAATAACTGCAGAAGTACGAGAACATTTGTCCACCCAAAGACTTACTCTTCCTCTGTATTGTGAGTTGACTGGCAGGATGGAGTAGAGGCAAAGGGTGTTAATACAAAAGGTTAGCGCCTCTTCTGTACAACCCAACAGAGGTTAAGGGTGATCTGCCCCAAGGTCAGCCTCTGCAGCTTTCTGTGATTCATCCCCTTGCCTGTCCAGGGACCGGTGACTATGGAGGGTGTGCGTTGCAACCTGATTTAGTCCATCTCAAAGCCAGTCGCTGGAAGCAGACCCGAGGGACAATACTGACACAGTATTGACAGCAGATACTGACACAGCTATGATGCAGCTTTGGAACCAGAATGGCGGCCTTGGGAGCAGGGAATGTCCCTCTCCCAGTCCGCTGCACACCATCCTGGAGTAGGCTGGCTCCGGAGGAATACTGAGACATAAGCACATCCGACCATTGGGGTTCAGAAGAGCACAGCTTGGTTAGCCTCCTTGGATACCGCAGAGGACACCTGGCCATAAGAGAACTCTTATCTTGATTTTGAGGGCTCAAAATCATCCCAGCCCTAGACTACTAAAAGATGCAAATTTCAGGGTTCTGGGGGTATTATTTCCCCGGGGAGTCAGGAAAATCATAGTGGCATCGCAGAATCCCGCAGGAGGCAGTTCTTGACAGTTCGTGACCAGCAGAGGGCAGCAAAGACAAATCCTAGGCTACTAGCGCTGGTCTTTTTTAAAAAAAAAAAAAAAAAAAAAAGCTGTCAAAATTTCACACTGGAAGCCCAAGAACCACATCCATGCTGCTCCAAAAGAGGGAGCTGTAGAGACAGTCTTCCCGTACCACCGTTGCGGCTCACCCAGGCTCTCCTGAGATGTGGGAGCCACATTTATGAATTTTCAAGTTTGAGACTGGAGAATTGTTAGAACTCTTGACTTTGTAGCCAGTAGGCTAGAAGCGACAGCCAAGGACCTTAGAGTGACACCTAAACCCAGGAAGTCTTGTGAGGCTGAAATCTTAGCCTGTGGCTGGTCTAGAACTCTCCCTGCAGCCTCTACTCCCCACATGCTGGGATTAACCTCCCACACCACCACATTTGGCAGCCTGTGGGATCTGATGCCAATTCCAGGTGGATAATAGGATGGCTTCTGAGTTCCAACATTTGCAAGACTCTCAGAGTTTCCATATTCAGAGTTCAGTGAATTAGCCTCGATCCTGGAGATGTTACCTTTGTTATCATGGTATGTGAACTGACCTCCCAAAGACGACCCTCTTGCTCCACATAGTGGGTCATCTGTGCCCCCACCCCTCCCCTGCCTTGGTTTTTAGAGACAGGGCTTCTCTGTGTAGCCTTGCTGTCCTAGAACTCTCTATGTAGACCAGGCTGGCCTTAAACTCAGAGATCCGCCTGCCTCTGCCTACTCAGTGATGGGATTAAAGACATGTGCCATCACTTCCTGGCTTGTAGTAGGTCTCTTGAGTGTTAAATAGACAAATGTCCTTCCTATGTTGCTCAGGTCTGGCTGCTTCTCTGTTTAGGGAAAAGCAACTAAGCACTTGAATAATTGAGATATTCTTAGGGTGTGAATGAAATGGGCAGGTAGGTTCTGGGAGAACAGAGAGGGTCAAAGTTTGGTTGGAAGTTAGGGTTGGAGGCTGTCTTAGTCTTAGACTTTCTCCTGTCATCCTAAGAAACTCAGGAGAAGGCTGAGGCAGGAAGATCATGAGTTTAAGAACGGACAAGATTCTCCAGAAAAACAATAGAACCCTAATGTATTTTCTTTTTCCTCCTCCTCCTCCTCCTCCTCCTCCTCCTCCTCCTCCTCCTCCTCCTCCTCCTCTTCCTCTTTTTCCTCCTCCTCCTCCTCCTCCTCCTCTTCCTCCTCCTCCTCCTCCTCTTCTTCTTCTTCTTCTTCTTCTTCTTCTTCTTCTTCTTCTTCTTCTTCTTCTTCTTCTTCTTCTTCTTTTTAATATTTTGACATGTTCTCTGTGTTAGCCATGGTGTTGGCATGAAGCTTACTATGCAAACCAGGCTGGCCTCAAACTCACAGAAATCCACCTGCCTCTGCTGGAGTGAAAGGCCTGTAACCATAGTACCTGGATTTCTGTCTCTGTCTCTGCCTCTGTCTCTCTCTCTCTCTCTCTCTCTCTCTCTCTCTCTCTCTCTCTCTCTCAAGCTAGGTCTCACTATGTAGCTCTCACTGATCTGGAACTCACTATATATATTAGGATGGTCTTGAACTCAGAGTGATCCACTTGCCCTGTGTCCCGAGTGCTGGGATTAAAAGTGTGCACCATCATACTTAGATTCTTCTTTTCTTTTTAAATAAGATTTATTTGTTTCATGTAAGTACATAGTCATTGTCTTCAGACACACCAGAAGAGGGCATCAAATCTCACTACAGATGGTTGTGAGCCACCACAAGGTTGCTGGGAATTGAAGTCAGGACCTTTGAAAGAGCAGTCAGTGCTCTTCATCAATGAGCCATTTCTCCAGCCCACCTAGATTCTTCTTTACTTTTTATTTTATTTTATTTTTTAGAGACAGGATCTTACTACATAGCCCTGGTTGTCCTGGAATGTACTATGTAGACCAGGGTGGCCTCAGACTCACAGAGATCTGCCTGTCTCTGCCTCCTGAATGATGGGATTAAAGTCATGCTCCATAACAGCCCAATCTTTTTATTTTATTGAGGATCTATTTTTATCTCTTAAATTATGTTTATTTGCATGTCTTTGTGTGTAGGCATGTGCATGTGAGTGCAGGTGCCTTTAGAGGCCAGAAGAGATCATAGGATCCCCTGAAGCTGGGGTTACAGGTGATTGTGAGCCACCTATCATGGGTGCTGGGAACAAAACTCTGGTCCTTTGGAAGAGCACTCACTACTCTTAACTACTAAGTCACCACTCCAACCTTTCTGCCAATGTATGTGAAAAGGGCCTTGCTTTATAACTTAAAAAAAAAAAAAAGATTTACTTATTGTATATACAGCATGTATGCCTGCAGGTCAGAAGAGGGCACTAGATCCTATGATGGTTGTGAGCCACCGTGTGGTTGCTGGGAATCGAACTCAGGACCCCTGGAAGAGCAGACCTCTGAGCAGACCTCTTAACCTCTGAGCCATCTCTCCAGCCCACTTTATAGCTTTATTTGTTCTGTTACTACAAAAACTTCTTCAAGCTGCTACCACACTGGAACATGAAACTGGGGTGACCCGCATCTCTTCATGGGCAGTGGTCACTCACACTTGACTTGTAAACAAACTAACTCTTGTCAGTTTTGAGGTGAAAAGTGTGTTTTGTGTTGATCTGCTCCATCTGAGCGGAGGGAATCCTTTCACAGTGCCTCTGTCCCCAGGAGACTGAAGAATCTGAGGTCATTTTAGGAGCTCACATCATAGCCTGTGTAAGAGGTGTGGAGACAACCTGTCTTCACATCCCTGATCTCCACATTGTCAGAGCTCATGGAGCCAGAGGAGGCCTTTGACTGCTTTTCCCAGCAGGAGAGGGGAGAGGTCCCTGAGCAGGAATTTAGGGTTGGATGCAGGGGTGTGAAAGGTCACACCCTTTTCTTCCCCCCAGAAGTGCTTACGATCTCCAGAGGAGGGGGTGTGCTGCTGGCCTGGAGCATCCTGATTTCAGGATTGGAGGCTGTTGTGACCTAATGAGAGCTTTCCCTATAAGAATTCAAAGTAAGAACTGTACAGGGCTGTACATGGGACTCACTTGGTAGGGTGTTTGCCTAGTATACGAGAAGCTCCGTGTTTGACGCCCATCACTACATTAAACTGGGTATGGCAATGTATATCTGTGATTCCAGTGCTTAGGAGGTAGAGGGATCAGAAGTTCAAGGTTCTATTTGAGTACATTTAAGGCTAGCTTAGACTGCATGAAACCCAGTAGTTTCAAACAAAACACAAACAAACAAACAAAAAAACCAAGCAAAACAAAAACCTAAGTAAATAAAGAAACAAACACAACCACCACACCTGCCCCCCAAAACCAAGAACAACCATGATGTACAGTCCTGATCCCACTCTGCCCTTACCCACCTGTCTCCTACGCTCCTCTACTTAGGACATCTGAGCTGGTACAACAGCCCATGGCCTGGCGCGGTCTGTAATGAACGAGTGAGGCCCCCACCACTACTGCAGTGCTGGAGATCAGAGTTGGCATAATAGGGACCCCCAAAGCAAAGGATCCCTGTGAATTAAAATATCCCAGGAATCCAAGGCAGAGAGGGGCAGGGCAGAGAAAGCTGCCGCTCTGGCACAGGGGAGAACTTGTCCCTGGAAGAGACTTCACATGGTTCTGACAGCTCCTCTCAGGGTGATGGTGACACTCACTGGCTTTTACTTTACTCTTTCTATAACTCTGATCTGGGAAGGCAGAAAGAAAATCCAAAATGTAAACAAATCCACATTCTTTACCAGTGTTTACATCCTAATTTCTTTGGAATATAGGGGAACCATTTTTGTTTTCTTTTTCTTTTTTTAAAGATTTGTTGATTTTATTTATGTGAGTTCACTGTCTCTCTCGTTAGATCCCATTACAGATGATTGTGAGCCACCATGTGGTTGCTGGGAATTGAACTCAGGTCCTCTGGAAGAGCAGTCAGTGCTCTTAACTGCTGAGACATCTCTCCAGCCTGTTTTTGTTTTGTTTTGTTTTGTTTTCAAGATAGGGTTTCTCTGTGTAGCCTTGACTGTCCTGGAATTCACTCTGTAGACCAGGCTAGCCTCAAACTTAGCCCTGCCTACCCCTGCCACCACCACCCAGCTTAACACAGATAAATTTTTTTTTTTTTTTTTTTTGAGACAGGGTTTCTCTGTGTAGTCCTGGCTGTCCTGGAACTCACTGTGTAGACCAGGCTGGCCTCGAACTGAGAAATCCGCCTGCCTCTGCCTCCCAAGTGTTGGAATTAAAGGCGTGCGCCACCACTGCCCGGCAACACAGATAAATTTATGTGGCAAGTTATGAACCTAGATGCTAGGCAAGCCTTCATCCACACAAATACCATCTCTCTCCCAGTATTTCATCCTTTGCTTTTTTTATGGAAACCTCAGTCAGATCACAAGGTCTTGTTGCCTGCAGTTACCTTTTATTCTCTGATGCTCCCTGTGCTCCAGCTTCACAATCTCCTCTGCTTCTCAGTTTTCTTTTTCTGTTTTTTCAAGACAGGGTTTCTCTGTGTAGCTCTGGCTGTCCTGGAACTCACTCTGTAGACCAGGCTGGCCTCGAACTCAGAAATCCGCCTGCCTCTGCTTCCCAAGTGCTGGGATCAAAGGCGTGCGCCACCACTGCCTGGTGCTTCTCAGTTTTCTATTCTCTCCATCGGGGGATGGCGATAGAGGGGCAGACCTTCCTAACATCCTTGGTAGCCATCGGAGCAAACAGAGCAAGAGCTGCCTGTGGGCCCAAGTGGTGTGATCTTTCCTCTCTCCAGCTCAGCCATGTGGGTTGCAGATGGGGCAAGCTGGGCCAGGTTATGCTTAGGAGAGGAAAGAAAAGAGGGATGGAGGGAGAGAGGGAGGGACAGAAGAAGGAAAGGAAGGAAGGCGGGAACACAGCGGCTCAGCTGGAGCAGCAGCGGAAGTGCAGAGCAGTCAGGAAAAGCATCACAACAGCCGCTTGAGACCAGTTCCTCTTTTTTTTTTTTCCTGGTTTAAGAATCTCAGTTCATTAAAAGGGAAGTGACAACCGCACTGCGACATGTAGTGTTTTAAATGCTACATCGACTAAACCCTTTTTTAAAACTTGAAACTTATTGCAATGGTACATTTCAAAGATGGTTTTTATTAGTATATAAATTATAGGTAATTATGGATTTAGTTGTGACATTTTCATATGTGTACATAGTATATTTTGATCATGTTACCTTCTCTTTCCCACAGACCCCTTTCTTCTCAGCTACTATGTGTGTGTGTCCCAGTGACTCTCCTGAGGGCTACTAAGAAGTATTCGTACCTTACTAGTGGCTACACCACTAAAGAAAATGTCTCATTCTTCTATCAAGCATTATGGGTATACATTCTTAGGTTATACAACACATTTTGTTTCTTGTATATCCAGAAAAGGCATAAGGCAATGGTTCTCAACATGTGGGTGGTGAGCCCTTTGGTAAGCCTCTGTCTCCAAAAATATTTACATTACAATTCACACACAGAGAAAAAAAGTAGCAAAATTACACCACTCACTTAACCAGCAACAGCACTCAGGAAAGCAGGCCCTGCACCTAACCTGGGCAGCCCTGGTCAAGGGGGTAAGCCATCCCTGAGGATTGATGGTGCAAGGGAGAGCCGGCCCCACCATTTCTCTGCTGTGAGGTGGCGTGTGTGTGTGTGTGTGTGTGTGTGTGTGTGTGTGTGTGTGGTGATGCCCTCCCCACTTGCTTCTCACCTCTGTGGCAGTTGGAAGAACTGGCCTTGAGGTCACCAAAGCTAGTGAACTGTCACTGCCCGCCGCCCCGGCCCCCCTCCCCGCCCCCACGCCAGCTGCAGCACTTGGGAGAGCAGGCTCTGTACCTCACCTGGGCAATACAGTGGAGCTGGCCCTGTTGGAAAGGGAACAGGTGAGCCAGCCCCAAGGGTGTGAGAGTGGGAGGGCTGTCCCAGCCTCTCACAGACTGCAGCACTGGGGAGAGTGGTCTCCAAACCTTGACTGGAAAGCACAGTGGAGCTGGCCCTGATGAAGGCATGCATGAGCCAGCCCCAGGGGATGAGAGCAGGAGAGCTGACCCTGTTTTCTGCTGATTGTGGCACTGGGTGGCCTAGCCTGAGCAGTGCTGGAGAGCTTGCCTTGGTGGTGCGGATAAGAAAGCTGGCAGAATGTCTAGCTCAGCTACTACACAGGCACAGATCCAGGGTTCTGAATTGGCCCACCCCAAAATCTGTATCATCTTTAAATGGTTGGGATGCATGAAAGGGCCAGTCCTGATGCAGGATCTCCATGATACAGGGCAACAACAGGATAACTGGGAGGAGTCCAGATGAGGATCCAATGTTGATGGTATCACAGAAGCCAGAGACCTTGATCCAGACCAGTGACTTGTTGCAGTGTGGACAGAGGGGTATACTGTGGGACACACTGTGACATACTATAGCTTCCACCATGAGATGTTTTCTATGCTTTTTGCTTGTTTTTGTTTGTTGGTGTGTTTTGTCTTGAGGGGGAGGTCGAAAAGGCAAAGGGTGGATCTGAGGGGACAGAGAAGTGAGCATGACTGGGGTGCATGATGTGAAACTCACAACGAATCAATACAAAGGTTTTGTTTTTTAAAGAATAAGATTGCACATGGTGACACACACCTTTAATTCCAGCACCCAGGAGTCAGAAGCAGGTGGATCTCTGTGAGTTCTTGGTCAGCCTGGTCTACAACGTGAGTTCCAGGACTGCCAGGGCGACACAAAGAAACCCTGTCTCAAAAAACAAACAAAAGAAGATGGGTTTCATATACCTGGGCTGGCCTTGAACTCAGTACTCAGTGTAGTGGAGGATAACTTATCTCCTGCTTTTACCTCGCAAGTGCTGGGCTTACACCAATGACAATCCTTCTGACACATCTCTCTTATATGCACCACCACACCTGGTTTTATGCAGTGCTAGGGATTGGACCCAGCGCCCCTTGCATGCTAGGTACTTTCCTAACTGTGCTACACCCATTGTGTTTTGAGACAGTCATGGTGATGTATGTCCATAATTCCAGCACTCATGAGCTGAGATAGGTGGATTAGAAGTTCAAGGTAGGCCTCAGCTACACAGACAGTCCCCCACCTAGTTTGGGGTATATATAGCTACTTTGGAAAAAAAAAATATATATATATATACATACACACATACACACACATACATACATACATACATACATACATACATACATACATACATACATACCTATATATGCTGAGGCTATAGCTTAGTGTAGAACTCTTGTCTACTGTGAGTGGGGTCACTGGGACAAACAAAACAAACTCCATTGTATTTTGGTCAAAATTATTATGGTTGGTTTTAATGTCAACCTGCCACAAATTATAATCACATGAATAGGGGGCCTCATCTGTAGAACTGTCCTGGTTGATGTGGAAAGAGCCACCCTAATTGTGCTTTCTGGTAGCAGCCCAGAGAAAAAGAGTATTTCAGAAGGAAGACCGTCTTGCCTTTTTCTCTCCTGGCCTTCCTTCTTGCTGCTGGGTTGATTTTCCCTGTTAGTTGCTGCTGCTGCTGATTCCTTTGCTAATAGTATGTTGTGTGACAGGCTTTTCTTGGGAAAACCCAACATACACGTCTATTCACCCCAGATTGGGAACCTACTGCAGACCCAACTATGGATATCGCCAAAATCCAACTTGTTGAGCCATTGTGTTATTGGGGTTACTTTCAGGGATATGAGTGAATATGGTTATTTACAGGAGTGGAAATGACTCAAAGACAGTTGCATCACCAATGGTCATTCCAAATGGGTGACATCTCGCTAAAGCTGGAAACCTGGAGTATGCTGTACAGTCTGCAGGCAGCTCAATAGACTGGAGAGTGTCTCTTCCTGGTGCCCCAGATGATCTGCAGCTCTTCCACACAGCTTGGCAGGCCTCTGCTTCTTTCCAGACAGCTTGGTGAATCTTTGCTTCTTCTTTGCAGCTTAGCTTGTCTGAGAGTGACTCTCAGCAGCTTTTACTGCTCATTCTTACAGTTGAGGGGCCTAGTGAATCTGATCACTTTCAGGGACTTCCTGAGGTTTTTTGAGTTGCTTATTTTCTGTTTTATGAAGCTTCCCTGAAGGATGGAGACTTTCTATCTTGAGGCAACTGCTAGTCAACACAGTAGAAACAGTATTTTCTAAGCATTTTTCTTGGAATAAGGACTATAGTTGTCCAGGAGACTTTTTGGCTTCTGGCGACAGGCTGGAACTACTGAGGCTTCCTGCCCTGTGGGCCGAATGACTAGTGAGTATTGCCCATTCCCCTCCCCCAAAGAGACAGTTATTGTGGGATAGTCTAACTGTTGGGCACCTAGCCTCAAGTACCAAGTGTGGGGTTCTTGGTGTTTAAGGTGTGATTTGATCATTGTTACTAAAGGGACTCTAGTCAGCCCAGCATGGCAAACACGGCTCTGGCAGATCTTGCCCTTATTCCTCATTTCCTCTGCCTTTCTAAAAACTGTTAGATTATAACCCTAAAGCTAGCCGCCAAGATCTATTCCCTTATTTGGTCACTTCCTCATCCTAAGGCTGACTACCAAGGTCCAGCTATCAAAATATTGAAGTCCAGCAATCAAAAGCCCCATTTGGGTCACCTAATTACCACGTCCAATGAAAACCAAACACCTTATTCTAACACAGAATTTCCACTTTACCTTTATACACAGTCATTTGCCTATGTGCCACTTATGTCTTCTTTGTTCAGAGGCAGTCAGTGCTCTGCCCCATTCTGGGACAAATGCCCCTTCTCCTTCTCCCTTTCCCCTTCTCCTTCGTCCTCTATCTCCTGCCTTTGTCCCTCTGGGGCAGATAAATCTTTGTAGTCAGAACGTAGTCTTAGGGCGTCCTGAGCTGATACTTTTCCTTTCAGTACTACTTTAAAGTTCACTCGATGAATTCTGCATGCGTATGTATGTATATGGTGCATATGTATAAACACACACACACGCTTGGCTCCTCTCGAGGACCTTGACTAAAACGGAGAAAGGAACTAGACATGGTGCTCTGTGGGCTGCTGGCTGAACCTGTGGTCACAGTTGTATGGTGAGACTTTGCCTAGAGGCAGCCGAGAAGCTTCTGGGAACCTCACTTTCCAGAGGATGCTGAACAAGCTGCTTCTTCTAATTTGCTTCTGTTGTTATAACCACATCCTTGAGTCCAGGTGATTTAAAAAGAATAGAGGTTTATCTGGATCACAGTTCTGGGGTCTAAGGTGCTTGGGAACATGGTGCTAGTAACATCTCCTCAGTGACAGATGGGAATCTTCTCTTCTTCTGCTTCATCTATCTATCTGTCTATCTGTGTATCATCTGTCTGTCTATCTATCTATCTATCTATCTATCTATCTATCTATCTATCTATCTATCGTCTATCCATCTTCAGGCCTATGGATGTCTGTGTACCATGTACATGTCAATGCTGGTCAGAAGAGAGTGGTGGGTCCATTGGAACTAGAGTAACAGATGGTTGTGAGCCTCCATGTGGCTGTTGGGAATTGAACTCAGGTCTTCTGGAAGAATAACCAGTACTCTCAATCCCTGAATTATTGAGACATTTCTCCAGCTGTTTTTTTTGTTGTTGTTGTTTTGTTTTTTTTTTTTGTTTTTTTTTTTTTAATGTGGCGTATGACTCCCAGGCTGGCCTCCAACTAGCTATGTAGCTGACACTGAACTGAATATCTGACTCTTCGGCCTCTGTCTCCCAAGTGTTAAGATTACAGATGTTCAGTTCATCCATAGCTGGTGGCTACTCCCAGTGATTTGTTGCAAGCGAGGTAAAGTACTCTACCAAACAAACTGTGCTTTTGTTGTTGTTAATGAAGAATGGAAAAAAAACTGTATTTTTTAAAAATAAAATTTGAATAACACTCAAGAAGCTAGCCAGGTGTGATGGATAGGCCTATAATCCCAACATTTTATAGGCTGAGGCAGGGAGATCACACATTCAGTCTGTCTGGGTTACACAGTGAGATTTATTTCAAAAAAAAAAAAGGAAAAAAAATAGAAGATGTCTTGTTGATCACAGTCAGCCCAGATGGTGTGTGTGTGTGCTCTCTCGGAACACATGCACGCTCAAAGTTCAAAGTTCAAGGGTATGTTCTCGTGTGGCTTTCTTGGCTCTATCACCTCATGCATGGTAAGGGACATACCAAGTGTGAGAAGCCAGAGAGCATTTCGGAGCCAGGCTTATCATTCTAATAACTCAAGAGCTCAGGGGCTCCATGAGGTCTATCTCAATCTTTTTCAGGGGTACACTTCCATGAAAATGACCACACCAAGCACCAGGATCTAACAGAAGGCTCTGGGGTTACCGCACGAGAACCAAGAGTTTTCCCACAGTGACTCACTGCTTTGCGGCAAGTGGCCGCGAGTCCCCAACTTTTGTGTCTGTCATATGCCTTTTCTGTTTTTGTTCTATTTATGCCTTTCCTCTCTTGTATTTTCTTTCATGATTTTCTACAGTTTCCATTACTGTTTCTTTAAGAAAAGCATCATTTTTCATTTGAGATAACAGATTCCCCTCCTCCTCCCTCCGTCTGTTGAAAAGTGGTTGTAGAGCTCAGGAGTCAGAGGCAAGCAGATTTCTGTGAGTTCAAAACCAGTCTGGTCTACGTAGTGAGTTCTAGAGCAGCCAGGGCTACATAATGAGACACTGTCTCAAGAAAGAAAGAAGGAAAGAAGGAGAGAAAGAAAGAAAAAGAGAAAGAAAGAAAGAAAGAAAAGAAAGAAAGAAAGAAAGAAAGAAAGAAAGAAAGAAAGACAGAAAGAAGTTAGAAGGGGGATGGAGAGATGGTTTGGTGGTTAAGAGCACCTGTTGCTTTTTCAGGGACCTGAATTTGGTCCCCAGAACTTAAGGCAGGAAAGATTTATTTAAACATTTAAATTTTTTATTTATTTTCATTTTATGTGCATGAATGTTTTGCTGTCTGTGCACTACCTCTGTGTGGTACTCTTGGAGGCATTGGAATCCCCACAACTGAAATTACAGAAGGTTGCAAGCTGTCACGTGGCTGCTGAAAACCAGGTCCCCTCTGAGATGGGCGAGGGTTTTTAACTGCTGAACCGTCTCTCCAGCCCTGCGGAGGTTTATTTTAACTCAGGGTTTCAAGGGGATTTCAGTCCCTCATGGTGGAGAAGGCAAGGTGCCTGGAGTAGCTCCATTTATGGAGGTGGGAGTGTGTGGTTGCAGCCTGCTGGAGGAAGAGAGCACCCCTGATCCAGAAAGGAGTTAAACCTTCCAGGCCGAATTGCTCCACCAAGCCAAAAATGTCCCGGGCTCTAGATGTTCTACACCCTCCCGACACAGCGCCACCTGCTGGGGGTCAGGCGGGCGAACACATGAGCTTCTGGCAAGACATTTCACATTCCAAACCTTAACCCCTTTGTCATCTGTGGCTTATTTGATGTACTTGAAAATGTTATTCTAGAAAGGATCCAAATCTGCCTTGGGCCCACAGTGGGGTGGAAGCGCAGGCATATGAATCCAGCCTTGCTGCTTTCGTCTGCTTCTGCTGCTCTGCGGGGCGTGGTCCTCTGAAGGTTGATGAAAATCTTGACACATATCCAACACCGCACACCACAGATTTCTTGTAATTTAACTCGGGCTACCCCGCCGTTCCAAAACAGCAGCTTCCTCTCCACACTGATCACAGACAACCTCCTGCTTCTATCATATATTCATACCCCTCTTAGCTTGTCACAACGGTGGTCCACAGTGGTTAAATAAAGCCTTTGAGGGGGGTTAGCTTGCAAATTCAATTTAGCACTTACGAGGAGGGATCAGAGGTTCAGGGATGTGGATTCCTGCTCGTGTGCAAGCTAGCTAGTGTGTAAGCTAGCTAGTGTGTAAGCCTGCTGGAGGCCGAGAGCAGCCCTAATTCAGAATGGAGTAGCTAGCAGCTTATGAGCAAATCCCACATTCTGTTTAACTCCCCTATGGCATCATCTTAAACTTCTCTAATTGCAGGAGCAGGCCTGCCCTGGGCATCATGTAGCTAGCTGCTCCTAGCCTAAGTCTTTCTTCATGTGTTTAGTAGGTTGTCTTTGTACCAAACGTTAGTGTGAGTTTTACATGTTTGTTGTTGTTGTTTCCCTTGAGTTTATTCGACTCTAAATAACTTGTGGTAGTTTAGCCTTCCATTTCAGGTCACTGTTCAAAGTAAGCTTGGGGCTCAATAAAGGCAGTCTTTTTTTTTTTTTTTTTTTTTTTTCATGTATAACTTACTGCCTCTGTGTGGCTTGTGTTTTCACCAGATATGCAGGAAATCGCTGGGTTCTACTTTATGTCCTGGCAATGTTTGTTGGTTTTGATCTTCTCATATCTGAAATGATTAAGGAAGCATGGTGATTGTTTTCCTGACCAGATGTCATTATCACCAGAGTATCTTTTAAGACATTTGGAACCGTATCACACTTCTTTGGTCTCCCATTCTTTTTTTTTTTTTTTTTTTTTTTTTTTTTTTTTGGTTTTTCGAGACAGGGTTTCTCTGTGTAGTCCTGGCTGTCCTGGAACTCACTCTGTAGACCAGGCTGGCCTCAAACCCAGAAATCTGCCTGCCTCTGCCTCTCAAGTGCTGGGATTAAAGGCGTGCACCACCACCGCCCGGCTGGTCTCCCACTCTTGACCGTTGTCTTACAGAAGAGGCAGTGAGTGGGAGCTGGGCCATCAAGTGGTTGCCATGCTTGGGAGTTGGAGGCACCATTGAGCCTGCAGGCTGGAACGCTGCCTGCTCTCCTGCTCTCCAGGAGTCTCCCGTTTCTGAGTGAACCGCATTCTGAAATGGCTGCAACCAGCTTACAATTGCACTATTCCTCCTCAGAACATTTCTGCTGACTTCCCTAGCTCCACAGACATCTACTAGGATGGCTGGCTTTGTAAATAAGACTGCCAGCTCTGGAACCACAATGCTGGCAAGGAGGCGGAGCAAGTGGGGCCCTCACACCCTACTGTGAAAAGCAAAGGTGATGTTTTCCAAGTCTGGCAATGCCTTAATCAAGTTTGTGCTGCAGTAACAGGGTAGCAGGCCTGAGGTTTTCGATCTTCATACACATAGCAGTGTGTAGAAAGCATGAGAAGGAGGCACAGTTATTTCCTTTGCCTTTAAAACCAGAAGAATAGCTGAGTCAATTGATATTCTATTTCTAAGTTATTTAGAACCTCCATATTGGTTTTTCCAGAGCCTTTAGGGCCAGATCTGCTTAGGCCTTTATCACTTTGAGTGGATTTAAACGTGGTGTGAGATCAGGCAGGATCCAGTTTTATTCTTTGGCATGTAATTATCCAGTTTTCTGGAGACCAATCATTTATTACTTTTTACGTTTTGCAGTACTAGAGATGGAACCCAGGGTCTTAGGCATGCTAGCTAAGGCTCTACCAGCTAGCTGTATCACTCTACCTTCTTCTTAGTTTGAGACAGGGTCCCACTAAGCTGCCCAGGATGGCCTTGAACTTGCAATTTCCCACTTCAGCCTCTCAACCAGCTGGTTATTACTGATTTGTACCACTAGGTCTGGCTGAAGAACATTTGTTGGTGAGATCAACCTTTCCTTTTCACCTTCTTGGTTGTCCTTGTCAAAAATCAGCTGCTCGCATAAACTCAGGTTTATTTTTGCACTTTCTATCTGTTTCTATTGATCTACGTATATGCTTTTATAAAAATGTGGATTTCTGTTACATGCAAACTATAGTGTAGTCAACCTGACTTATAAGAAAAAGCTCTCGGTGCAGAGAGGGGGCTCCCGTCTTCCAGAGTATGGCTGGTCTACTCCTCTTCAGTTTTAGCATTTAGTTCTTGTTGCTTCTGTCCCTGTCTCAGTAGAGTCTCTGAGATGTGGCTCTGCCCTTTCACTTGTAGATTAGTATGAGTGGCTGCCTCCCTCAGGACACTGAGAGAGTACCTCTTGCTCAGAGTTGGCTGGAACCTGTGCCCTTGTCAAACAGTGGTTCTACAGTTCCCAAGGGCAGCAGGGGAGACAGGTCTGTGTGGCCATCAGTTCCCTTGTTCTTCAGGGGTAAAAAGAGCCAACCACTTTGGCTTTTTCCTGGGACACAACCAACTCTCCACCTCAACCTGACAGGTGAGTCCAAAAGTCATGGAGTAAGACTCCTGCCTTTAAAATTAACAGGAGATGGAGGACACTTGGAGCTGCCTGCTGACCACCTCCATGTGAGGAGAAAGAAATTGGAATCTGGGGTTTCAGAGCCTGACCCCGTCCTCAACTCTCCACATACCAGTTCTGCTTACCACTGCTTACTTCCCTCTCTCTGAGGTCCCAGCCCTCACAGAGCTGATCACAGCCTGTGCTAGCCCTGACGTGTCACCTTTTCCTATGGTTTCTAAAGACTTCTTCAGGGAACCCCGGGGAATTCTGGTGTGCAGCCTAGGCTTAGACTCAGAACTCTATTGCTTGGGTTTGGAAAATCCATGCAAATGAATATCTGCTAGTCTGCCTTTGACAGTGATGCAAGCTTGCTCACGTCTTGAAGCCACATCCTTCCTGCCACCAGTGTCACAGTGACCCCTATATATTTATCTCGTTTCCTCTTTATCTGTACTCAAGGCTACTATCTGGGTGAGTATAGTTTCATGGAGCAGTGTGGGTAAAATGTCCAGGGAAGGAATGGGAGGCTATTTTTAATGGCATGATTTATCTTAGTCAATTGACAAAAAATTTCTTTTAGACTTGTCTAATTTTAAAATATTCATGAGATGTTCTGTTTGTCATTGTGTGTGTGGCTTGTGTATGTTGGGGAGGTGTGTGCGTGCATGCGTGTGTGTGTGTGTGTGTGTGTGTGTGCACGCGCACGCACGCACACACAAGAAAAGCAATTATAGCTTCCTAGGACTTCAACAGTATTCACTCAGGGCAGCAGAGGGTGGACTGTCTGTGAGGGAATGTGCTGGAAGCCTAGGAGGCAGCTAATGTAAAGACCGAAGCTACTGTGGCAGGTCTTAGTAGCAGGGCGCAGACGGCTGAAAATTCCTGGGAAAGATTGGGAACTGAGGGGTAAAAAAGCTAGGACGATCTGTGGAGCTGAGGCAGCAGTCAGCAAGAACACTGGAGATGATAGAAAGATGTGAGGTGCTGCAGGAGACCGGGAGAGGAGATGAAAGAATGGATATAAAACAAGGACAGTGAGCTTGGGGCACTTGGCATGTCAACTTGCTGTTACATGAATATCAATTCGGAGGCCGTCACCATCTTCCAGGCCCCTTCCTACACCGTTTATGACTTCAGTCTGAGAAAGCCACTTAGTGTCTCTACTACTCAGCAGACAGAAGCCACACACCTCAGCTGAGAAACTAGGTGAGAAAAATAAATAGAATTAGGGCAGCATCTCGGCCTAGAGGAGCTCTGGCTAAATGTGAACCATGATGCTCGTTATAGGTGAGATGTACAAAGAGCCGTTAGAACCATGTACACATTTAGTCTTCCTCTTCACACGCACCCAAGTTCCACCTGATCGGGTTCTTTCTGTCCAACAGTGGGAAATGGAGGAGCACTGAAGGGTTGGCTGTCCTTCTGTCTGGGCTGTGAGTCCCTCACTTGGCTGCCCTGCGGTTGCTATAGCTCATTTTCTCCTGGCTTTCTCCTTCCTTTGTTCCTTTACCTCAGATGAAAATAGAAGCAAGAAACCAGAACTTTCCATTAAAAGAAATTGGGAAGCAATCTCTTCTGCTTTCTCAGTGACTGAACAAGGAAGCTGAGGTTGAGAAACAGTGAGGACCATGTCCAGGTCCCAGGTCCCAACCTCCTCGTCACCATGGGTCCTGGTCATACACGAGTCCTGATGACCTTGTGTATGCTTGTTCTCTGCATACCATATCTGATTGTGTTAATGGCTTTCTTATTTTTAATCTCTACAGAGGGACTTTTTTTTCCATGGCTCAGGACATACTTCCGGATCAAGCTAAGAAAACTTTCTGGTAAACAGTTGGCTTCCTCAGTTCTCAGTACTCAGTCTTAACAGTACTCAGTCGGAGATGGTGACTCAGAGTCAAGTGGTATTTTTTTTTCTTTTTGAGGTTTCTGATTTAAGAAACTAAAAAACCTGTACCAGTCTACGGGGTACCCTTAGATGGTTCAATATTAGCATCTAGTTTTCTGGGTTTTTGATAACATCATTTCCTGGAAGTGGAGGCTTTTACTACCATTCATCTTTACTCACATGGTTTTTTTATTCCTGCTCTTGCAGTGTGACCTAAGCCCAAAGACCCTCAAAAGGGCTGCTGATGAAGATGACAAGTGTCCGCTGCAAGCTGGCCCAGTATCTAGAGGACCTTGAAGATGTGGACCTCAAGAAATTCAAAATGCATTTGGAAGATTACCCGCCCGAGAAAGGCTGTATCCCAATCCCCAGGGGCCAGACGGAGAAGGCTGATCACTTGGATCTAGCCACACTCATGATTGACTTCAACGGGGAGGAGAAGGCATGGGCCATGGCAGTGTGGATCTTTGCAGCAATCAACAGGCGAGACCTCTGGGAAAAAGCCAACAAGGACCAGCCAGAATGGAGTGAGTGAACAAGAAGGGTTTTTTTCTTCCTTACAGTAAAATACATGCGACAGAAAAGGTGGAATTTTAGTAATTTTACGTATATGGCTCGGTAACAAGGAAACGTATGGTTGTGTAATCAACTTCTCATCTTGCACAACTGAAGCTCCCAACACACTAGATGATAAGTCCCCATTACCTATCCCCGTCTCCTAGCAACCACCATTCTGTTTTCTGTCCCTGTGAACTTTACCACTATAGATTCCTCACGCAGGTAGAATCATAAAGTGTTTGTCTCTTGAGGCTGGCTTATGACACTTAGCACAATGTCTTCAGGTATGTCAGAATTTCCTTCTTTAAAAGATTGATGATGAATATTCATGCGTCTAGATTACATTGTGCTTGTCTCGTCTGCACATATCCATTTGCTATGGATAGCTATGTTTATTCAACGTCTTCCTTTCTTTGGTTTTGAGTTAGAGTCCCAAGTATCCCAGGCTGGCTCCAAACTCAGAATCCTGTTTTCTCTACCTGCTGGGTGATTATGTCCTTTACTACACAGAAGTTAGCATGTTTGAAATGTTAATTTATTACCATGGGTTTTCCTTCTCTCCTGGTGGGTGTGGAGGAGATGCAGTGTGCTTTTCCTAATTCTGTAAACACTCCAGTCTCAGTCTCCACTTACTCCCCATTGTGGCTGGTACCACACTCTCAAGTCTGCTCAGCTGAGGTCCTCCTTTGGCTCCTCAACCAGCTCATAGCAGATGCTTGTCTGCTCTAAACCAGGGAAGCAGTGGAGGGGATTCAGAGTAACCAGAGATGTCCCAGGCAAAGGATGCTGAGTGGGGCGGCTGAAGGAAGTAATCACAGGAGATAAGGATGCTGGGGTGGTGTTACTCAGTAGTAGAGGCCTCCCTGTTATGCACAGGGACCTGGGTTCCATCCCTACACCACTGTGCCAGTTGGAGATGAGGAGGTGTGTGGCAAGGCAATGGTGATCCAGGAGAAGGAGATGGAGCTATGTGACAATCAAATTGTACATCACGATGCAACTGTGATTGTTCCTGTCCTGAGAATGTGGGCAACAGGAGTGAAATGTTAATCTCAGCAATAGAAGTCCTGACTGAGCAATTTTAGATTTTTTTTTTCAAATTAAAACATTAAACGTTTTTAGCTAGTTATTTTGTGTGTTTGCATGCACGCTATGGTACATATGTGGAAGTCAGAGGACAGCTTGCAGGGCTTGTTTCTTTTTATTGTGGGATCAAACTCAGGTCATCAGGTTTGTGCTTTTACTCCCTGAATCAGCTCTCTCTGGCTCTATAACTAGATAGTTGGTTTTTGTTTGTTTGTTTGTTTGTTTGTTTATAAGATTTATTTTGGGCTGGATGTAGTAGTACATGTCTTTATTTCCAGTACTTGAGAGGCAGAGGCAAGTGGATCTATGGGAGTTAGAGGCCAGCCTGTTGACAGAGCAAGTTCTAGGACAATCAGGACTATATAATAAAGAGATCAGGTCTCAAAGAAAAGCCAAAACACAAAAACTCAAAAACAACAAAAAATTTACTTTGTGTCTATATGTGCACCATTCATGTGTTGGTACCTGAAGAGGCTAGAAGAGGGTGGCGTATTCCCTGGAACTGGAACTACAGACAGTTGTGAGCCACCATGTGGGTACTGGGAACTGAATCTGGGCCCTCTGGAAGAGCATCAAGTGCTCTTAATCACTGAGCCATCACTCCAGGTGCCCTGTACAAGGCAGTTTTAATGGGTTTTGTTTTTCTTTCAATAACCCTCTGATGTAGTTCTTAGTCAGAGACATTATGTGAGGGTTAGGTTGAGGTTTGAGGTTGAGTAAATATCTAGATTTTTGTTTTGTGACTCCATTGCCAGTGGTGGTTTCTTTTCTTTTCTCTTCCCTTCCTTCTCTCCTGCCCATCCTTCTTTAGATAGGATCTCACATAGAACAGGCTGACCTCAAGCTCACTGTGTAGCTGAGAATGACCTTGAACTCCTGATCCTCCTGCCTTCACTTCCTGGATGCTAGGTATGTGTACTAACACCATGCCTGGCTTATATCTATGCTAGGAAGGCACTCTACCAACTGAGCTACATCCCTGACATTATCTTCCAGAATAATTCTACATCCACAGGAGTATGTCTGTGGCCTTGATCTGTTGTGTCTTTTCCTGGTGGGGACTTTTGTTGTATTCCTGAATTTCCCCTAGGAGGAAAGTCCATATTATTGGGATAGGTAGTTCTTGGCTGTAGGTACCTGTTGGAACCACCTTGGACTTTGCCATGGATATCGATGCCTAAGCCTCAGCACAGAGAAGAAAGAGTGTTACCCAGCATTTTCAAACGTTCCCATGGGAATTTAGTAAGCCATTGTTCTGAACTACTTAATTGGACTGAATGACAATGTTCCCTTCTGAAGACCTAGAAATCTAGACACAACAGCACAGAAATGGCCCACATGGGCTACATACATCCACCTAAGCTCAGGGGAAGGTGAACCTGGCAGGAGAACATTGTGGATCTTGCACATGGACCCTAAGTAAGGGTGCCGGGGACAGCCATGGACAGATGACAACGGCAAAGTTCTCTAATGAGTTTCTGGGCCTGGGAAAGACATTCTGAGCCTGAGAACACAGTTCTGCCTGAAGACTGACGGCTCCCCTTTCAAAGTGAGGCGAGCAGAATCATGTCTACTAGGCCTTTGATGCCATAACTATCAAGTGTCTGCAACCCTTGAGCCATGCTTACTCCCATGTCCCCCTGCTTTTTTTTTCTTTCATTTTTTTTTCCTCTTTGAGACATGATCTCATGTAGCCTAGGCTGGCCTTGAACTCACTATGTAGCTGAGAATAACTCTAAAGTTCTAATCTTCCTGTCTCCATTTCCCAAGAGCTGAGCTTAGAGGCATATGCTCTCCTGCCTGACTAAGCCACATTTAATTCAGAAGGAATAAGGAGTAGGGGCCTTCGACTTACCCCATAGACTAGGCTTAGTTCTGTCCTCTGTGTTAGGACTTTTTGATGTATTTTATGTTTTTTCTTTTGTGTTTAGATGATGCATGTGCATCTAATTCCTCTGTGGTATGCCAGGAAGACAGCCTTGAAGAGGAGTGGTTGGGTTTGCTGGGCTATCTCTCTCGAATCTCGATTTGTAAAAGAAAGAAAGGTAAGCATCAAGCAGCTGCCACTTTCAACTTTGTTTTGAGACTTGGAACAAGGGGTAAGGAACTGGAAAGCAGGGAATCCTGGCCTGCCTCAGGAAATCCGCCTTCACTGCAGAAACAGATGCATATTCACATGGCTTCCTAAGGTCCTGGGGGAGGGGTTTATTTACTGCAGGTAGATATGGGCTTCAGACTAAAGGTATAAGGCTTGAGTAACAGATTTTCTGGCTGGAGGCCACAGTGCTGGCCTTCTGCCCTATCGTGAGTGGGAAGTACTTGACACCAGAATTTTGGGGACCTGATACACTGGAGCAGTAAAGACAAATTACACCTCCTATTTTTCTTACATTTTTGGTTGTGAGCCTAGCCTTTAACGGCTGAGAGCCCTCTGTCCAGCCGTACCATTTTTTTTTTCCTAAGCCAATTCTTACTTCCTCTAGAGTATAAGCCAATCTTTCCTTTTAGGCACATGGCCCATGTTTTGATATTTACTTGCATTTTTATGTCGCCTTCATACAAGTTTGGAAAACAGTCATAGATTTAATGAGATGCCTGGAGAACACATTGCCACCAGGACTTGCAGATCCCAACCACATAGGCTTCCAAATAATTATAAAATGGTTGGCTGTTGCCATAACAATTCTGCCACTACTGTATCAATGACTATACCTCACTATATACATTTGAATGTCTTGCGAGCTTGTCGCTCTCTAGTTGACAGTCAGCACTCTGCATTTCTGTTGTTGTTGTTGTTGTTATTGTTGTTGTTTGTTGAATCCTCCCAATTCTTTATGTTCCTCCTGTAACGGCAGAGGTGCGCTAATGGCTTATTGTTGGGGAATAGATGTGTGGGCTTTTTTTCTGGATTCTACCTTTCTGTCTCTGTTGCAGATTACTGTAAGATGTACAGAAGACATGTGAGAAGCAGGTTCTACTCTATCAAAGACAGGAATGCACGTCTGGGTGAGAGTGTGGACCTCAGCAGACGCTACACTCAGCTCCAACTGGTCAAGGAGCATCCGAGCAAGCAGGAGAGGGAGCACGAACTCCTGACCATTGGCAGGACTAAGATGTGGGACAGACCCATGAGTTCCCTTAAGCTGGAGTTGTTGTTTGAGCCGGAGGATGGGCACTTGGAGCCTGTGCACACAGTAGTGTTCCAGGGAGCCGCAGGCATCGGGAAAACCATCCTAGCCAGGAAGATCATGTTGGACTGGGCATTGGGGAAGCTCTTCAAAGACAAATTTGATTATTTGTTCTTTATCCACTGTCGAGAGGTGAGCCTCAGGACACCAAGGAGTCTAGCAGACCTGATTGTCAGCTGCTGGCCTGACCCAAACCCACCAGTGTGCAAGATCCTGCGCAAACCTTCCAAGATCCTCTTCCTCATGGATGGCTTTGATGAGCTGCAAGGGGCCTTTGATGAGCACATTGAGGAGGTCTGCACAGACTGGCAGAAGGCTGTGCGGGGAGACATCCTGCTAAGCAGCCTCATCCGAAAGAAACTGCTGCCTAAGGCCTCTCTGCTTATTACGACGAGGCCCGTGGCCTTGGAGAAGCTGCAGCATCTCCTGGACCATCCCCGCCACATGGAAATCCTAGGTTTCTCTGAGGCCAAAAGGAAGGAATATTTCTTTAAGTATTTCTCAAACGAGCTGCAGGCCAGGGAAGCCTTCAGGCTGATCCAGGAGAACGAGATTCTCTTCACCATGTGCTTCATCCCCCTGGTCTGCTGGATTGTGTGCACAGGGCTGAAGCAGCAGATGGAGGCCGGGAAGAGCCTGGCCCAGACCTCCAAGACCACTACTGCCGTCTATGTCTTCTTCCTTTCCAGCCTGCTGCAGTCCCGGGGGGGCGTCGAGGAGCACCTCTTCTCTGCCCACCTGCAGGGGCTGTGCTCACTGGCTGCGGATGGAATTTGGAACCAGAAAATCCTATTTGAGGAGTGTGATCTGCGGAAACACGGCCTGCAGAAGACCGACGTCTCTGCTTTCCTGAGGATGAACGTGTTTCAGAAGGAAGTGGACTGTGAGAGGGTCTACAGCTTCAGCCACATGACTTTCCAGGAGTTCTTCGCTGCTATGTACTACTTGCTGGAAGAGGAGGAAGAAGGGGTGACTGTGCGGAAGGGGCCGGCTGGTTGTTCAGATCTTCCGAACCGAGACGTGAAGGTTCTCCTAGAAAACTACGGCAAGTTTGAAAAAGGTTATCTAATTTTTGTCGTCCGTTTCCTCTTCGGCCTGGTAAACCAGGAGAGAACCTCCTATTTGGAGAAGAAGCTAAGTTGCAAGATCTCTCAGCAAGTCAGACTGGAGCTGCTAAAGTGGATTGAAGTGAAAGCCAAGGCCAAGAAGGTACAGAGGCAGCCCAGCCAGCTGGAACTGTTCTACTGCCTGTATGAGATGCAGGAGGAAGACTTTGTGCAGAGCGCCATGGACCACTTTCCCAAAATTGAGATCAACCTCTCTACCAGAATGGACCATGTGGTTTCTTCCTTTTGTATTAAGAACTGTCATAGGGTAAAAACACTTTCCCTGGGGTTTTTCCACAACTCACCCAAGGAGGAAGAAGAAGAGAAGAGAGGAAATCG
The DNA here is from genome assembly GCF_011762505.2 of Arvicanthis niloticus. Taxonomy (NCBI): domain Eukaryota; kingdom Metazoa; phylum Chordata; class Mammalia; order Rodentia; family Muridae; genus Arvicanthis; species Arvicanthis niloticus. Next base: position 61,917,868 of record NC_047663.1, on the reverse strand, counting down.
ACACTTGGACCAGGTCCAGTGTGTTTTCCCAGACCCTAGTGTTGCCTGTTCTTCTAGGTAAAGAAACTTGGCTTCAGGCAAATGGTAGCAAGTGTCGTATGCTTTCTGGCTACTCTTCTTGGTCTGCCCTTCCTTCTTTCCTTCCTTCCTCTTCCTCCCTTCCTTCCTTTCTCTCCTCTATGTCTGGTTATTTTCCACATATAATTTCTAAGCTTCATGATAACATGACTGTCACCCTTTCGTTGGTTGAGAGTGACTTATGTTGGGTGGATGAATAGGATTGAGAACAAAACCCAGTGAACTAAGAAGTAAGCATTTGGGATAATATCGCTTCAGTGCACAGTATCGGGTGGACATGTCTGTAGACGTCCATTGCTTGTATCCTAGTATAGCTGTAGCACACTGTTCTTCAACCCACGCTGCTGTAATGGAGGCCAGAGATTAGGTTATTTTTGAAGACAAAAGACTTATTTATTACAGTTACAGAGGATGGGAAGTCTAAAGACAGGGGGTCCCATGGGATTTTTTTGTTTGTTTGTTTGTTTGTTTTTTCAAGACAGGGTTTCTTTGTGTAGCCCTGGCTGTCCTGGAACTCACTCTGTAGACCAGGCTGGCCTTGAACACAGAAATCTGCTTGCCTCTGCCTCCCAAATGCTGGGATTAAAGGCGTGTGCCACCACCGCCCGGCTCCATGGGCTGTTTTTATCTGGCGGAAGGAAGATGTCAGCTCCACAGGTCTCACAAGATGCTGATATCCTATGTGAGGGTCTGCCAGCATGGCCAACTATCCTCCTCACCTCCTGATCCTGTCGTTCTGAGACAAGGGTGTCTAAATGGGTTTTTAAGGGCAGGATGGACATTCGGACTGTGTGTGTGTGTGGGGGGTAGAGATAAGAGAAGGCAGATTTGATCCTTAAGTACCTAATACAAGGCAGAGAAAGGATGGAAGGACTGACAAGGACCACACACTGATGAGAAAGGTCAGGGACTCTGCTACAGCCCCTGATGAGAAGTGAGCTCTTACTTCAGGTACCAGCCATTTTCCTTACAGGGTACAGGCTAAGTTTATCACAGAACCTTTCAAGAGTTCTATAATCCTAGTACTGAAAACATGGAGGCTAGAAGAAAAAGAGTTCAAGGTCATTCTCAGTTATAGAATGAACTCAGGTTTAAGGCTAGCCTGGGCTACACGAGACCCTAGCTTTAAAAAAGAACAGAGCTTCTTTGTCTAGATGCAGGACTGGGTTTGGGACTTTGGACCTCTGATGGGGGATATGCACTTAGCTAGTCCTGAGTTCCACTTTGTTGTTATTGGAAACTAATGTTCTCTTCTGCCTCTGCCCTTGCCATTCTAGGCTGGTGAGCTGCTGCCTCACTTCTAGCTTCTGCCGAGGTCTCTTCTCAAGTCTAAGCACCAACCGGAGTCTCACTGAACTGGACCTCAGTGATAATACTCTGGGGGATCCGGGAATGAGGGTGCTGTGTGAGGCACTCCAGCACCCAGGCTGTAACATTCAGAGATTGTGGTAAGTCCGTGTGTGTGTGTGAAAGTGTGAGAGTGTGTGTGAGTGTTAGTGTAAGTGTGTATAAGTGTGAAAGTGTGAGTGTGTGAGAGTGTGTGTGAGTGTTAGTGTAAATGTGTATAAGTGTGAAAGTGTGAGAGTGTTAGTGTAAGTGTGAAAGTGTGAGTGTAAGTGTGAGAGTATGTGTGAGTGTGTGTGAAAGGGTGAATGTAAGTGTGTGTGAATGTGAAAGTGTGATTGTGTGTGAGTGTCTATATGTGTAAGAGTGTCTCTGTGTAAAAGTGTATGTGTAAGTGTGTGTGTGAGTATGTGAGTGTATGTGTGTGAAGTGTGAAAGTGTGAGTGTGTATAAATATGACTGTGTGAGTGTATGTGAGTGTGTGTGTGTGTGTAAGTGTGACTGTGTGAGAGAGTGTGTGTGAATTTGTGTGAGCTGTAACATCCAGAGACTGTGGTAAATTTTGTGTGTGTGTGAGAGAGAGAATGTGTGAAAGTGCGAGTGTGTGCTAGTGTCTGTGTAAGAGTGTCTCTGTGTGAGTGTGTGTGAGTGTGTGAGAGAGAGTGTGAAAGTGTGAGTGTATGTGAGTGTCTGTGTAAGAGTGTTTCTGTGTGTGTGTGTGAGTGTGTGTGTGTGTGTGTGTGTGTGTGTAGAATGATTGGGACGAGACAGTAGAGAAAATGATTGATTGGTCTGGTTAGTTGTCCCCAGGGCTACTGTGAAAAGGGACCAAGGGGCAAGCCCTAATGGCTTTAATTCAGGTTTAATGTTAGAAGTCTAAAATCATGTCTCCATTGGCTGATTTGTTCTGCGTCTCTCTCCCTGGCTTGTAGGTGGCCATTTTCTCCTTGAGTCTTTGCATCATCTTCCAGCTGTGTGTCTGTTCTCTAAACTCTAACAACCTTTTCTTGTACTGACACCAGTCCAACTGCACTAGGGCTAACACTGGATTCAGTTCAACTATCTGTTTGAAGTGCCTGTTTCCAAATATGGCCACACGCTGTGGTTTTATGGGGTGGAGCTTGATACATGAAGCTTTGGAGGGACAAATTGATTCTATTATAAGTGTTCTGACTGAATGGACTGGAGGTGAGTTTAGAAAACTGTAGATGGGGAAGATGAAGAAGAACTGAAAAGAGCTACTTGTTGGTGGCAAAACAAAGTCCGTTTTTTCATGGACCAGGATTCTGGGTGAGAACTGGGAAGTTTCATCACAGATGCTGTTATGGGGGAAAGTGTATCTCCTATGGCTGGCCTCATTAGTACTACCCACGTGTTCAGCCTACTGTGATTTACGTGCTGTAGTCTGAGCATCTGAGTCTTTAGCTGGGCCCCTGGACCGTCCCTCCAGCTGGGCTGGATGCATGTGGCATATGAATTTTTAATAAGTTACATAGCTCTTTAAATTTTGTTTCTTTGTTTGTTTATTTATTTGAAAGACAGGATCTCAGTATGTTGCCCAAGCTGGCCTTCTACTTTCTGGCTCCAGAAATCTCCCTTCCTCAGCTTCTTTAGTGGGACTATGAGTGTAAGGTGGTGTCCTGGCCATTAAGTTCATTTTTTTCCCACGAGACGCGGGAGGAGGCGGGCGGGAGCGAGCGGGATTTGAACACGCACAGAGAGAGAGGGCGTGAACGAACCCGCGCCCTCTGCAGGCGGACGCCTTACGGGCTGTGCCACCGCCGGTTTAAGTTCATTTTTTTAGAGTATTTCTATGTCTCCATATTGCTCATACTACACACCATCCCAACACCATCTTTTAAAACTCATTTTTACTTTCCGTATAAGCTGCTGTTCACTTTCTTTTATCCTCACTTGGCCAGCCCAGTGCCAGGAACGCTGTGCTGGATGTTACAGTGAGCTTAGCCTATGGCTCTCTGGGGAAGAATTCCTGTTATTTCCCTATGGTCTTTGCAGCACTAGGGCATGTTAGTCTTTAAGAGCACGCATCAGAAGAGTGTAGGGTGTTTGTCTCTCTACATCTGCTTTTTCTTTTCTTTTAGATTTATATATTTTATGTGTATGAGTGTTTTGCCTGTATGTCTGTGTACTATGCCTGGTGCCCTTGGAGGTCAGAGAAAGGTACTGGATTCCCTGGAACTATAGTAATGGGTAGTTGTAAGCTTGGTGTTGAGAACCAAACTTGGTGTGTTGGAGAAATAGCTTGGCAGCTAAGAGTTCTTGTTGTACTGGCAGAGGTCCCAAGTTTGGTACACAATCATACATGCAGGCAAAACATTCATAACACATAAAAGTAAATAATTCCCCCATTCTGCTTTTCAAGTAGCTTTATATTACTGAGAATTATTTTATTATTTCTGAGAGTTATTGAAAACTAATGATTATTCCATTTCCCTTTGTTGGTTTGTTAGCTGCAGATTTTTGTTGTGTTATTTTGATGAATTTTCTTTTGGATGTATTCCCTACATATTTAGCTTACGATAGCATTGCCACAAAGTCCATTCCACAGCTTCTTTCTTTCTTTCTTTTTTCTTTCTAAAAACTGATTTATTTATTTATTTATTTATTTATTTATTTATTTATTTAATGTATGTGAGTACAATTATAGCTGTCTTCAGATACACCAGAAGAGGGTGTCAGATCCCATTACAGATGGTTGTGAGCCACCATGTGGTTGCTAGGAATTGAACTCAGGACCTCTGGAAGAGCAGCCAGTGCTCTTAACTGCTGAGCTATCTTTTCAGCCCCATAGTATATTTCAATATCTCCCCTTTTAGCTTATGAGCTATAAAATTGTCTTATGCTTCTGAATTTCATATATTCCATTCTGTGCTTTATTTTCTCTAACTCCAAATATATGGAACAGGATATTTTAAAATTAAAAAACTCATACACTTAAAAAATAAAATTTCTAATTTTCTTTTCTTTAAAACTTTTTGGTGTTGTGTGTTGTTGTATTATCCATGTCTGTGTGTATGTGGGCCTGCACATGTCACAACATGCATGTGGAAGTCAGAGGACAAGTTTGGAAATTGGTTCCTGACATAGATAGAACTGAGGTCATTAAGTGAGGGTGGCAAGAACACTTACCCACTGAGTCACTTTTCTAGCCTCACTGTGAGTAACTAACTGAATCCTGAGAAAACTTCTCTAACTCCTTAGAGAGTAGTGCTTAAGGTGACATCAGTATTTTGGACTTAGCCTCATCCCTTAAAGGTTTCAGCCCCTCTCACAGCACCACACTGAAGACCAAGCTTCTGGCTGTGGCCTCCTGGGGACAAACCACAGGCAAACAATAGTGTATAAAAGGACTCACAAATTGAGGGCTGACAGAGAGGAGCTTTGCTTAGCTGACATTTCCCCACAGCTCTTCTCTGTGGCTCACGGAGATTTGTTCACCAAGAAGGAAACTGAGTGAAGGCCACATGTACCAAGGTGTTGGCACTTTGGGAAGCATAGAGAGACTCTAACTTTTCCCCACCCTTCCTATCTGTGTCTTCCTGATTGTGACTTTGGTGTCCCTGACCCACTCAGCAGAATAGGAACTTTATGAGATTACCTGTCAGTTCTGCTTCCTAAATTTCTCCTCAGAGTAGAGAAAGAGCCGCCAGGATTAAACTCTCATAATGCATGTAAAGACCTTTTGTCACGGAGATGAGAACTCTAGCGACACACATGCATCCGACACATATGCATCATGAAGGGACTTCAACCATTAGAAACTCACCACCCTTGTCATTTACAAACCAGGATGTCCCCTTAGTGCACCTGAAACATAGATTAACATGAGCTTGGTGTATTCACCACAAGGCCCCCTCCCACTTCTAAGGTGCCCTGTGCATTGCTCAGGAATGCTGGTTATCCCAGAACATATCCACTCCTGCCTGATGCAGAGACTGCATTCAGACTGGAGAACAATAGCAATGAAGGGGGCTGTGTGAGCTGGCTTTCCGTCCATTAGATAAGTACCTGAGACAGTCATTTAAAAGGAGGAAAGAGTTGTTTCTGCTCCTGGTTCTAACCTGTGGTCAGTTGAGTCTGTTGTGATGAATCAGAATATTGTGGTAGCATTCTATGTGCTGGGGGCAGGGGGTAACACACATCATGATGGTTAAGGAACGAAGGAGGAAGAAGGGGAAAGAGACAGACAGACAGACACACACACACACACCACTGACAGACAGACAGACAGAAAGATAGAGAGAGAGACAGAGACAGAGAGACAGAGAGACAGAGAGACAGAATAGTATTTCAATAGCTCCTTAAGGCCACTCCATCAGTGTCCATACGTCCCATGTGTCTTCCTCTAGGCTCCACTTCCCAGAGGTTTCACCCCCTCCCCATAGTTTGAACATGTAGGTGTGGAACACATGTAGGATCTAGATCCTGAGAGGGGTCGCACTCTGATGCCTGATTCTGTACTTGATGAAGGTTGGGGCGCTGCGGACTGTCCCATCAATGCTGCTTTGACATCTCCTCAGTCCTGAGCAGCAGCCAGAAGCTGGTGGAGCTGGACCTCAGTGACAATGCCCTGGGGGACTTTGGAGTCAGACTGCTGTGTGTGGGACTGAAGCATCTGCTCTGCAACCTACAGAAACTCTGGTGAGTCTGGCCCACCTCCCGTAGGCAGATCTGTGGAGGCCCCTTTCAGGAACTCTGCTTCAGGGAGACACAAGAGCCATCAGCTCATGTGTGAGAATGAGATTCTAGGTGGCCTGGAGGACTTCCTGCCTCCCTTCTGCTAGTTTCCCAGTCCAACGATTTCCGTGGGGGAAGTTACATGTGAAAATATAGCAGTTTTGTGTGTGTGTATGTGTGTGTGTGTGTGTGTTTATGAATCATCAAATAAACTATGTCTATCTTTAAGATACCTGAGAAAACAGAAGCACTGCAAAGCATCGAGGTAGAACAGTTTTGAGAGTTCATATTAAATCCTCACACTAAACAGAAAAAAACAAAAAAAACAGTGCTGAAGCGATGGGGCACTTATTGCGTGGGGTCCTTACTGAACACTTCTAGGAGACAAGAATTCTAAAAAGATAAGAGAGCACTTGAAGGGTGGGGAAGCAACTGAGAGTGCTTGCTTAGCATACATGAAGCCCTAAGTTTGATCCTCAGGACCGGATCAAACCAGCAAACCAGATGCAGTGGCAGAAGGATCAAAAGATCAAGCTTATTTTTGGTTACATATTTTTGGCCAGTCTGAGCTACATGAGACCCTGTCTCAAAAGAAAAACAAAAAACAAAAAGACAGAAACAAAACCCCACTTGATCAGGTGGTGATAGCTCATAGTTCATCACCATGATAACAGAAAACAAACCCACAACAAACAAATAAGAAACCAGACTAGTGTGGTAAGGACTTGGAGCCCTGGAACTTTCTGTCTCTCTAATGTAGCAGTTCTCAGCTTGTGGGTCAAGGCCCTGTTGGGGGTCAGACGACCCTTTCACAGGAGTTGCCTAAGAGCATCAGAAAACACAGATATTTACCATAGCAAAACCACAGTCATGAGGTAGCAACAAAAATAACGTTACGGTTGGAGGTCACCACGACACGTGGATTTGTGTTCCAGGGTCACAGTACTAGGAAGGTTTGAGAACCCCTGCTCTAGTAGGAATGTCAAACAGCACAAGCGAGAATGTAAAACATGGCAGTCAGCACGGTGATTCTCACACAACCGGTATGGACCTGCACTTGATCCATGTGTTTTCAGGTGTGTCCTCCAGCCATGCAACCCTGTTCGCACGCATCAAGTCCAGAGCATGTTAGTAACAGCAGACAAAGGTTAGAGACTTCTCCATGTCTGTGATGGACAATGGTCAAGAAGGTGCTTCTGCACATACGTAGCTTTGAACAAACTGTGACACTTGCTAAAGTCTTCACGAGCCTTGAGGGTGTTCTATTAAATGAGACAAATCTGTCACAAATGGCAAACACTATTATCCCACACTTATATAATGTTACTTAAGTTCATAACGTAGGGCATAATGGTAGCTTCCAGGGACTGGGAAGGAATGAATGGGAGGTTTTTGTTTGTTTTCTTGTTTTGTTTTGTTTTGTTTTAATGGGTAGAGAGAGTTTCAGTTTTGTAAAATAAAGGTGATCAGAAATGGATAGCGATGGTGGCTGCTCTTTAAGGGCACTGAGTTCTTCTTCTCCTTCTTCTCCTCCTCCTTCTCCTTTTCTCCTTCTCCTTCTCCTTCTTCTCCTCCTCCTCCTCCTTCTCCTTCCCCTCCTCCCTCTTCTTCCAGTGCTAGAGGCTGGGTCCTCTCACATGCTAGGCAAGCACTCTATCCCACTCCTTTTCCTTTTTCATATTGACTCAGGGTCTTGCTAAGTTGCTCAGGTACCCCTTAGCTTTTGATCCTCTTGCCTTAGACTCCTGAGTATCTGGGACTGCAGGCCCATGCTACCAGGCTTCAATAAGATTCTACTCTGAAAGTGGATAAGATGACAGATTTTATCACACATATATTAAAAACCTGTTTATTATTATTAATTATTATTGTGTGTATGTGTGTATGTATGTATGTGTGTGTATGTGTGTGTGTATGTGTGTGTGCGTGTGTGTGTGCATGTCATGGAGTTTGTGTGAAGGTCAGAAGACAACTTTTTGCAGTCAGTTCTCTCCTACTATGTTGTCCCCTACTCAGGTTGTCAGGCTTAGTAGCAAGTGCTTTTATTTGCTGAGTAGTCTCCCTTGACCCCATATATACATTTTATTTCAATAAAACAGATGAAGGGAGAAGGAAAGATGTTCTTGTGCTGGGATGGACTTACTGCCTGTTACTTCTCCCAGCGAGGAAGGGGATGAGAATTGTATGGAGCTAAGGTGCAGATTTTAGCAGAGGAGGTAGCAGGTACAGTCTCCTAGCCTATAGTGCAAAGTACATGAGAAATGGCACTGACCTTGTCCCCTCTGCATGGAAGGTTGGTCAGCTGCTGTCTCACATCTGCGTGTTGTCAGGATCTCGCATTGGTTCTGAGCTCCAACCATTCTCTGACCAGACTGTACATTGGAGAAAATGCCTTGGGGGACTCAGGAGTTCAAGTTTTGTGTGAAAAGATGAAGGACCCACAGTGTAACTTGCAGAAGCTGGGGTAAGTCAAATTCTTTTCAGAGATGATTTATTTGGGAATTCAATGGATGGGGCCCCTCTAGAGAAGGTTCATCTGCTGGAGATGAAGGTGGGAAGCACAGCATCAGCATCAGGAGTCGTTTGAAGCTAAGCTTTATGTAGCACACAGTTGGGATTCTGTACTGCAGATTCAGGTAGCCGTGGGTTTAGTCAGCTGTGTGTTAAAAGTTATGTCTGTGCTTAACATATTGAACCTTCCTCTTCGTCATCATTCTCTGAACAACTCAGCACAACTACTTACAGTGTAATATCAGCCATGATGGGTACCAAAGGTAATCTAGAGATAAAGTACAGTCCACAGGAGGATGTATGTGCGAACACTCTGCCATTTTACATGAGGGACATGGCCATCTGCAAATTTTGGCATCTGTGGGGGTGTCTTGGGGCCCGTTACCTAAGGACACTGGGGGACAGTTGTATTACGGCTGATGAGATAGGTTCTACTGACTTATGGCTGTATAGTCAGAGCTTCTTAAGAGTTGGCAGCTCTACTTCCCCCATGGAGCACAAAACTTGCTACTAAGACACGCTCAAGAACAGTAAGCCATTTCATGTGTGAACACTTCTGCAGAGCAAGCCCTCCACACTGAGTTCCCAACCCCACAGCAGCTTTTTAGATTCTGAGCCCTGGTGCTTGCCCTTCTCCACAGGGCTCGGAGCAGCAGCTCCAGTCCCTGGTTCTCAAAGACAACCTCATACTTATGTGGCACAGATGTCTTTACATCCTCCGCTGTGGTGTAGCTCAGCATCAGCACCAGTCTAGCCGTGCTCTCTCAGGTAACAACTGGATTGTGGATCTTCCTCTTGGCATCCAGACCTGAAGACAGTGAGATTTTTTTTACCTTCTGTGTCAGGCTGCTCTGCTTTCAGGGTGGTTTCCTTAGGTTTGATAGCTTTTAAACTTTATTTTTAATTCACTACATCTATCTATTCACTTATGTATTTATTCATTTACTTATTTAATATGCACCACAGTACATGTGTGGAGGTCAAAAGAACTTTATGGACTCAGTTCTACTTTTTACATGTATTCCAGGGATGGAACTCGGGTCATCCAGGTTGGCAGCAAGTGCCTTTACCTGCTGAGCCATTTGCTGGCCCCATATCAGGTTTTTGAGGTTGGAATTCTGCAGCAAATGAAAACACAGACTACCAGCTATGACCATTCACTGCTCTTGCCTTGAGCTTTAGTTCACCCATCACTTCCTCTTCAAGTTCCTTTCCCCGAATTTTTCATTGATTTGATAGCTTCCTCTTCTGTAAATTCTGCACTGGCTTCTCTTCCTGTGAGCTTTGGGTTTTGCCATTGATTTTCTATTAATTGCTTCTACACTCTCTGAGATATCTTACGTACCCCTAAGCACCAGTGACCATTCATAGACAAATGTCTTTCCAAGTAGATCTCACATCCAGATACCATTAGTGAGGTGTTTTGTTTTTGCTACAAAAACAACATATACTTAGTTTAATATAATGAATTACCCAGATATGTAAGGTTAAATGTGAAAAATCTTTTTGCCTCTAGAAAAAGCCACTTACAAACCCGGCAAGCAAAATTTGAGGCACTGTGTTATACACAAACACCCATCCACCCATACGCTCATACGTCGTCAATTGCTTTATCAATCCACATATTGATCCATGAATTTGCTCACCAATATATTTACCCTACTATGCATCTTTTTGTCATAACATTCTATATGTCTGAGTTTACTAAGGTTGCTATAACACAGTACCCAAAACATAATGGTGTAGACAACACAAATTGTCTCTCAGTTCTCGAGGTGGGGGTTAAGGCATTAGCAGAGCTGGTGCTTCTGAGGACCATGAGCAAGAATACATTCTTTTGTCGCCCTTACTGGCCGTCCTTGGTACCTTGCTTTGCAGAGGCGTCACCTGATTGTGGCCTTCATCTCCACACAAGCTGTTCTCTGTGCCTCTGTGTGTAATGCTGAGTCTCAAGTTCTGGTTCTAAGATTGTATTTATTTATTTTTAATTATATGTATGAGTGTGTTGGGGAGACCATTATATATAAATGTAGTGCCAAAGAGACCAGAAGAGGCATTGGACCCCTGGAATTAGCATCACAGGTGGTTGTGGTCTGTCTGAAATGGGTGCTAGGAACCAAACTTGGGTCTTCTGGAAGAGCAGCAAGCTCTCTTAACTCCTGAGCCACCTCTCCAGTCAGAAGCTCCTGTCCTGATGAGGATGTCAGTCATAGCAGATTTGGGCCCATCTGGTAACCTCATCTTAACCGATTACATCTTCGAGGTTGTGAGGTTTGGTGTACAGTTATGATCACATTTTAAAGATCTGGAATTTCAATATATAAAGTTTCAGAAGAACAGAATTCAACCCAACACTGTAGTTAGCTATTCAAACTACAAACACAATACAAGTATTTTTCTTTGACTTGTTTTTCATTTATCTGGATACATTTATGTATGGCTTCTAGTTTGGAGCACAAAAACTCATAGTACCCACCACCAGCATTTATCCAGCCACTCATTAAGTCAAGGACTTCTGGGTAAGTTTCTACATTTTTACTGTTACAAGTCACTCTGTAAAACACATGCTTGTATATGGAACTTGATGCACATGTGTGTGCTCACATGTATGTGTATTTCTTTAATAATAGGCTCCCTAATGTGTAGCATGAATGAACTAAAAATTCTAACCACTTTATATATTATTATCTTCTCCTCTTGAACTTCAGCACAATATGTTCTAGTCTCTAGTTGCATAATATATTCTAATCTCACTTCCCCTGTGCTACAGAAGTGTCACACATGGACACATAAAACTGGGCCTAGCTATTATAACATCCCTTCTGTCTGCCACTGTTAGATCCCTCCCTGCCCCTGTTCGAACTTGCTGAGCAGAGGACTGTCTAGAGGTTTCCCAACAAGTTCACAGAGGGCCCTTACATTTTTCACTACTCTCAGTTCCTTCTTTGTCCTCTCTTTCCTTCCTTTCTCACTTCCTTCAGAGAAAAACCAGCCTTCATCCCCCTTTTTCCTGGTTCTATGTTGTATTGTATTAGTTTTATGTTCCAAAGGCCTGGCCTGTTCTGCTTTTCTTTATTATTCACAATCTCTTTCGTATGGGAGTTTGGATCCCACTCTTTCCATTGACAAGTACGAAATAATGAGACTTATTTTTCAAGTAATTATTCTGCAATTTTATGATATTTATTTATTTTCTATGGTGTGTGTGTGTGTGTGTGTGTGTGTATCTTGTAGGGCCTTATTCTCTTCTTTCTTTCGCCTTGTGGGTCATTGGGTTCAAATTCACATCATCAGGTTTGGTAGCAAGAGCCGTTTTCTACCAATTCATCTCATCATCCTCAAATAATTATTCTGATCTCCATTTTTATAACTTAAAAGTAGAGTTATGACAACTGGGGATGTAGCTTAGTCAATAGAGTGTTTGCCTAGCATGAACAAAGCCCTCAGTTTGATCACTAGCACCTCTTACATAGGGTGTGATGGTGCATGCTAGTGATCCCAGCACTCCAGAGGCGGAGACCAGAGGATGAGAAGTTCAAGCTCATGCTAGATTATACAGCAAGTTAAACACTATTCTAGGTTACGAGAGATTCTGTCTCAAAAAAGAAACAAGAAAAGGAATAAAAACAACACTCCTGTCTTGAGTTTGTAATAATGAAATAAAACAATCACACTCAATGCCATTATCCAACAAAGTCAGTAGCTAATACCGTGGGAATTTCGGTTTTCATTGGGAGGCAGTTTTAGGGAACAAGGAGGATTGCTGACAAATAGAAAGGCCACGTGGAGTTAACTGAACGCAGCAAATAGCATCTGCGTTCAAGACACACAGAACAAAGCCACCGGAGATCAGTGGCTTTTACCCAACAGACAACACATTTAAGGAAGGAAGGCTTATTATGGTTTACACTGTGAAGGTACAGCTCATCACAGGGCAGGAGAGAGAGGGAAAGCGAGGGAGAGTGAGGGAGAGCGAGGGAGAGCGAGGGAGAACGAGGGAGAGCGAGGGAGAGGGAGGGTGGGGAGAGGTGCAGTGGTAAAGCAGCCGATCATGCTGTGTCTACAAACAGGAAGCAGAGAGAAGTACTGGTGCTCACTTCCTTTTTCCATTAATTCAGTCTGGGACCCCAGCCAATGGGATGGTCCCACCCACATTTAAGGAAGGGTTTCCCACTTTAGTTCACCTATCTAGAAAATTCCTCACAGATATGCCCAAAGATTTGTCTTGAGGGTGATTTCAGGTCTTGTCGAGTTGACAGTCAATGCATAAATTGTCACATCTAGATTGGCTGGAACTGAGCTATTACCAGTGGGCGGGCTGACAATATGCATTTGTTTGATTTTCTAAGCATTATACCATGTATTAATCATACCTTCCCCTCAGCCTCAGTGGTTACCAATATCCTAATCACATGGCTTTGAAGTTGTCTTTTTTTCTGAGGTGCTATCAATGAAATGCAGGACCTCACACATGCTAGGCTTGGATTCAGATGACCCCATGACATTGAGAGATTGTTCCTCTCTGGGAGGCACTGGAAGCAGAGCTTGGGTCTGGAAGCAGAAACTGAGTTACAAGGCACGCCCTCTGGTGGTCTATTCCCTCCAGCCAGGCCACACATCCTGAAGGTTCCACAGCCTGGCTAAACAGCACCACAATCATTCAGTGAATCTGTAGGGGAAAATATATTTAAAGTACAATATTTGGTTGTGGACAGTGTTTGATTTGACCTCAGAATAGTAAATCAAAAATTCTTGGATTGTTGTTAAGTTTCCAGAGGTAAAGACTCCTGCCATCGAGGCTGACAACCTGAGTTCAATTCCTGGACTCACAGAAGGGAAGGTGTCTTAGTTAGGGTTTCCATTGCTGTGAACAGACACCATGACAAGGCAACTCTTACAAAGGACAACATTTAATTGGGGCTGGCTTATACATTCAGAGGTTCAGTCCATTATTATCAAGGCAGGAAGCATGGCAGCATCTGGGCAGACATGGTGCAGGAGAAGGAGCTGAGAGTTCTGCATCTTGATAGGAAGGCAGCCAGGAGAAGACTGCTTCCAGGCAGCTAGGAGGGGGTCTCCAAGCCCACCCCTCCAACAAGACCATACCTGCTCCAACAAGGACACATCTATTCTAATAGGGCCACATCCCCTAATAGTGCCACTACCTGGGCCAAGCATATTCAAACCACCACAGAAGGAAACAACCAATTCCACAAAGTTGTCTTCTGATCTCCAAACATGTGAAAACTCTCTCTCTCTCTCTCTCTCTCTCTCTCTCTCTCTCTCATGCTCATCCAAACAGAGCATGAGGCTGTTGTCCACCTTGCCTGTTGGAGTCAGAGATGTGGAGCCATGCTTCAGATTATAGTCAAGATGCTGGTTTCTGACCTTTAAGTTGGAAGGATACAGCTCACAGTGACATACAGTATCTGAGAGAGCCTGGGCACTGAGGACTCCCTCTTCTGTTCTTCCTATAGGTTGGTGAACTCCGGCCTTACTTCAATTTGTTGTTCAGCTCTGACCTCTGTGCTCAAAAGCAACCGGAACCTCACACACCTCTACCTACGAAACAATGTCCTTGGCAATACAGGACTCAAGTTCCTCTGTGAGGGACTTCTGCACCCCGACTGTAAGCTACAGATGCTGGAGTGAGTCCATGGGCTGCCTGAGGTGATGGGAATATGTGGTGTGAGGCAGGCTGTGGAGCAATCCTGAGGCAGATCTGTGTCTGGGGAGTGAGGAGCTCCTGGTGTCCATTAGAGAGAACTGGGAGGTTTCTAGAGAGTGTACTGTTTAAAAGTAGAGCCCTTGCCACCACAGTCCTGAGAACTGCAAACAAATTCATTTGGTCCGTTGATACTTTGTGGAAATCTGGGGGGAATGTAATGTTTAAAAAGAGTCAATTAGCATATTTCTGTTACTATTTTGGTCTGCACAACCCAGTAACCCAGTACCTTGGGAAAAGAAACTTCCGTCTAAACAGGGAAGAAAAGCAACAGTGTCATAAAGCAGCTTCACACTGGTCAACCTGCGCTTTTTATGCACATGAAACAATGCAGGCTTGGAGTACAGATGGTTAAGACTATTTTCTCTATATCACCCTTCTTTTCTTAAAGATTAGACAACTGCAGCCTCACCTCACACTGCTGCTGGAATCTCTCCACAATTCTGACCCATAACCAGAGCCTTCGGAAGCTGAACCTGGGCAACAACGACCTGGGCGATCTGTGTGTGGTGACGCTCTGTGAGGTTCTGAAACAGCAGAGTTGCCTCCTGCAGAGCCTACAGTGAGTGTGTTTTACAGAGAGCTTCTCATGGGGTGGGGGAGCGGGGTGCTGAGGGGAGGGTGACCACGGAACAAAACAAAATTAGAGCTCCTCTGGGTTGATTTGTGTCTTCTGAAGCGTCTGACTCAACGCTTCCTTTCTGTTTTCACAGGTTGGGTGAAATGTATTTAAATTACGAAACAAAACGTGCCTTAGAAGCCCTCCAGGAAGAAAAGCCTGAGCTGACTGTTGTCTTTGAGATTTCTTGGTAGGTGTGGAAGCAGGTCTGCCAGGGGCCACAGTCCAGCCCCAAGTCTTGCCCCAGCCTCAGTGCACACTGTTCTTCACTGCTATCAAGTCCTCCTTCACTGTCAGGACCACAGCCCCGGCTCTTCTGGTATAGGGTCTGGAGCAAAGACTTGTGTGGTACCAGGCATGTTTTCTCCAGTGAAGACACTGATAATGTGAAACTGCCGGAGGATGCCCTTCCCGTCATGTCCTCAATGGGCAAGGTGTTCCCTCTTGGTGACTTCATGGAACTAGCTTCTAGAAAACACGTTTTCTGTCCTTTCCCTTCTCCTCCTCCTCTGCTACTTTTTAAACTCTTTTTTCCTCCTCCTCCTCTTCTCCCCCCTTCTGTCTGTCTCTGTCTCTCTGTCTCTCTCATTTTCTTGACAATGCTTTGTTCATAGCATTGTTCTTGTCTTCCTTTTAACTGACCATATCATATAAGTATCTGCCTGTGGGCTAGATGGCAACTTTGTGGCAGCCTCTCAGCTACGTATTTGGTTTTTTTTTTTTTTTTAAATAGTTATGTTTTCTGTTTAGCTACCTAAAAACTAAAAGATTTATAAAACCCATTTTTGTATTTATTGTATGTTTGTACTGTTTTCTTAATTTAAGAATGTATCTAGAATTTTTTTAAGTTATTTATCCAAACTACTAAAATAAATCAGTTTACACATTTAAAATATCTCTTTGCAAAATCAGTCAACTTTGGTTAATGAGGGGAAAATATCACATCACTTCGATTTTGGAGGAGGGATTTCAGCTCTACGAGCACAGAGGGTAACATCACACAGGGGAAGGTTAGCTCGCATGGAGAAATGAATCCTACGGCATTCTCAAATAGAAGCATAACCTAGATTCATCTTGCCCATGGGTGACAACAGCTTACCTTAGGTTTATCCATTTGAAGGGCAGCTCCTCTCCCAAGTGGCACTGAGAACTAAGTCGTGAATAAATACTGACTAATTGTCCTGTATACAGATACCACTTTTAGACACAGCATTGCTCAGAGTGGAAATACTGTTTCACGTTGTCCAGTGGGGCCGCCAGACCTTTGCTATGGAGATGTGGCTGATGAGCTGTTAATATAAGGAGATTATGCCAGGCAAAGCAGCCATGCCACTAAACAGTCTCTTTGCAGAAGGTGGCTTTTTACAAATAGAGCCTATTTTTCCCCTTGAATGTCTGGTCCTCCACGCCCCACCTCTACAGTGCTGGCATTACAGGCATGTGCCACCACCCGGTTTATGTGATGCTGGAGCTCAAACCTGGGCTCTGTGGATGCTTGACAAGCGTCCCACCAACTGGGCTATCTCTTTCTAGTAAGGCTAATTTGTTTAATTTAATAATTTAAATTAAACTAATTTAAAACTATGTGCTGCGGAATTCAGTGCAAACTCTTTGCCTGCTTAGGAATGTGTGGTGGGGATGTGTGAAGGCATGCATGTGTATGCATGTGTGTCTGTGTGTAGTGTGTGTGTGTGCATGTGTGTCTTTTTGTGTACAGTAGTAGCAGCAGCAGCAGTAATGATGGTGATTAAACTCGAGTACTGAGCTGTACCCCAAGTCTTAGTCTAGGGCTTGGAATATTTATCTACACAATTGCTTTCTGCATCATGGTAAGCTGAACTGTGACATGTTATCTCCATGTTGTAAAATTTTGACATGAATTATGAAAATATATTTTTTCTTTCTATTACATATCAATTTGTCATGTCAAAATGCTTTAATTTACTCGAGAGTTTAATCACTTAGATATTTTATAACCCTGAGTAATAGAAGTTCTCAGGACTGGAGAGCTGGATCAGAGGGTAAGAGCACTAGCTGTTCTTCCAGAGGACCCCAGTTTGATTCCCAGCACCCACATGGTGGCTGTTAACCATTTGTAACTCCAGTTCCAGAGAACTGAACACCTCTTTGACATCCACAGGCAAAACACCCATAACATAAATTAAAGGTGATTCTTTTTTTAAAATAGAAGTTCTCTATGCTTATCCTGTGGCATTACTCATCTATGAAAATGGATATTCTAAGGGTCCCCTATTGCTCCAAGTACCTATGCTGCTTGGCAGCCCAGGCCAACACCCGGGACTTGAGAATAATGACTCTTTACTCTACTTCATCCTGAGGGCCCATGGATTCATTCAGGGTTCTGCTGAGTGGTTCTTCTGTCCAACCTTGAAGTTGCCTGTTTGGAGGATCTAGCCCCATTTAAGAGTCACAGAGCTGGCTGCAGGCCTGGCTCACATGGTGCTTCAGTTACGGTCTCTCCAGCATGGCCAGTCTTACAGACGATGGACCTCTTGGTGACTTGGGGTACCTGAGAATATCACTAACTAAAAGTTCCAGGTTTTTACAGCTTTGTCCAGGAAGCCCTAGAGACTCTCTCACTGCGTTTTAGAGGTCAAACAGGTCACAGAGCATAGCCTTTCACAAATCTAAGAGAATTCGAGATTGTCAGTTAGCACAGCTGTTTTAGGAAACACAATTCTCAAATGCTTCCTAGAATTAGATCAAATCATTACATTGATATATGTACTGATTACCTCTCTTGGTGATTCTTATCATGTTGATTTTATTGACTTTGGCTTGGATTTGTACCCCTGCTTTAGGGCTCTCCTATGTTACTCTGGGACATAAAGGGCTTCAAGCTGCTACACTGTGCTAGCTCTCTGGAAATCCATCGGAACAAGCACCATGGTCCTGGAATGGCATGGCCATTATTTTTCACATTTCTTAAATCAGATTCTTCAGCTCTGTGACTTGCTTTTAAGCCTTGCCTTCACAGTTAGAAACACTTTCTTAATTTTTCTCTTTTTGTAATTTCCATCCATTTATTGTTAACTTGCTAGTCTTGATTACATTAATAGTGTCTCTCAAGGCAGTGGCATAGAAACAACGAGCTAAGTATAAAAGGATCTTCAGTGCAGGGGGAATGGGGGGGACAAATGCAAGGTACTGGAGGGACTGCTCAGTGGCTTGCTTGCTGCTATTGCAGAGGACCTGAGTTCTAGTTCAACTTTAGTGGATCTGATGCCCTCTGCTGGTCTCTGTGAGTAACTGCATTTACACACACTCCACTCATTCATTTATATATATATATATAAAATTTAAGAATTTTTT
The DNA here is from genome assembly GCF_011762505.2 of Arvicanthis niloticus. Classification (NCBI taxonomy): domain Eukaryota; kingdom Metazoa; phylum Chordata; class Mammalia; order Rodentia; family Muridae; genus Arvicanthis; species Arvicanthis niloticus. The sequence continues at coordinate 61,899,560 of NC_047663.1, read as the reverse complement.
ATATATATATATATAAAATATAAATATTTTTATAAAATAAAAATTTAAAGAATTTATTATATATATATATAAAATAAAATCTTAAAGAATTATCTAAGAAAGAAAACCAAATGCAAATAAATATAATATACCTTAAATGGTTCCATTTCACTGAAGGAGGCGGCCAGTAGGATGGTAGAATCTTCGTTTCCTTGGCTACCAGAACTCTATAATAACTAGAGCAATTACTGCAGTCTTTAATAATTGATTCTTACATGAAAATGAGATTTGCTAATGAATCACACAGTATCACATCAGTATCACACAGATTTACACTTATAAACACTCAGTGTATCACCAGCACCACAAATACCTTCTACAAATGTTAGATTGAATAATCAACAACCTTCAACATTTCTTGTGTATGGTTCTAAGCAGCAAAGCCAGGACCAGGCTAGGCAGGAGTTTTAGGCTGAGTTAAAAATTCTTCAGCTCTTCAATTTTTTATGTTAGGTTTTATCATTTTAACTGTAGTGTACTTGTTGCTGTATTCTCCACTGGAATATGCCCTCTGGAAGGGGAGAGGGGAGATGCACTTGTCTGTACCCCTGTACCCTAGTCATCTAACCTCCCAGCAGAAAGTTCCCACTCAACAGTGGGAAAACTTTCTATAAAGACAGTTTGAACCAGAGGAAAAAAGAAAAGCATCGATGGTTATGAAAAGAAGGACACAGTCGTGTTGTTCTTGTGACATGTTGGGAAAAAATTACAAAATTTATCGATTTTGATCCATGAAGAACAGACGTTTATTATAAGCGAGGTAAGACTCTGTGTCGGGTTCATATTGTACACATCTGGAGTGACTGTAATGGAAGAAAGGGGCTTAAAAAGATACCTGGGAATCGAGAGAGGGAATATAGGAAGAGGAAGGAAAAGGGAAGAACTAGGAAATTATAAGTTGAGCAGTCTAACGAGTACTCGTGAACACCAAGTCATTTAAGCATTTCATGAAGATATATGGCTTCTTAGAATTGTACTCTCAGATTCGGGACTTTGAGCATCATCACCACATGGAAAGTGAAATGCTTTCAGATTTTTTTTTCCTACAAATCTCTCAAAGAACCTACTGTTCCAAGCATTTCCTGTAGCCCTAGGGGTTGAACTCAGTATTTCCCACATGCCAAGTAAGTGCCTACCACCCCTGAGTTACAGCCCCACCCCCCAGAGTCCTTTCTACAAGCTGTGTAGGTCTTCTGAGGTTACACTTTCACCTTCCACAGAGCCTCCCGATCCTTGCCAGGAGTCTTCGGAGAGCCCCCTTCACATCCTTATTCCTCAAAGTGTAGATGAAAGGGTTGAGGGTGGGGGTGATTATAGAATAGAAGAGGGAGATGAACTTGCCCTGCTCTTGGGAGTAACTGGATGGGGGCTGCAGGTACATGTAGATGGCGGGCAGGTAGAAGAGGGAGACCACCAGCAGGTGGGAAGAACAAGTCCCGAAGGCCTTGCGCCGTCCCCTGGAGGATTGGATCCTCATCACTGCCCGAGCAATGAAGCCGTAGGAGAGGAGGATAAGGGCCAGAGGGACCAGCACAAAGAAGGCCACCAGCACAGCCAGAGTGGCATCATTTGCTGTAGTATCAGCACAGGACAGCTTGATCATGGCGGGCACCTCGCAGAAGAAGTTGTTCAGCACCTGCCGGCCACAGAAAGGCAATTGCACTGTCAGGACGACCTGTACAAGGGAGTTGCCAAAGCCGCTGAGCCAGGCCGTAGCCACCAGCTGCTGGCAGAGTGGGCGGTGCATGATGATCGCATACCGGAGTGGCTCACAGATGGCCACATAGCGGTCCAGAGCCATGGCCGCCAAGACAATGCACTCGGTGCAGCCCAGCCAGTGGAAAATGGCATACTGCACTGTGCAGCCACTGTAACTGATGGTCTTCTGGGAGCTGCCCATGTTGAACAGCATCTGAGGTACAGTGGTGGTGGTGTAGCAGAGATCCAAGAAGGACAAGTGGCTGAGGAAAATGTACATGGGGCTGTGGAGTTGAGGATCCAGCTGGGATACCAGGATGATGGAGATGTTTCCCAGCACAGCCAGAATGTAGGACACCAGGAGGACTACAAAGACTGGGAGCTCCAGCCATGGCCTGTCAGAAATGCCCAGGAGGATGAAATCCTTTGGGGTGTCCCAGAGGCAGCTTTGGTTGTCACTTCTCATGCTCAGGCATCTTCTGGGAGCTGCGATGACTCAGGAGAGTTCAGATGAGTGGCTGTCACTGGAGAAAATGAGTCATTGTGTCTGCTCTCTCTTAGGCTTCACCCTATCTGACCCTCCTTCCTCTGGACAGGGAGTCAGGGCAGCGGTATGCACGTCTCACACGCCTCCTACTCCGACCTTCACCAAGCCAGTGTTTCTAAACTTCAGTTCCTGCATCTGTTACAATGGGAGTGGGGAATGAGGCGTGGCTTGGCTGCAGATCTTGCAGAAGATAGAGGCTTCTTCTGTGACAGAGTTCCACACAGACTCTGAAAGGAAAAAGGAAAAAGGTTTCATTCATATTCAGCCACAACTCCCTCGGACACTGGAATGTTCGACTTCTCCACGGACACATTGACAGGAAAGTGCTCACTTTCTGAGGCTTTCTTATTTTGTCTTCTGGAGACAGACACAAGACAGAGGAAAGAGGTGAACTAAGACAGAAAGGAACGCTCTGTGAGCAGGGAGGGGCTCTCCTGATCACAGGCATGCAGCTGATGGACGACACCTGGCCTGGTCACTGTGAGGATTGCTCTGGCTCACAGGACTGCAGAAGCTCTCGCCCTATGACTACTCACCATGGCAGCTCTATCACTCACTCACACAGTAAAGACAGCAGGGTTCCAGGCTCTCTGAAGACCTGGAGTAGCCAGGGGGAGGGAAACTTTAGCTGCTGATTTGTTCCTGATTCCCAATGAGACCTGAAAGCACACAATGGTAAGCATGGGCAAGCCCTTAGAATTGTTTGACGAAAGATCAGATGGTTCTGGAATGTTATTTGTTACATACTAGAGTGACATTTAAATCCCAGGTACAACTTTGCCAAGGAGATATTATCCTGGAGACAGAGGGACAGAGACAGACAGAGACAGACAGAGACAGAGAGCACAGCCAGTTTGACTTCTGGGTGCTACCACAGCAGAGAACTAATGAGCTGCTATCAGTGATTCATGGGCTTGAGGTAGGAGACAAAGTGAAATTCGATCATTAGGAGTTGGCCCCAGTAAGCCTTTAACAGCCTGGAGACCAACCATCTGGGAAAATCTTCCCACACGACTACCAAAGCTGCTCTGTGGATTAAAGCCCCTCTGTTTGCAGGGGCTGTGTGAGTGGAGACTCTCTCTGTGGTGGCCTCTGAGAACTACGTTAGCTCACGATGGAGCCCTAGGGCTAAGGAGAAACTTGTCATCTCTACAAGCAGAGGACAAGTCACCGTTTCTGTTTCCACAAGGTCTCTCTCTCTCTCTCTCTCTCTCTCTCTCTCTCTCTCTCTCTCAATAAATAGTGTGGGTTGAAGTGTTCAACTCTTGAGTCCATGGCCTTCATTCTTCATTGTCTGCAAGATATGACCCCATCGTCGAGGCAGTTTGCTGTCGCAGCTGTGACAGCTTGCTGCCTGACCTATTGCACAGACGGTCTAGAGTTCTGACTTCCCAGTCTTCCCCAAGTATGCCTTTTAGTTCTCAATGGAGATGCAGTGCTTCAGGATAAAACTGAAAATCAATCTCACATGTAGGTAATTTACAGAGTATTGTTCTTAATTCTCAATTTAATACTTCGTGCACAGATTGGAAAATTAATAAAGGTCCCCTTAAGTTAGACATCGCAGCAGGCACACCCCCTCCAGCTGATATTCCAAAGAACTCGAGTGTTATTTGAAAACAACTCAAACCCTGGAGTTTAGATAGATGAGTGCTAATTTCTTCTGCTCTGTATGTAGTTTCAAAACTAATGTTCTTTGCAATAATGTTCTCATGAGGCGTGTGAAACATTCAATTATTGTACGATTCTATCAAAAACTCTTACAAGCATTTACTTCAGTGAGCAGGATGTATCTCTAATGAGCTCTGGAACTCTGTTTTAACACAGTGAACTATGAAACCCATGTTTTAAGGTATACACTGGAGACTGAAGCAGTCTGCCTTCATGTTGGTAGTGGTGGGATCGCAGCCCTATGGTGTCCTTTGCAGCCTCCTTGGGGACAAAACAGCTGGATGCCAGGCTGCCATTGACTCTACTCTCCAGCTCTTCCTTCCCTTCAGTCTTTGCATTTCCTGTCTCTCTTGCTGGAATGCAGCTCTCCAGTCACTGTACCACCTACACATAATCCTTGGCCTCAAGTGTTCTCTGAGATTTAAGATCCCTCCCAGGGTGAACACATTAATCTCCACATCTGGCATAGTCACACAGTAGAGCACAGTTCTTCTGAACCTATGCCTGCAGTTGTAATTTTGGCAGTGCCCCCACCCCCGCCCTCTCTTAACATTGTGAGTCAACACATCTGAAACTTCATCTATCAACTGAGTTCCCAACTCCAATGCATCCTCTTCCTCTTAACCTGCGCTGACTTCTCCATGGTCATGATGGCTTAAAGCATCCAGGTTGATTTTAAGGAGGTTCTACTCATCTTGGCCTCCAGCCAGGATCTTGTGGTATTGATTCCATCATCACAAGGCTGGTAAGGGCTGTCTCATCTTCCTTTCTGTCCAGGGCAGTAAGACCCCAGAGCTTGCTGGCATGCTCTTTACTCCCCTACTTTGTAGCCACACACAGTGATGGCATCTTTCCTAGACTCAGGTCTTAAGAGCAAAATGCCTTCAAGTAATCCAGTTTCCTGAGAGATTAGGACCATCTCCTTCAATGACCAGAAACATGCTGTGGATGTTTTGATGACAGTCCTTGGACTTCTGGGGGAGCTGAGGATACAGACATGCAGATACCCTCTTATGACATGTGCTATCCTTTGTGTGATATACAACCCTGATCTTTTTATTTGTCTGTCCATCCATGTATCTATCTACCTATCATCTATCTATCTGTCTGTCTACCTATCTATCTACCTATCATCTATCTGTCTATCTGTCTATCTGTCTGTCTGACTCTCTGTCTATCTTCCTATCATCTATCATCTGTCTGTCTGACTCTCTGTCTATCTTCCTATCATCTATCATCTGTCTGTCTGTCTATTTTCCTATCATCCATCTATCATCTGTCTGTCTTCCTATCATCCATCATCTGCCTGTCTACCTATCATCTATCATCTATCTGTCTATTTGTCTACCTATCATCTATCTATCTATCTACCATCTATTAAATCATCAGTCTCCTTATTTATCCCATCTTATCCTTAACATCTACTGTTGAAATGCCCCTGGGACCTGATAGAATTGTGATTTATCCCACCATTCATGAAGGAAAAGCAAGCTCAGAGCCCTAAATATAATTTCAAAGCAGCTACTGAGATGGACAAAATAATCAGCCATGAGATGGATTTCTTATTAGCCCTTTCTTCCATCTGAAACTCAGTTTAAAATTTCCTCAATCTGGGCAGTCAAATCAAGGTTTCAGTTCCTGCCGTAGTGGGCAGGATTGCACCACGGGAGCCTCGGTGGTCAGGGTGTGGATGGTAGCGTTTCCCCTAACTGATGCTAATAGGTGTTCATGACAAGGGTGGTTACGCAGGGTTACGTCCTGTCTCAATGGCAGCCTTCCCCTTAGTGTCCTGATTACAGTAAAATTAGGTCATTCCCTGCACGATGAGGAATAAACATACACTCTCCCCATTACAGTTTTTGGCCAGCATCACTCTGCTCAGTGAAGCAAAACCTTCATTCTACGAACTATCCTCCACCTATAATTTTGTCCAAAAGTAGATGTCACAAAGCCTCCCTGTGGTGCAGACTCTAGCTTGTGCAGATACCAGGGCTGACCCTTACCTTCCATGGTTCTCTGGCATCTACAGGGGACCTGGCTCAGGAAGGCAGCATTCTTAGCAGCCTGTGCTGGTCTGGACTGGGGAGCAGTACTTAGGAGGGCACTCACTACACATGCAGAAGGTGTTCAAGAAAGATGCTGAGACTGTTTGTTCCAATGAAGCTGCTGAGACCTCATGCTTACCTGGACCTGGCCCCCGGCAGCTGGACAGAGGTCATTCTTGGCCTGGAAGTGGGAAGGACTTTTCCTTGCTGCAGATATTCTGGGAAGTCCCCAGGGCCAGCTGTGCTTTCCTCTGGCCACAGGAGGGCTACAGAATTGCAATGACCTTGTGCTGTGGACACTTTGATATGGTGGAGCAACTTCTACACTTATATAGACAGCTCAGCTTATTGCCAAAGCCAGGGTGCTTAGGCAGCGAGCCAGCTCACATCACACTTCCCTGTAATTTCACAACTATTCCCCAGGCTCAACTCGACTTCATCCTCTGCGCTCTTTTCCAGGAAGGTTCTGCTCTTTCTCCCCAGACGCGGTATGGAAGCTTGCTCTCCTCTGGCTGGAAAGTTATCCCTGATGTTTTATTTAATTAGTGTCTAAGGGATTAGCTGATAATTGATGTAGTGTGAACTTTTAGTATTTGTAATTAATGGTAGGTCCTAGAAGACCAGAAGGCCAGAGGAAATGGAGCAGCCACAGGGTGTGGAAGGCTTATTTCTTTTTTCCTCCTCTTTTTCCCTCTTCTTCCTTCTCTTCTTCTTCTTCTTCTTCTTCTTCTTCTTCTTCTTCTTCTTCTTCTTCTTCTTCTTCTTCTTCTTCCTCCTCCTCCTCCTCTTCCTCCTCCTCCTCCTCCTCCTCCTCCTCCTCCTCCTCCTCCTCCTCTTCTTCTTCTTCTTCTTCTTCTTCTTCTTCTCCTCTTTGACGTTGGTGAGGTGTTCACTGTAAAGTTAGTAGAGGACTAATTTGTGAGAGCCTGAGCTGCGGTTCAGGTAGAGAACAAGCTGATCTGGTTTCGGCCCCCAAATCAATCTCTGGTCTCTAGACAGGTCACCTGGCTTCACTGTGCCCCATCTCTATCTGCAAAGCAGAACTACTTTTTTGGGGGGAGATCCTGCTCCCCAAAGCCTAGTACAAGGGAGAAATGAGTCTGTCTGTAACTTACATAGAACACTAACTAGAGTAGAGGAATCCAAGTTCAGATCTGTTCCTGCGTGCTAATGTCTGAGCTGCCTGTTCCATTTGCTGCATGTAAGGGATAAAAACTCTGGACAGAGACCAAGAATGGAGGACAAATCCTTAGTCATGGACAGCAAATTTTGTGAACTAAGCTAGCTGTGGAACCACAATAAATGGGATTGCTTTAGACAGTTACTTCTTCCTACCAGTTAAAGAAAATTATAGGGGCCAGAGAGGTGGCTCAACAGTTAAGAGCATCTGTTGCTCTTGCAGAGGTCCCAGGCTTGATCCCATATCAATATGGTGGTGCACAACTGTAGTTCCAGTTTCAGAGGATTTAACACCCTCTTCTGACTCCTCTGACTCCCCTGGTTACTAGACACACACATAGTACACATACACACATGCAGGCAAAACCATAAGATAAAATACATAAGATATACATAAGATAAAGTATATAAAATCTGAAAAATTGTTAGTGTATATTTGTGTTTTTTCCCTCCTTTGCTAAATAGGCTGAAGATTGGACAGTTTTGTCTGCCTTTTCAAAATACTGTCTATTCCTTTTATAGTTCTTTTCGTCTGTATTTCATGGGCTTATCTTTTGATAATTTATTGCAGGAAGCATGGAAATCCTTGTGCTCATAAATAACTCTGGGGGAAACAGGAATGTTAGACACACAGGGCTGTCCCTTTAAAGGGAGGGTATTATTCACTGAGAAGGATGGAAGCAAACATGGTTAATAGCCTGGTGACCTCTGTGTTACCTGAGTGGCTGAGACCACACCAGATCCTTCCCCAGACCTTAATCACGAGCTCATTTTAATCAGCCTATAGATCCCACATTTATAGAAGGTGTCAGATGTAGTCAAGCTATAGAAGCCATCTCTATGGAAGGTTCACATGTTCTTTACAATGACTTTTGAGGTATTCACATCTGATCTGTATTTAGCTTATTCTGTTCCTCAAGGAGATTTATGTAAGTGTTATCGTACAGATAGGCTTGAGTTAATTATTACCAGGAGTGTTTTCACCAATTCATGTTGTGCTTAAATATACCTAAAATAAACTGCTAAGGATCAGAATCTCAAAGTTTGAACCAACGCTGGCTATTTAGTCATGCTGGGCTGAACTGGCTTCTTGCCTCCCACAGATCATTACTCTGCTGGCCATGGTGGTCATGGAGCCCACTCTCAGTTTGTTACCATGTATTGATGTACATCTTCAGGTCACTGATTGGAGATTTCTCTGACTTTTTGGCATGCTCACTCACAGCTGTAAACTTCCTTGTCTAAACTGCCTTTGCCGCATACCAAGGGTTCTAGTGGCCCATGTTTCATTTTCAACCGATTACAGGAATGTGTTATGTCACGCCCCACTCGACCAACAAGGAAGACGCGAACAACCGGATCCTTCTCAACAGCCTTTATTGTAGAAGCGCTTCATCATCTTGCAGGGAACCCCGAGTGCCCAGGGCGAGCTACTTATATACCCTCAGCCCTAGGCGGGGGGGGGGGGGGGGGGGGGGGAGCGCGTGGAGGTGCACGATTGGTCAGAATTGCAGTGCCTTATTAGCATACCCCATTAGCATACCCCATTTCGGGAGGGGGTGATTGGTCAGGATTGTGGTGCTTCATTAGCATACCCTGCTCGATTGTGGTACCTTATTATATTCACCAGTAGCCGATACCAGAGGCTGAGGCGGGAGCCATCTTGACCGGCCGAGTCGGGTCGGTGGCCTACAGTGTTAAACCTTTTTCTTGTGGTTTTCTTCAATGACTGCACAGGCCATCCAAGAACATAGTTCAGTTTCAGTGTGTTCATATAGTGTCTGGCATTGCTCTTATTATTAACTGAAGTTTGATTTATGGTCCAGAACATTGTCTTTTTTGGACAAAGTCCGTGTGCTGAGTAGAACAAGTATCCTGCAGCTCTTGTGAAGAATGTTCTGCAGATAAACGTGTCATCCTTCTGATGTATGGGACAGCTTAAACTTGAGGGCTTGGGGGTAGGTTTGATCAGGATCATCTCGCTATTTAAGTTGTCCACTAGTATTGAACCTGAGTTTATTTATAGCTGTATGACCGGCATTTGTTTTATGGAATTGGGTGTACTAACATTTGAGTATGTATGTTTATACTCATCATGTCTAATTGATAGTCTGCAACTTTTATTAAAAATGTACTGACTTAGAAAAACCTCTTTTGATTAACTATGGCTTGATATTTGCAATGTTAAGTGAAAAATGGTTTTGCCTTCTTATTTCTGGTCTGTGTCTGCTTGGAATATAGTGTTTCTTTCTTTGACATTTAATCTGAGTCCTTACAGATTCAGTGTGTCAGCGTTAAGGCAGCAGATAGTTAGATCTGTCTCTTCACCCACTCAGCTCATTTTCATGCTTTGACTGGAGAGTATAGACCATTGACATTTGGATGGTTATTGGGAGAAATTTGGTTATGCCTGTAATTTTATTTATTTCATCTGTCAGGTTCATATACTGCTTGTCCTTTTCTTTCTCCCATATTGGTGTTAGGGAGTTACTGAGTTGGGTGGTGTCTGATTCATTTGTTCTCACTCATTTGTCTATTGTTCTCATGAGATTTGTTATTTCATGGTCTCTTATTCAGGGACTGCCTTACTTCTTGCCCTGTGTGTAGGGGTTTTGTTTTTTATCTATTTTCTGCAGTGCTGGCTTGGTGGTCATGACTTGCTTCAGTTGGTAATTATTTGGAATATTTATTTCTTCATTAAAAAGGTTTCTTTGGTGGGGGCTGGAGAATTGTCTTGGTGATTAGGAGTGCTTGCTGCTCTTCAGAAGACTTGGGTTCTAATCCCAGTGCTCACCTCAGGATGCTCACAAATGATGTGTAACATAGTAGCAGTAGCCGAAGAAGGGATCAAACACCTTCTTCTGGCTTCTGCCAGACCTGCACACATGTGGTAAACATAGACACAGACACACAAGTAAAGTAAATCTTTAAGAAAAGAGAAAGGAAGAGATTGGGAATGAAGAGGTAGCTTGGAGGTTAAGAGTATTTGTTGTTCTTCCAGAGAACCTGAATTTAGTTCCCAAGACCGATGTCAAGCAGCACACAACTCCCTGTACTGCCAGCTCCAAGAGATCCACCTGGTTTCCACAGGTACCCAAACACATAGCTGATACCAGCACATACACACACACAGGTAACTTTTAAAAAATGAGGTATCTTTGCTGATACCATAATTTTGTTTGTCAGTATTTACTTTTAGGGCTTGAACTGTACTATTTAGTACTTTCCTGGATTTTAGTGTTTCTGTTGCCAGATCTAATGTTATTCTGATCAACATGTCTTTGTAAATGTGCTGGCTTTTTTGTCACATTAAAAATAATTTATTTGTATTTTAATTGCATTGGTGTTTAGATGGTATATATGTCTGTATGAAGGTGTCAGATCCCCTGGGACAGGAGCTACAAATGGTTTTGAGCTGCCATGTGGGTGCTGGGAATTGAACTTCTGGAAGAGCAATCAGTACTCTTAACTGCTGAGCCATCTCTCCAGCACTTTTTTGGTATTTTTTTTATTTGTCTTCATCAGTGTTCTATTGTTGTGAAGAGACACCATGACCACAGCAACTCTTACAAAACAAAGCATTTAACTGGGGCTTGCTTATAGTTTCAGAGGTTTAGTCCATTATCATCCTGGCAGACATGGTTTTGGAGAAGTAGAAAAGTTCTACTTACAGATCTGCAGACAGCAGGAAGATAGAGCCTCTGGGCCTGGCTTTGGCTTCTGAAACTTCAAAGCCCACTCCCAGTGAAACATTTCCTCCAACAAAGCCACACCTATTCCATCAAGCCACACCTCCTAATTCCTTTCAGCTCTCCTTGGTGGGTATCCCACCTCTCTGGCATCTCCAACATGTTGGGGTCTCCAAGGCAATCCAGGCTTCACATTCACATCTTCATGCAGTGGTCTCTCTGGGCTCCATGGCAGGGATAATCCTGACACACGCCTGGCCTCAGTGGCTTTCCTTAGCTGCAGATGGAGATCCCATAATCCCTATCTTATATTCCTGACTCTAAAGCCAGAACCACATGGACAAAGCTGCCAAGTTCTGCTGTTTGCTGGGCCTGGAACATGACTCCCTTGTTCAAAGAGCCCAGAGATGGTAGATGACACCAAGGAAACCGTGTGTCCCAGACACAACAGGACTGATAACACCCATGAACTCGCAGAGACTGTGACAGTACACACAAGACCTGCACAAGTTCAAACCAGACAAAATCCCAGCACTGAGAAAGGAAGTGGACACAAAATCCTACTCCTGACCAAGAAGATATTTGCAATTGACATTTGCTGCAAAAAGGGAAATCAGTTTTCTCTAGTGGGTTGTCACTGTGGGATATCAGTCACACTCCATGGCAGGATCCATGCACTGGAAGAGTTGGCTAGGACAAAACAGACTCCATGGTGTGTGTGTGTTGGTAATTTTTTTGTTTCATTAGTTTTTTGTTTGTTTGTTTTAATTTTCAGATTTTTTTTTTAGTTTTGAGAGAGAAAGAGAGAGTGAGTGAGAGAGAGAAAGAGAGAGAGAGAGAGAGAGAGAGAGAGAGAGAGAGAGAGAGAGAGGATATGAAGTTGGGTGGGTATGGAGGTAAGGAGGATCTCAGTGGTCCTCAACCTTCCTAATTAAACAGTTCCTCATGTTGTGGTGATTCCCAACCAGAGCATTATTTCATTGCTACATTATAACTAAGTTTTGTTATTGTTATGAATCATAATGTAAATATCTGTTATATAGGGTATCTGGTATGTAACCCCTGTGGAAGGGTTGTTTAATTTCCAGAGGGTCCTGACCCACAGATTGAAAACTACTGAAGGAGCCGGAGGAGAGAAAAGAATATAAGCAAAATATACTACATAGCAATGATTAAAAAGCCATTTATTATTGTCCTTATTATATGCCATTCCACTGTATGCTGGTGATACAAGCATGAAAAACATGGAATCTTGTCCTCAAAAGCAAAGTCAGCATCTAAGGTACAGGTTCAGTGATGGAAGAGAGTGTGGGTCAGGAAGCCATGTTAGTGGCACGGGCACACAGAATAACACAGTTCATTTTCATCCAAGCTTCCTTCTTGTTCCCTAAGCTGCAGGAAACAATGGGTGTACTGTTAGCTGCCATGCTGGTGCTCTTAAGGACTGGACTTCTTTAGCCAGATAGGCTTAGCTCAAGGACTTATCATCGTGCCTTTGTCGCACCTGGCATGAGGTTCTGCGGTAACCCAAATTTGTCAGCTATTCACAGCTCCTCCACCGCCCCACTCCCACCCCCAGCCCAGGCATGGTGACACACACCTTTAATCCCAGCATTCTAGAGGCAGAAACCAGTAGATCTCCATGAGTTCTAGGCTAAGCTGATCAGCATATAGTGAGTTCTAGGACAACCAGGGCTACATAGAGAGAGCTTGTCTCTTTTTTTATATATATAATATATTTTTATCATGTTTTCTCCCTCCTCCAGCTTCACCCATCTCCTCCCTACCTCCCAACTTCACATTTTTCTCTTTCTCTCTCTCTCAAAATTTAAAACAAACAAAAAACCCAATAAGATTAAAAATAACGAAACAATTTTTAAAATCCCACTTTTAAAAACAGGAGCTCATTTGTGTTTGCTAACTGTTCCTCTGCATGGGTCCTGCCATGGATTGTGGTTGACATACCCAGAAACAACCCAGTGGAGAAAACTGATTTTCCTTTTCCTAGCAGATATCATTTGCAGATATCTTCTTGGCCAGCTGTAGGACTTTGTGTCCACTTCCTTTCTCAGTGGTGGGATTTTGTCTGGTTTGAAGCTGTGCAGGTCTTGTGCATGCTGTCACAGTCCCTGGGAGTTCATATGTGTTATCAGTCCTGTCGTGTCTGGGAGACACTGTTTCTTGGTGTCGACTACCACCTCTGGCTCTTTCCATCTGCCTGCTTCCTTTTCTGCATAGATTCCTGAGGCTTGAAGGGAGGAGCCTGATGAGGACATCCCCTTTAGAGCTGAGTGTGCCAGAGTCTCTCACTGTCACACTGTCTACTTGTGGGTCTCTCTGTTAATTCCCATTTACTGTAAGAAACTTCTCTGATGAGAATTGAGCAAGGCAGTGATCTATGGGGAAAGCAGCATCTCATTAGGAGTCATTTTGACAGCCATTGCTGTTTCTTTAGCAAAATAATAGATAGTAGCTGGTTTCCCCCCAGGGCCCATGACCCATCCAGTATTGGGTTCTTGGGCTCATTAGCAGCGTCAGGAATGGGCTCCATCTCTGGAGTGTGGCTTAAATACAATTTTAAAAGTGGTTGCTTTTACTACCTCAACATTTATGCCACGGTTGCAGTAGGATACATTGCAGGTAGGTTAGTGTTGTAGGTTGCAGGGTTTTTGGATGGTGACATTGACAATTATTTTCTCCTCCTGAAGCGTGCAGAGAACCTTACAAGCACCATGAGAGCCAGTTAATGAAACTTTAAGTTTAAGGGGTGAAACTTTAAGTCAGACACCAGCTTGACTTCTTTGTATTTGTGACAACATAAATAAGTGCTGTCTTCAGCAATAAGGCCTTACCATCAGGTTGTGGAGAGTATCCAATGGCCTTGGCAATAGCCTGAGATGTTTTGGGGTTCCAGGGGACCCATAGCCAATGAGTCAACAGGATGTAACTATTCCTGGCACAGAAAGTTTTACTTGATGGCATAAAATGTCTAGTTTGGGCATTGTCTTCATTTAGATCCCTTTCATATATGTATATATTTTGAGAAGCTTCTACAATAGCATGTTTCCATATTTGTGTGTGGGGGGTGCAGGATAAAGGGGGGAATATGGGTAAGGACTTTTGAGGCCTTTTTTTTAGAATCTCCTTTAACTGCATGGAGGTTTATGGATTAGGGTTTAGCAGAGGTGCGTGAGGCGCTGTCCAGGTGCTGAAAAACTGCATGAAAACCTAGGCTCTGGATTTCTGTTCCTGCAGAACACTGAGCTTTTCTCTGTTCTGGAATGATGCATGCAGGTAATTTCCTGTTGTTGTTTTGAGATGGAGTCTTACTCTGTAGGCCAGGATGGCCATGACCTCAGCATGTAGCCAGTCCAGCCTCAAATCCATGACAATTTGGCCTCAGTCTCTCAAAAGCCAGGAGTACAAATGTAAGTAACAATGCCACAACACAATGTTTTTGGTTTTTTTGTTGTTTTGTTTTGAGATAGGGTTTCACTATGCTCTGGAGCTCTTATGTAGACCAGTCTAACCTCCAACTCACAGATATCAACCTAACTTGGCTCCCTGAGTGCTGGGATTACAGATATGCACCACTATGCCTGGTTACTATGTTCTTGAGAGAAAGGAAGAAAGAAAGAAGGAAAGAAGGAAAGAAGGAAAGAAAGAAAGATAAAACACAAGCAAAAAGTTTATTATTTGTTGGATATAGATATGTTTGTGGACACGAGTGAGCCATGGTGTGTATGGAGGTTAGACCACACTTGAGGGTGTTGGTTCTGTCCTTCCACCATGTTATACCCAGCAGGTCCAGGATGTCAGGCTTGGCAGCAGGTGCCTTTATCCACTGAGCCGTCTCTTCAGCCCTGTACTGGTTTTCTTGAGCAGAGTCCTCCATGATCACAGAAGCACACAGCATGTATATAAAAAAAGATGTGTCAACTTGTGTGATAAATTGTATTGCATAATAAAAACACAAGTGGTATACATGAAGATCTAGTTTTTCTCCATTTCTCATTCCTCTACAGTGTCTATTCTAGGATTAGAACCCAGACTTAAGAAGGAAATCACAGAGATTTGTATTTGATATGCTTGCTTAATAAAAATGTTGCAAATTGAAAGATAAAAATTCATAATCAATAACATTAGACAGACAGACAGACAGATACATACTTTGCATTTCACAAAGGAGTTTTTTCTTTTGCTGAAAATGTGGCCAAAGGTAAGTCTTTTGAAAGGCAAGCTTGGACCCCATTATTAATAGTTTCCCAACTTAAAAAGATCCACAGGGCTGGAGAGGTGGCTTAGTTAGTAAAGTGGCTGCTGTGTGAGCCTAGGAGCCTGAGTTTGGATTCCCAACACTCGTGTAAAATTTGAGTATGGCAGCATGTTCTTGTAAACCTAGCTCTGGGGAGGCAGAGAGAGGAAGATCTCTGGAGATTTTTAGCCAACTGGTTTTCATATCTCATTTCAAGTCATTTCATACGTAGAGGTTAAAATGGCAGCAAGAATGTTTTTGGATTCAAAACATTAGCACATATCCTACTGTTTTTTTGTTATAATGATCAAAGGTCGACAAAGCCTGTAAAGATTAATTTCAATTGTGAACTTGATGGGATTTGGAGTCACCATGGAAATGAACCTTTGGGCATGTCTGGATATATCTAGGCATAATATAGAATTAAAGAATCTAATTATAGAATCACAGAATCCACCTTTTGAAAATTCAAATTCATTTGAAAGGAAGGCGCCTAAACTGAAAATGCCCCTGGAGAGGTACTTTGCTCAAAAACAGATTCCAAGGAAATTGTTTCCCTGGGGTAGCACACAAGGGGTGATAGAAAATGTGGTGTGAGGGGGACAAACTTCATCCTGAGAGGGCAGCAGAATTTGGCAGTGTCATCCATGAGGTAATAGCTTTTCAGACATGAAAGGTGCAAAGTTGAGAGCATCATGGAGTTCACTGTCAGGGTTCCAGAAGGCCACCGAAATCAGGCATTATATGGCCAGAGTGGACACTTTCAAGGTTGCGAGCAGGATGTTGGAGATGCATCGACTAAGGGAATGTCTACTGAGAAAAACTGCAGTTATGGAATAGTACTGGCCTAAGAGAGAAAGAAGTTATGTATGCTGCAGGTAGCAGAGATGGAGGGAAAGTATTAGCCAAGCTTTTTGGAGCCAAGATGATTCAATCATGAGCCCCAGATGTCTGGTATGGAGCTGCAGGATTTGGTGCTTACCTTGATAGGTTTTATTGCTGGTTTGGTCTGATCATTCATTGCTATGTTTCCATTATTCTGATTTGGAATGGGAATATTCATTCTGTACTATTGTATATTGGAAATATAGACCTTGGTTTTTTAAAACTATTATGTAGATATTCATAGTCAAGAAGTCATGTTGTGTTCCAGATGAAACTTACATTTTTTGGACCTTTAAACAGTGTTGACACTGTTAAAGATTATGAGAATATTTGAAGTTGACTGTATGCACTCTGCATTATAAGGTAGACTGGAACTTCTTGGGGCAAGAGGAAGAAGAAGGCTATGGCTTTAAAGTGGTGTGTTTGAACGTTAGATTGACAAGGGGTGGAACTCTGGTAGCTGAGCTTAACCATCAACTAGTATATAGAACTGGAACCATGGGACAAACACGGGCATATCTGTGAGAGATTTCTAGATTAAGTTAACTAAGAAAGGAAGACCTATCTAACTATGAGATGTCTCGTCCCATGGGCTGGGTTCCTGGACCGAATACAAAGGAGAAAGTGAGCTGAGCACCTGCGTTTCTCTTTCTCTGGTTCTGTTTGTGGACGTAGCAAGGCCAGCCATTGTTAGCTCCTGCTTCCATGATGTCTTCATGGATGACACCCTTGATGTGTGAGCAAAAACATATTTTCCTTAAGGCACTTTATCCAGCGTTTCGTTGCACCGATGAGACAATAATTAATCCAACACCCCAAAGAATGGAGTCACCCATAGCGCTGGCATCCGACAAATGCTAATTCAATAGAGACAAACCCATATTCTCTCTTAGATCACACCCCTGTTCAACTGCTGCTGCTTGGCAGGTATGCATTAAGTGGGCGGAGCCTTGCAGAAGGGCTCTTTCTAGTCTGTGAAAGTATAGTCAAGTAGAGAAATTAGAGTGATAAGGCATAAATAGTAAAATGTCACATAAAGACACTGAGTGATGATTGTCTTAAATGATTTGAGGAAAATGAAGCCAATCTATAATGGTGTTGTTATGATTATTTCACATTCATAATGAAGGTAATTGTGTTGGCATGGATGAGGTAAGGGTATGATAACATAGCTTGGCCAAGTATTTGAAGAAAAAGGGAGATATGAGATTCTCAGATAGGAGAGGTTAAAATAGTTTGAGTAGGTACCTGGAGAAATCTAATGAAATCTGCTTAAAATTCTCACTTAGATCTTTTAGAAACTTTTAATGTTTTCTTGGCAAGTGTTAGTTATACGATAATGGGTTTCATAATGCATATAATTTATTTTTAATCGTATTCACATCCCTATTATCTTATTGTAGCCCTCTCGCTGCTGGGGGTCCTGTTCTTCCCAACTGGTCATCTTCAAGTTTCATGTGGTTTTTTTGCTTGTTCGTTTGGTGAGTCAATGAGTCTATTTAGGGTCACTTACAGAAACATAGGCTATGGAGTATTGACAGGGGCATGGATGGCTTACCAGTAGCTACATCACTGAAGAGAATGTATCCAAATAATTTCAGCAACTTTTTTTTTGACAGCAGTGACCAAAGAGCAACTACTAGAAGGGATTTATAGACAATGCTTTTCTTTCGGTATTCAGAAGGTCTATAGGTCATCTCCCTTTTCTCTCTGTGGATACGAATATCCCGGAAGGGTCCAAAAAAGTACAGTGGTCCTATCTGGGATTTTAGAAGACAGAAGTCTCTGGTCAAGAGAGTCTTGGTTGTTATCAGAGTGGCTGACATTGAGAGATGAGAATTCCAGCCTAAGCTCTTATCTTTTTGGAAAAGTGAACCTGCCAGCATTAATTTACATATGGTAGCTCCAGAAGCCAGACAGAGATCACTGGCCTTTCAATGATATCCCCTTACCCTGGGATGCTAGGACCTTCTTCCAAGCTTCCTTCACATCCTTGTTTCTCAAAGTGTATATGAGTGGGTTGAGTAGTGGGGTGAAGACACAGTAGAAGAGGGACAAGAGCTTGGACTGAGTGCTGTTGCCTGGAGGCTGGAGGTACGTGTACATACCAGGTCCAAAGAACATGGTGACCACGAGCAAGTGGGAAGTGCATGTGCGCAAAGCCTTG
This sequence comes from Arvicanthis niloticus, assembly GCF_011762505.2. Lineage (NCBI taxonomy): Eukaryota > Metazoa > Chordata > Mammalia > Rodentia > Muridae > Arvicanthis > Arvicanthis niloticus. Next base: position 61,881,385 of record NC_047663.1, on the reverse strand, counting down.
CGCCTTCCCTCAGCTGAAGGTAACTTCAGCACAGCCCTAGCAATGAAGATGTAAGAGATGAGCACTGTCAAAGGAGACACTATCCCAAAGGGAATAGCCCCCAAGGCCAGGGACCGGTCGTTTGTAGTGGTGTCACTACATGCCAGTTTAATCAAAGCAGGCACCTCACAGAAGAAGTGGTCCAGTGTGTTTTTGGCACAAAGGGTAAGGTAGAGGGTGAGTGTAGCTTGAACCAGAGAATTGGCCAGGCCGCTGGCCCAGCATACAGCTGCCAGCCACACACATGCCCAGAGATGCATGACGAGTACATAACGGAGGGGACAGCAGATGGCCACATAGTGATCAAAAGCCATTACTGCCAGCAGAACGCATTCAGTGCAGCTGGTCCAGTGGAAGAGGTAGGCCTGGGCGATGCAGCCCCAGGAGGCAATTGTCTTTTCTGGGCCCCAGAGATTGACTAGCAGCTGTGGGACAACGGTGCATGTGGCACAGAGGTCTAGGAGAGACAAGTTGTCTAAGAAGAAGTACATGGGTGTTTGGAGTCTAGGCTCCAGCAGGGAGTGGACAATGATAGAGCTGTTTCCTATCATGGTGAAGATGTAGGAGACCAGAAGCACTCCAAAGAGGGGCATCTCTAGCCAGGGGTGATCAGAGAAGCCCACCAGAACAAATGTGTTGGGGAAACTCCCATTCTGTCCTTTCATGGCCACCTGCATTGCATACGCCTGTATGGGAAAAGACAAAATTTGAAGGTAAACAAGATTTTTTTTTAATACGTCCAAGGCAACATCTTCAAAATGCCCAGTGAATTTATGATATAGCATTAGCACGATATTCTCCATGAGTGCTTTGAACAGTTTTCTAGAACATGGCTGGTTTCATATATTGCTCAGTAGTTAAATTACAAGTCAGGTTGGAGCGAAACTATCCAAGATATGATGAAAATATTTACCAAAGCCGGATCAAGCCAAGTAGGGATGTGTTTGTGAGACTCACTCTGCTTCTTTCCTCCTGCGATTCCACACCTCCTTATGTTAGTCTTAGCAGCCTTCCACCCTCTAATGTGTTCAGCAACCGTGATGCTGCAATTTCATCATGCTTTCCTTTCACTAGGCATCTCTTTCAAGGCTATATTTGAGGGAAACACCACCTAATGTTTTCTATAAGTGCAGGTAGGCGAAGGATGCTGGGACTGAGATGGGAAGTTAGAAGCTTGGATTTGTAACACACGGACACCTCTTGGTGGACTCTTTCTACTGGGAGAGGTCAACTCTCATTTTTTGCCCCAGACTTTATTGTGCTGATGTGAACTCAAAACCAAGTTCACTTAACTACATTTAAATACATAGGTTTGTTACATTAAATGTATTTATGTTACCATTTACCACCATTCATTTCTAGAGTTATTACTTTTATCAAACTCAATCAAGTCCTATCAAATAGTATCTTCCTGTCTGCTACAGTTCCAGAACCTGGCACCCATCATTCATCACTCTAGGGAGTTATTATTATTATTATTATTATTATTATTATTATTATTAAATACATTAGTCTAATTATCCCAAAGGAATTTCATTGAACCATATTTGAAACTTTGCCATTGGCTTATTTCATTTACACCATCTCCCCTAGATTCATCTATGCTCTAGGCTAAGTCAGGATTTTCTACTTTTTAAAGGGCCAATTAACACTAATTATATGTGTCTGCTGTCTTTTGTACCTACTCACAAATCCTGAGCACATCTATACTCTGCCTACTGGAAACACTGCTGCTGTGAATGTGGGTCTCCAAACAGCACGTTGAGATTTAGCTTCGATACTTTTAGTATGTACTCAAAACTGGGACTTCTGGATTTTATTGTCATTATATGTTTTATGCTGTATTCCAGAATCTTTGTACAGTTTACCTTCCCACCACCAGGGACTGCTTTCCACACTCTCATTAATACTTATTATTCTCCCATAGCAAAGAGATGATGTAAAAATCTACCTATCTTTTTATTCTCAATTCTCTGCTCTGCAAAGAAACGGCCAGCTGGATACAGAAAGGAGGCCTGAGGTGTCCCAGAGCAAGGTGTACATGCGCAGGAAGCTCTACAACATGGAGTGGAAGCTACAGACACAAACAGGAGGCTGGTGACAACCCAGGACAGTCCCTGACCCTGAGAGTGAGATTAAAGATAGAGCCTCTGGTCCTAATACCAGGTGAACAAAGAAGAATGCTATTTCAACCCTGCTACAACTTGGCCCTCTCACGACATTGTAAATGCTGCCATTAAAAGAAAAAACAGGACTCAAAGCAACCAACTGTAGATGCACAAGTTCCAGTGCAGAAACAAAAGCAACGTGAAAACCAAGGTAGCATGTCCGCTCCAAAAATCACGAACTCCACAGTAATGTGCCCAGTGAGAATGAGTTGAGAGAACCTCCAGATGAAGAATTCAAAAGAATGCTTATGACTGTGTTTCAAACACAAAAACAAGGGGTTGGAGAGATGGCTCAGCGGTTAAGAGCACTGGCTATTCTACCAGAGGACCTGGGTTCAGTTCCCAGCACCCACAGGGCAACTCACAACTGTCTGTAACTCCTATTCCAGGGAATTCAATACCCTCACACAGATATACATGCAGTCAAATCACCAATGTATATAAAATTAACACACACACACACACACACACACACACACACACACACAGACACAACATGAAAGCACTCTAAGAGAATAAAAACAAGGAGCTGAATGAAATTTTTAAAAATCTAAAAATCCAAAAATAGCGTTCAATAAAGAGTTAGAACTGCTGAAGAAAGTCAGTGTAAAACGATGCTGAAAATTAAAAAAATAAAACAAAACTGGATGAAAAGCTCATCAGAACCCGTATGGATACAATGGGCAGGTTCAGAACAGGGTACCAGAGCTGGATTACAAGGTAGAACAGTATTGCCCAGTAAAGAGAATGAAGGAAAACTAAGGTGCCACCAGGAACCAGACTCGGTTTAAATCCTTTCCATCCTGTCTTCACATTAAGCTGTTTGAATAATCTTCAGAGATTTTAGCCTTCTTCGCATTCCATTATTTCTAAGGTCATATGAACCAGAAGCTCAGCATATGTCTCTGGGCCGGATTCTGGTCTGGCTGTGCCTCATTTCCCCCAGGAATGAGTAGGTATGTTATACACGGGCTACTCAGATTTCAAAACCAACTTCCATCCGATCAGCCTCACTCTTCCTTTAGACACCATGTCACAAAAGTGCTCAAGTCAGGATGGCATGGTATACCCCTCACAGTGCATGCAAGGATTGCCACTTGGATTTCTTTGCAAGTGATTTTTTCCTATAATCTAAACTTCTTTTTATTTCTGTTCCTACATGCTACCCCAGTCTCTCAACTTAGCCCAGACTTTAATTTTTTGAAGTCACTTTTTTTCTGCATCACCATGAAATTTTATATGTCAGAAATCTTATTTCATTGGCTCATAGATCCTAATACTTATTGTGTGAGGACTTAATTGTCCTTGACTGGCTACTGTCCTGTTTTGGTCTACTATGCTTGATTAGTTTTGTTAGGTTGACATTTGATTTACCCTGGCAACTTAGAATACACAAAACCCTACATTCTAACTACTTTTTTGGATGTGAACACCCCACCCCCACTCCTGAGGTGATTGTTGAGGAAGGCCATCCTGAGGTTGAAGCGCACAACCTCCTAGATGTTTTTACTTTATTTTCCTTGATTTAAAAAAAATCTCCTTTCCTAGACTAGCCCATCCTCCACAGGTGAGAATGTCCTTTATAATCTTTTGTGGGATTTGATAGAAGAGAGAGAAACTTGCTGCAGACATAAGGCCTTAGCTGGCCACTCACTTACCTTGAGGTTGAAGAAAGAAGAGGTGCAGAGTGAGGAACCATCGATGGGAAAACTGAGGCTTGGGTCAAGTTAACACCAGACAATGAAGGGCTTAGAGAATAGTAGGCAGACTAGGCAGAGTGCAGGAAGAAGAATTTGATGACACTGGAGGTCTCCTGAGGTCTATTCCTTAAATCTCCAGAGACCTGAGTTATCTCGTGTAGATAATTAAGCTGGGGGGGGTGTATTTGTACAGAGAAACATTCTGGAGGGATTTCTTTCAATCTATCGTCTTTAGAGCCATCTTTGCCCTGGAGACCATGCCCTGAGTTAGCTGCATGCAATGAGACTGAAATGGTCTGTGGCCTCCTCATGTTTATGGGTTTCCCATCACTGACTATGACTCGGGAAGTCTGATGTCCACTGTAGTGAAGATTTATTGAGATATTTCTTGATAAGTTACTATCAGCTCAGCAGCATATTGAGACGTTCTTTGTTGGGTAGAATTTTATTTTGTTGACGTAAGGGAAACATTTTGGTATCTTGATGAAGTATTTTATTCCACAGTTGTCTTGGTTGGTCATTTAATTTTTATTTCTGGCAGCTTGACTAAGTTATTTAAGAAGAGGAACACCAACTGAGAAAGTTCTTTCATCAGCTTGCCTGTAGGCAAGTCTGTGTGATGTTTTCTTGATTAATGATTGATGTGACAAAACCAAGTCCATTGTGGGCAGTGCCATCTCTGGCCAGCTGGCCCTAGGCTGAATATAAAGCAGGATAAAGAAGCCATGAGAAGCAAGTCAGTAGGCAGCATTTCTCCATAGCTTCATGTCAGTTTCTGCCTCCAGGCTCCTGTTTTGAGTTCCTGCCCTGATTTCCCTCAAGTGTGGCTTGGTAGTTGTAAGAAGAAGCAAACTCAAATCCAGAGGTGGTGGTGCATACCTTTAATCCCAGCAGCTGGATCTCTGAGTTTAAGGACAGCCTGGTCTACAGACTGAGTTCCAGGACTGAGTTTCCAGCTCTACACAGAAAACTCGTCTTGAAAAAAAAAAAAAAAAAAAAAAAAAAACAGAAAAAAGAAGGAGGAAGAAGAGGTGGAGGATGGGAGGAGGAAGAGGAAGAAGAAGAGGAGAAAGAGAAGACAAACTCCTTTTTTGGTTTTGTATTTTTTGTTTGTATTTGTTTTGGTTTTGTGGGGGGTGTTTATTTGTTTGTTGGTTGGTCATGAAATTTTAACACAATAACAGAAACCTAAGAAAAATAGAAATTGGTACTAAAGGGTGGACTACAGCTGTGGCAGACCTGACCACGTTATGTTGGGGAAGGATTATGGAAGTTTAGAACTTTGGGCTAGAAACAAAAGCCATTGAGTGTTCAGAGTTTAAAGGGGCTATTGTGAGAACTTGGAGATATTACTGAGAACAGTGTAGACAATGGAGACCTGTCTGGTGATGTTTGAGAGAAAGCTTGAGAATCCCTTAGATTCTATCAGCACCATTTGATATTTTGAACTAAGAATCTGGGGGGGGGGGGTTGGTCAACTAGGGCTAAAGAATTGTCTCTGATTAATAAGAGACCAGCGTCATTGAGGAAAAATATTTTGGGAAGAGTTCTTTCAGAGGCAGCACACAGAAGGTGTGACCCAGACAACAGTGACTAGCGTGACAGGGTGACCATAACGACAAGGTAGTGGCATGCTGGGTCTGTGGTAACCAACAGCTCTCTGAGTGGATTTAAAAGACTCACTAAGAGGGGAATCATACACAATACTGGAAATCGCCCAGGCCTAGTGAAGTCATGGAGTTTGCTATGGGGTTGTGTCTGCTAATGATATCTGATGCTAAGCACATATGTTCACTAGCCTGACTACCTAAACAGCAATAGACATGCCAAGATAGACAGGAAAAGCTCAACCCTAGACAAAGAATTACAGGCCACTAAGTAATGCTATGATTGAGAGAAATAGTGTCCCCAGGGAAAAGCACATCAACATCAACTGATTATCCAAAACCAAGTATCAGCCCTGAAAACATACATACAAGTAACATTTTAGGGCTTTTCACAAACTGGCAAACAAGCAAACAAAATAAGATTTCTGCCCTATTTTTGACTGTGTAATGTATGTAGGAATTATTTTATCTTGTTTACAAGTCCATCAGAGAGCAAAATACCTTGCCCAATATTTTTGTATATTGTCAAGCCCAAATGTTTTATTTACTTTTATTAAAACATTTGCAGACAGACAATAACCATACATTTTCATAGTATAGTGTGATTTTTTTTATAAATTTATGCATCTTATGTTGCTTTATTCACACTGACTAGGCTTGATCAAGTCCATTTATGATTTTAAAAAAGATTTACTTTTTAAGGGTTTTTTAAAAAAGATTTATTTATTTATTTATTTTTTTGGTTTTTTCAGACAGGGTTTCTCTGTATAGCCCTGGCTGTCCTGGAACTCACTCTGTAGTCCTGGAACTCACTCTGTAGACCAGGCTGGCCTCGAACTCAGAAATCCGCCTGCCTCTGCCTCCCAAGTGCTGGGATTAAAGGCGTGCGCCACCACCGCCTGGCCGTTAATTTACATTTCTACAGACAGTCTATGAGTGCTTTCTTATAGTTTAGATTTGAAATGTTCCCTAAAGTTCATATACAGGGAGTTTAAGCTTTAATTCAGCAATATTCAGATAGAAAGTCTTGAAATGAGATTCGGTCATAAGGATGATAACCTTATAACCGGTTATGGTCAGGGTTAACCTAACGGAGTAACCGGATGGACTTTTGGGAAATGTGGTTTTGGAGGAATTTGGTGTGACTGAAGGTGTATGTTATTCCTGGCCCCTCTTTCTTTTTCTAGTCCTCCTCATCATGAGCTAAGTGGCTTTGATCAACCATGAACTCTGCCAAATGTTAAGAATAGTTATAGGACCAAAGCAATGTAGTAAAATGCAGTATGGACTAAAACTGCAAGTAAGCCAATCACCCATCATTGTAGTACTGTTTCAAAGCATTTTATAAAATGTATAAAAATATGTTCACCATATACCTGCCTTTGTACACCATATACCTGTCTTAACGTCTTTGTGGACATTCATCATTTTTGTCTACTTGAGGACAGTCACTCTCCTTCTACTGTGTAGCCCAAATTGACCTTGAGTAATCTTGCCTTGGCTTTCTGAGTGATTGGATTGTCAGTATGCCTTATGCCCAGCCCTAGAGAGATATTTAAAATACTTATTTAACTAAGAGGACTTTCAGATGAAAAGTAAGACTGTAAATCTGGTAGATGAGAACCAGGTTTGCTAAAAATTAAATAATACCAAAATTATGCTTCCTGAGCTTAAATATGTAGTCTCTCTCTCTCTTTCTCTCTCTCTCTCTCTCTCTCTCTCTCTCTCTCTCTCTCTCTCTCACACACACACACACACACACAGAGAGAGAGAGAGAGAGAGAGAGAGAGAGAGAGAGAGAGAGAGAGAGTAAACAAAGGACCTTAAATTAACCAAGAGTATCTTTCTAATTTAACCCAAGCTTGACAACTTTTCCCAGTTTCCCTAAGCCCAGGCTTCTGGTGCTGCTCTCAGTGTTGATCAGCCAAAGGTCTTATGTTGCAAACAGTTGAGGACAGTATTTGTTTTTCTGTTTGGCTTACCTCACTTTACCTTGTGTTACCCTAATCCAGCCATGATGTCACAAATGGTAGAATTTCAGTTTTAGGGAGGACTACTAACCTATTTTGTATACTGCCACCTTTTCTTTCTCCATTTTCCCCTTGATGAATGCTGTCCTCCTTTGACTAGTCTAGAAATGAACACGAGTGGGCAGGCATCTCTGCTACACTCTGGCTTCTAACATTTGGACACAGTGAACAGAGCTGATCGTGAGCAGAACGTGGCTTGGAGGGTCATCTAAGCTGTCTACATCACGAACTGTACAAATGTGTGAGACGATGAATAGATGGTTTCACTCTTGACATTCCACACTATATGTAGAAATCACAACATCACGTTCTATATCTAGGCCTGCAATTCCTATAGATAAAAAAAAAAAAGAACTATGTGGAAAATGGTGACCTAATGGTTTCAACTGTGTAGTCTTTAATTTTTCTCAACCTACTTTTAATAATGATTTTTAAATGCTTTTTTTAAAAAATCATTTATTTAGTTTATGTGAGTACACTGGTAGCTGTCTTCAGACACACCAGAAGAGGGTGTCAGATCCCATTACAGATGGTTGTGAGCCACCATGTGGTTGCTGGGAATTGAACTCAGGACCTCTGGAAGAGCAGTCAGTGCTCTTAACTGCTGAGCCATCTCTCCAGCCCCAATTTTTAAATGCTTTAACTTCCCTTCTAGTCCATCACTCACCAGAGGTAGTGGAAAAGAACCATTATTAGGATACGGGGGCAGTGGACCTGTTTAGAAATTGTTCTTTGGAGCAAATCCCATCTGTGTTGTCAGGAAATCAGCAGTTCAGTTCACAGAAATCATCAGTGGTGGCTTGATCCACTCGCAAACACTACACAAATATACCAGCAGTCCAGTTTGGTAGCATTGGGATAGCAACCAGAAATCAGCAGTGGTGGCATGACCTAGATGAGACAGCCAGGCCTCAGCCAAATTGAGTTAGCAGGAAGGGACCAGGATCACCAGGGATACCAGGAGTTCTTTGACTTGCCTTTCTCAGTGAATCGAAGATCAGCAAAGATGTGAGACCAAGAAGAGTTGCAAAGCTAGCTATGCAAGCAAGCTAAGCCCCGTCACTGTCCACTGAGTCCTACTTATACTCCTTCCAAACATCACGTGTCCTCCACGTCTTGCCTCAGCACATGAGTCTGTCTTAGCAAAACTACACATGAGTATGTGTCAGCTGACATTACTGTGCTAATCGGCCGGAGTCCGAGGAAGCGCCAAGAAGCTGTAGGAACCTCTCTAGAAGATTTTTGGTATGTTTCTTTCTATGGAGTCCTGACAAATGGAGCTCAACAGTGCATGTAAGCAAACCAAGAAATGTGTGTCATTAGCAAAGAATTCTTCATCATGTGTCCTTTCACGTGCTTGCTTTAGCAAAAAATCCTTTCACCTACGTCCACTTCAGCAAAACGTTCCTTCATGTGTTTCCAAAGAAACCAGAAGTTTCCACTTCACAACAGTCTCAATCAAAACTGTGGGTGAAGCTGATTGAGAAGTGGCTAAGTAGGCATCCTTTACCCTAATTCTTTTACGTGTCTAATTTAAAACATACAAAGATTACTCTCCCTGTTCTGATCACTTACTTCCATAAGTCATGAGGCTGGAAAGGAAATAGCTGGGGAGGGGCATGCTGTTCTTTGTTATTTCTATCTCTCTAGTTTGTCATTCACCTCGTTTAAATATTAACTGTCAGCTTAGCTATTGTTGTTTACTTACTGTGCCAAGAGCAGTCTTTGACATCCAGCTCTAATGGGCACACAGCCTAATGAATTCCACTGTCTGTTACAGGCATGGCAATCTCATGGAGTAAATTCATTACTGTACCTGTGATGTGCCATGTTTATCTGTTTTCTTTGAACTCTGCGTTTACCTGGGTGTTTTTGATGCTTCTGGAATATTGTAGCTGTTTCTCTCTTCAATCACGAAGTTCAAAAGTACTTTAAAAACTCAGCTCAGGGTTTACATCTCCCACCACTTCAATCACTAGCTGTCTGCAGAGGGAAGTCTGCCTTTAGGGTTCTGCTCTTCAAGTTCACTGTGAGTGCCCTTTAAGTTTAAAGCATTACAGAAGCTGTGGGGACGCCGCATCTGTGAAGCTACAGGCACCCCCATCTCTAAAGGACACCTTCCTTGCCTACCATCTTGTGTTGAAACACAAAGGTTGTTTCGAATATTTGTTTTAGGGGCTTTAGTACTGTGAGCAGAAAATTCTATATTATTGTTTCAAAACCCTGTTAAGTCTCTGTGTGTTTGGGGGAGATTGTTTGCTTTGGGGATGCAGCATGTAGATTTTACAGTTACAGCATGAATCTCGGAGTGATGGTGGAAATGAGCAAAACCACTCAGCCCTTGTGGCTGTTTAATGAATGAACCAAGTTCATTTTGGCAGCATCTAAAAACTATGTAAAATATGAAGCTACAGTTTCTGAGATTTATTTTTATTTATACACGTGTGTGTGTGTGTGTGTGTGTGTGTGTGTAATGTGAGTGCAGGATGCCTCTGGAAAAGCAGCAAGTGATATTAATTATTGAGTCATTCCTCCAATGACTTAGTGAGGTCATTGTTTTTCATAGCTCAGTCATTCTTCTAGAGATTTTGTAGAGCCAAGGAAGTGTTTGATTCCAAAACAAAACAAAACAGACAGGAGCCAATCTGATGCAACTCACAACAGGCTCTTTATTCTATTCGAGTTAGCTTGGGACCCCCAATATGCCGCTGTCATGCAGGACAGTTTTGGTGGTGGGGGAGCCCGGAATATCTATCAGGGCAAGGTTTTATAGTAAGCAGAAGTGGGGGATAAGTGTGAAAGCATCTAATTGGAAAGCTATCATGGCCTTTAACATAACTGGTTGGTGCTGAGTGTCAAATCATAAACTTAATCTCTGCTTCCTTCTGCATTGGTGTTGTTAGGCAGGAGGTTAGCTTGTAACCTGGGTGTGCAGGTTTGTTGGGGGAATAACCTGGAGACACTGGTCTTTTTGAGGGTGTAACCTGGAGATGCTGGTCTTGTTGGGGATTATCCTAGAGACTGGAGCTAGGCTTGAGTTTTGTTGGGGGGGGGGGCAACTTGGAAACTAATGCTAGGTACTAGCCTGTTAGTTTACCTGAGTTCAAACTCCAGTTCTCTAAAATGGAGTCTGAACTTAAAAGATTTGGCCTCTCAATTTGCATAAAGATTTCACAGACCCAAACATCTTTTGATAACATTCAAAAGATATTGAATAAATGCATATTCACACGTCAAACTACAGACCATTACATATCACTTTGGTATGTTGGCCACTCTGCCCTAGCAGAACCAGTGCACTGGTGCTCACCTTCTCATTCATTTCTTATGACTCACAGTGTCTCCGGATGTACTTACTGCTCAATGTGCAAATGGCACAGTATGAGGTATGTATCAACTTGAAGACTCCTTTTTACCTCACTGAGGGTTGCACATCTTGCCTGCTCTGGGGTGAGACTTCTATGGAGACAAGTCCTGCTAAGTATGTTCCACATCTCAGTGTATAACAGGCTCCTGCTTCAACAGGGAGGGAAAGAGGGCATCTTTGTGCAGAACATCCTATTCTTCCTAGCTGTGATCATGAGTGCTGCACACTTGGTAGTTTTAAACAACAGGCATTTGCTTCTCATAGTTCTGTGGGCTTGGCAGAGGTGGTTTATACTCAAAACTCCTCTTTCTGGATTCCAGATTTTTGCCATTTTTCTAACTTCTATTTCTTCAAGAGTCTTGATCTAATTATGGGGAATACACTGATATACTGTCAGGAACCAATACTTAAGACCACAACTACTAACGCCTTCCCATGGAGATGTGTATCAGGGTGGGAGGGAAGGAGATAAATATTCAGTCCGTAGCAGGTATCTAGAGCATAATCAATTTGTCTTCTGGATGAAGAGAAGTCAATCCAAAGAGAATTCTAGAAAATCCATTGACCTGGCCCAGCTGGTCTTTCTCCAGCGATACTAGGAAGGAAGATAAGAGGATGAAAAGATAAAAGTAAGTAAGCAGAGTTCGGGAGCTATTGCACAAGCTATGCCTATGCCAAGCCAGCTTATTAAGTACAGACTCTTATATACAAACCATATTCAGCGTTGGGGATGGGACAGAATTAGCAGAAAGCTACTGTACAATAGAATAAAATCAGCAAGAAGCTAATCAAACAATGTTGTACAAAAGGAACACAAAATCTCTCAAGTTTGTCACAGACCAAGACATAATTACCTTGGAACTGATAACCTAAGCTAAGAGGATTTCTCAGGATCCAAAGCCACAGACCTCCGTCCCCCAAGACCCTGGCTTCAGGCTGTTACTGGCTTTGCCAAGTATGTTCTTGATTTTAGACGAGGAATTATGTTCCTTCTCCAAGCATCGGAGCCTCAGGGAAAATGTTGAATGAGCCTGACTCTCAACAAACCGCTAATTCATTGAGCTGAGTTGCTTCAAAATACAATCTTCTCTTATTGCTATCTATGTTTTCTGTTTATATATTAAAGCAAAGTGCCCTGCAGACATTTATACTTGGAATTTAAAGCACAAGAGGATTTTAAAGAAACAGTGGGTCTGTTGGGAAAGATTCGCAGCCACAGAATGCATCTAAGAATTGAAGGGCAGAGCATCATTGTCTAAAGAAGACACTGAGTCACTATGGAAACATGCTTTCTTTCCATGGAGATGGAGGCAGATGGATAAGGTTACTATGGATAAGGATACTATTTAGTAACAAGTTCTATCAAGTAGCCACTGCCTTTGGCTTCTGCATTTTTGTAGAACAGTCTATTTTCTTTCCTGGGAGTTTCCAGGAGCAGAAAAGTTATTGGTTAGGTGATGTAAGAATTTTACCTGTATCTACTCAGTCTCTCTCTCTCTCTCTCTCTCTCTCTCTCTCTCTCTCTCTCTCTCTCTCTCTCTCTCCCTCTCTCTCTCCTCTCTCTCTCTCACACAAACACACCATATGTGTGTGTATACACACACACACACACACACGTTTGTCATCACGATTCTTAAGAACAGTAGAATGAACCCTGAGACTATGAGGTAGTACTCATATGAGACTATGAGTATGTACTCAGTCGTAAGTATGTTCAGAGCTATGCTCAGCAACAATCTGACAAGTTCATTGGCTTTACTCCCTGTTGTCTCCTTTTGTAATCAAGGCCTTCTAGATGTAAAATCTTATGTCTTAGGGTAGTAATCAAAGGCCATTACTGCCAGCAGGGCACATTCAGTGCAGCCCACTCGGCTGAAAATATAGACCTGTGTGATGCACCCCGGCAGCAATCGGCTTCTCTGGGCCCAGGAAGTCAAGCAACATCTGTGGCAAAGTGGGGCAAGTGAGACAGAGATCCAGGACAGGGAGGTTATCCAGGGAAAAGTACATCCGTGTCTGGAGTCTGGGGTCCATGAGGGAGAGAAAAATAATGGACGTGTTTCCCATTAAGGTGAAGATGTAAGAGACCAGGACCATGCCAAAGATGGGATCGCTAGCCACAGATGGATAATAGGAGAAGCCCAGCATTCGAATGTATTGGGAAAACTCATGTTTTGTCCTTTCTTCGTCACATGCATTATTTATGCCTCAAAGGAATCATACAGGTTATTAGGATAGATGAGACTTTTCTGCTTTAATAACTCCATGGGAAAATCCTCAAAACTCCATATGCAGTGATGTGCTAGATAGCTTTATGTCAACTTAACACAAGCTAAAGTCATCTGAGAAGAGAAAACCTTTGTTGAGGAAAAGCTTCCACAAGATTAGGCTGCAGGCAAACTGAAGGGCATTTTTTTTTAAGGATTTATTTATTGTATGTATATGAGTACACTGTTGCTGTCATCAGACAAATCAGAAGAAGGCATCAGATCCCATTACAGATGGTTGTGAGCCACCATGTGGTTGCTGGGAATTGAACTCAGGACCACTGGAAGAGCAGTCAGTGCTCTTAAGTGCTAAGCCATCACTCCAGCCCGACGGGAATTTTCTTAATTGGTGATTGCTGTGGGAGGTCCCAGCCCACTGTAGCTGTGGACACCCTGGGCTGGTGGTCCTGGGTCCTGGTAGGTTGAGCAATCAAAGGGGAGCAAGCCAGTAAGCAGCACCCCTACATGATCTCCGTATCAGCTCCTGCCTTTAGGTTCCTGCCCTGTTTGGGTTCCTGTCCTGACTTCCTTCTATGATGAACGGTGCTGTGGAAGTGTAAGCCAAATAAACCCTTTACTCCCCAATTTGCTTTTTGGTGTCAGTGTTTCATTACAGCACTAGTACTCCTAAGACAAATGGTAAATTATTCTCCATAATACTTTTGAGTATTTCTCTAATACCCAGCTGACTTTATATACTGCAGAACCGTTTCCTATCGAGTAAGCTTAGTTAGAACTTGGATTTCTTAAACCTAATGAAAAATTGATATAACCCCATTAATTCAACTAGCAATCTGCCTAGGCAAATCTTTCACTCGGTTTCTCTACCCCACAATTTATTTTTATAAAAAAGTCTTCCCACAACATTTTTTTGAGTTCTTCTACCGTATTCATACTACCGCCATGTCATATGGAAAGTATCACACAGTCCTTGTATCCAGCATATCTCAAGAATATATTTCATAATTAAATAGCTCATAATGTGTCATTTAAATCCATGCAGGTGAAGGATGGATGCAAATGAAAAGATGGGGGTTAATATTTATGATGTAGCCATATAACCCTGTGACCTCTTTCTATCGGGAACCCATGAGGTAGAATTTCTCAATGTACAGATGATGTTAAATTACTGTAAGCTGTATGTAACACAGAGTTTTATCCTATTAAGTGCATTTATATGCTTGCTCAACTCTTGTCACCATCCATGTCTAGAACATTTTGATTTATCAAACTCAAACTAGCAAGATGGCAGTTGTGCACACCTTGCATCCCAGCACTAAGGAAGCAGAAGCAGGCAGATCTCTGTGAGTTAGAGGTCAGCCTGGTCTACAAAGCAAGTTTCAGGAGAGCCAGGGCTGTATAAAACAACAACAAAAAAACCCAACCAACGAAAGAAGAACAACACCCTCAAACTAAACCCAGTAAGCAATCTCTCCATGTCCACCCCAATCCTATACCTTGATACCCATCATTTTCCTTGTTTTATGTTAATTTCAACTAGATTCAATGCCTTAGAAAAACTCCATAACCCAGTATTACAAACTTGCCGCTGGTTACTTTCATTTACATTGTGCAGCTCATTCATGGATGCATCAGCCAGTATTGGAGAACCATTCATCTGCCTTCTCTGCTCTTTTTTTTTTTTAAATAAATTTGAATTTTCATCAATTGGAGTCTTTGATGATGATGCCTTGTCCCTAGGTCACCCTTCATAACCCTCTAATGCAGGTCTTGATGCGTCTGCACTGATCTATGTATCAGTTGCAGCTGCAATGACACAGACAGGATTTTAGCCTCCTGAAATTTCCTCTCCTAAACATCTTAGTCAACTTCTTTTAAATTCAACCTCTCTCAAGTTTTCAGGACATGGGAACAATACAGCAGATTTTTTGCTTGGGATATAACATGAACGGTCTCCAGTCCTGCTGTCATAGAGTCCATTTCCCTATAAACTTCATGCTTTGGATATCTATTATCTTCACTCCTCTTATTTTGGTATTGTCATTTCCCACTAGAAAGTTCATTAAGCTTTGTCCTCAGCAGTCCAAGCCAGGGATTCCGTAACCCATAACTCTAGTCTGTACACGTTCTTTCTACAACAGCCTACAAAAGCCCCAGACCTATGAATGACTTTTCTGTATTAGCTACTTTTCTCATTGCTTCAACACATCAAAGGCTACTTACAGAGAAAGGGTTTATTGTGACTCATAATTTGGGGGTAGAGTCCAGCAAGCAGAAAATGTGTGACTACAAAAATGGCAATAACTATAGTGGCACAAGCGTGAAACAGCCTGTCATATTGTGTTCGTGTAGCAGAGAGAAAGAGAGAGAGAGAGAGAGAGAGAGAGAGAGAGAGAGAGAGAGAGAGAGAGGGAGGAGAGAGAGAGAGAGAGAGAGAGAGAGAGAGAGAGAGAGAGAGAGAGAGAGAGATCTGAGGAGAGGGAAAGGGAGAGGAATGGTGGTGTTGGTAGTGTTCTCTCCTCTCCTCTTTGTCAGACCAGGATCCAGATCTTTGGATGGTACCCACCACTTTCAGAATGAGCCTTCTCTACTTAGCAAACCTCACCCTGGAAACACAATTCTTCCCATTTCCATCCTTCTCTAATTTTTTATTTCTTTCTGCGTGATTCTGTTTAGTGCTATTTTGTCACTATGGAGGCTGTTTCTTTGCTAGGCATCTGCCTGAAGTGTAAACATAAAGACGTCTCCTGTCTTTTCTGAAACTGGCCCTTCTCCCCGTAACGCTGTGAATGACTTTTTAAAAATGTATACATATTTGTATTTTAAGTGGCACACATATATTGCGTATGATCCTGTTCACACCCACACGGAGCTAATATCTCATTCACACTAATCCTGAGCAATCTTCACAAGTTGCAGTTCTTATTGGACCACCCTATATTACAGCCCATTAGAACCCTCAGAGCCTCAGCATGGCCTATGTGTTATTTCCTCTCATCAGAGTAATTCCCTCCACCACTGTCAGCACTTTGCAATAAAAGCACTGACTTCCACCTACCACCTTTGTGCGGGTGAGTGTCTGCCTTTCCTTACTTACACTTGCTGGATGTGGCTTCTTGACAGCTGTCATTTTCTCTGTGAGACTTCCCATCATCTGCCCTTGTTACTATATTCCATTTGTGTTCCACATGCCAGTCACTCTCAGGCCTCCTCTATCTGTGCCTTACAAGTACTTTAGGAGTTTATGTTTCCCAGAGACTCAGTTTTGGCCTGTGTACAATTTAACTAGTACGTGAATGGGGTTGTGGCAGCACATGCCTTTAATCCCAGCAGAAGCAGGCGGATCTGAGTTTGAAGCTAGCCTGGTGTACAGAGCAAGTTCCAGGACAGCCAGAACTATACAGAGAAACCCTGAAGGGAGAGAGAGAGAGAGAGAGAGAGAGAGAGAGAGAGAGAGAGAGCCCTGGATGAATGCATGAATGAACAGATTCTAGGATTAATCAGATGGGCATATGTAATTAGCTTCTATCCTATTAACCATAGTTATTTCTCTAAACATTGTGTCACACAAATGGTCACATAAATTATCTTGCCAGCCTTTCTTTTTTGTTGTTGTTGTTTTTTTGTTTTTTTGTTTTTTCGAGACAGGGTTTCTCTGTGTAGCCCTGGCTGTCCTGGAACTCACTCTGTAGACCAGGCTGGCCTCGAACTCAGAAATCTGCCTGTCTCTGCCTCCCAAGTGCTGGGATTAAAGACGTGTGCCACCACCACCCAGCTTTGTCAGCCTTTCTTTTTAATTTTATAGCACATGTAGCTGTTTTTGTCCATAGTCACTTTCAAGTGGTATTTATTTTAGCTACAATTCAAAATTCTTTCCATTTGTCATCTCAAATGCTACTAATCACTTTAGACTTGGTTCAGACTTTGTTTTAATGAAGCTATTTTCCCGTAGTATCATAAAATACAAGATGACAGACATTTTAGTTTGTTGTGTTACAATACTTATATAAATATGTAACCAAATACTTAACCAAATACCTAACATGTCCTGGATCCATTGTTCTGATATTGTTCTTTGTGTTTTGTTTTTTTGAAGTTCACATTTTCTTTACCATTAGCATCTCAAAGCACACAAAACTTCCTATGTGGGCTGGAGAGATGGCTCAGTAGTCAAGAGCACTTGCTGTTCTCTCAGAGGACCCAGGTTCAATTCCCAAGCCCCACATGGCAGCTCACAACTGTCTGTAATTTCAGTTCCAGAGGATCTGGTACCCTCACACAGGCATTACATGCCAGCAACACATTAATAACACTTAATTAATTAAAAATTCTGTGTAAATTCCTTTAAGATGTGAAAACCAGTAGGCTGGTAAGTGAAAGGAAAGCATGATTAGGTTGAAGAACATCTCCTAGCTGCTTTTATTTTAAAGTTTGTTTTTTTCTATCCCATTTGCTAGAATGGTCCCCCGCACTGACTGAGAGAACGTTCTTTCTGATCCTTTGTGAGACTCACAAAGGGGGAAGGTAGTCTATTACACCATTGAGCCATTGGATGGCCACCCGCTTACCCAGGCTGACGAAGGAAGGAATGTAGAAGGAACAAGCAACGGGAAAGCTGAGACCTTAGTCAGAGATACGTTCTTCTTCAGCATCACAAGGAAGAATAACCACAGCCCAGCCGACAAGTGGGATCTGATGATGTTGAGGGAAGCTGGGGTTTCTGAGGGTTACCCCTTGCATCCTCTGAGACCTAAGGTAAATTGTCTTGTAAGGATAATTAAGTCTAGGGTCTGTTTGTAGAGCAGAGGAATCTAGTGGGAATTGTGCTTCTTTTAATTTGTTGTGTCTAGAATAATATTTGCTCTGGGGAATATGCCTGAGTGAGCTACACACGTAACACCAGACAAAAAATATTTCATCAAACAGAATTGAGATAGTCTGTGGTGTCATCGAGTTCCCAGGATTCCCAACTAAGGTTGTGACATGGGCAGTCTGATGTCTACTTTCTTGAGGACAACAGTAGACTTCAAATATAACCAAGTCACTTCAACAAAACACTTGAGATTGTTATTTATTTATTTAGGCAGGGTTTTTCTGTGTAGTTCTGGGTGTCCTGGAACGCACTCTGTACATCAAGATGGCCTCAAACTCAGAGACTGACCTGCTTCTGCCTCCCAAGTGCTGGGACTAAAATCATGCACCACCACTGCTTGGCTAGGTTTTAATTTTCTTGCTATAAGAGTGTTGTAACTGGTCTTTGCTACTCTGCGGGTTCTTCTTTTTCCTGCTCTTTATACCCCCAGTTTTGCCCCTGTCACTAGATAGGAGAGAAAGAAGGAAGGATAGAGGAGAGAGAGAGAGAGAGAGAGAGAGAGAGAGAGAGAGAGAGAGAGAGAGCTAGAGATTCCTGAATCTAATTTCTTTCCTTTAGTTTCTTCTTTGAGCACGACTACTAACAAATTGCAAACAATTCCCCTGAACGACCACTACCCACCCTGTCTATTGGGACTCTAGCATTTATAGACCCTCTGAAAAGTTCCCAGCATTCCAAATGTCACACAATCACAGAAACTATCTGAAGGTGGCAAAACCATGCTTCCCCTAGAGTGCGAGGCAAAACATAGTCAGCTGCTGTGGACAGCTGAAAGAAGCCCCATATCCCACACCCAGGGTTAAACCAAACACACATTCTTCTGGTATTTCTGTGTTTTTAAAAGAAACCAAAATTCTAGAGTTCTCAAAACTGTTGCTATATAGGGGAAACATTTTGGCATCTAGAGGGAACATATTTCACAATTCTACTTTCCTAGAATTTTACTTTCCCCACACTGTAGTTCCTGTTTTCTCTAGTCTTCCAATGTTGCTCTCCTCAGTTACCTTCAAGGAACTTCAGAGCCTCAACAGCCTGACATTTTTTCGTTTTTTAATTTTCTGTGGACACCATGTCTGTTCTACCTAGCTAGTGGTGAGCTGGTGTAAGCCCCAATCATAGGCAGAGTGGTCACAACCTTTCCTCTTCAAGCCCCTGCCCACATTTGAAGTATACCCACTGTTTCCTTCTGTTTTCTCCCCATTTCCTTAAAATGTAAGACAGATTTAGTCACAGAGAGGCCAGAACATTCGTGTGCCCTTCAAGTCTACACCAACTTTCCAATGTTCTCTGGATCATAGTAGGTTTAAATTTTATGTGGAAGGGAGCGTGGATCTTAATGGTAGAACCACTTCTATTAGGTTTAGGGAAGATTCATGGGAGAACAGCACAGGATAGAAATTGAAGTGAAGGAATATAAAAAGAACAAATCAAGATTTCAATAAAGTATGTCTTTTTAGCAAGAGAAGTGACTGTTCTTGATGTAATAAAATAATTTATGGACCCATACTACCTCTTATATATTGCTACATGTACCAAGTTTCCTTAAATGTTGGTTTCCTGTGTCTTGAGAGTCACTTCAGTTTTTGTAGAATCATAACTTCTGTGTGTGATTAAAATATCATCATATTTAGAAAGGCATGAACAAGCTTATTTTCCTTAATTTAAGAAAATAATTTATTTATTTTTATTTTATGTGCATAGGTGTTTTGCCTGCATACATGTATGTGCATTGTGTGTATGCGTGCTGTCTGCGGAGGCTAACGGGGGTATCGGGTGCATCGACACTGGAGTTGTTGGATGGCTGTAAGCTGCCGCATGGGTTCTGGGAAATGAATCCTGGTTTTTTCAAAAACAGCCAGTACTCTTTTTTTAAGATTTATTTTTTTTATTTATATGAGTACAGTACAGTTGTCTTTCAGACACACACTAGAAGAGTGCATTGAATCCCATTACAGATGGTTGTGAGCCTCCATGTGGTTGCTGGGAACTGAATTTAGGACCTCTGAAAGAGCAGGCGGTGCTGCTGAGCCATCTCTCCAGCCCCAGCCAGTACTCTTACCTGCTGAGCCATCTCTTCAGTGTCCAAACTTATTTATTTTATGTACTAAAAATGAAAATGTGGCCTAGCAGAGGTGGTACACACCTTTAATCTCAGCACTTGGGAAGCAGAGACAGGTATCAAAAGCATTTCATTGTCATTTCATGTATTGGTGATCTAGATATAATGAATATTCCACAAAGAAGAGCATTCATTGGTCACTTTGCATGTAATAACCTTATATGCAAACTTTTGCATAATATATAAAGTTAAGGCATACAGATCTGTACATGTTTATAGACACCCTACATAGGACTGCCTGAGGTTGTGTTCAGCAACAATCTGAGTAGCCCATTGGGTTTACTCTTATCTCTCCCTTTGAAAACAAAGCCAATAGTCCTAAACAGTTATAGCTCAGAAGCACACCCCTGGGCTTATTCTCCAGAGTGTACCACCTGACCTGCTCTTTGTGCTCTTCTTTTTCTTGGAAAACAAGGTAGCATTAACAATAAGACAATGTTAGTCTATCAAGATTCCTATGTATCTTTTCCTCATGCAAAGATAAATTTCGCAATTTAAAAAAAGCAACAGGTGGTATGAGGAAATATACTTACTCCTGAATTTAATTCAAATAAGCTGGTAACTCCAATTTCATATCACCTGGGACTGCTTTCTCTGTTCTGCCGAGCATTAGAGAGGGGGCAGATGCCAGATGCTAGAGGCAGAAGCATTGTGAAGAAATGCTTCATTGTGAGGAGAGCACTCGAATTCACCTCTAGACTTTTTGGAAACGTTGTCTACACTCTGAAAGAATAGACAGAGGTCCAAATCATTTTTGGTAAAAACACATGTTGTTTTTTCTTGGAAAAATGGGGTGGGGGGCTTTAACTTGGTTATCTATAGCCTGGAAGACCAACGTTTGAATTCTTCATTAGTTGTTTTCCATTTTAACAAGTTCAGGTTGTGTTTTATCTAATTTAATGGAGGCATAAAGAAAAATATTCTAGAGCTAGGAAGTAGTGACATATGCCTTTAATTCCTACACTCAGGTGGCAGAGGCAGGTGGATTTCAGTAAGTTTGAGGCCATCCTGGTCTACAGAGCTAGTTACAGGATAGCCAGGGCTACACAGAGAAACCCTGTCTTGAAAAACAATCAAACAGGCATGCAAAAACAAAGCTATTCTGAGAACGGGCTCTACTTTGGATGGCCACCAGCAACTAGCCATTTGACCTTAAGCAGTCAGTATGATTAGAAATTAGCGTTTCCTATGTAAAGTTAGACGCTAATGTCCTCTTTTACAAACTGTATGCAATACTGTCTTTCTGGTCAATAAAAATGTGGATAGCCAGAATCCAAATATTGTATATATTTCATATTGCACATCTCAAAAAGTTACTATCTCCAAGCAAGAAGTGGTACTGATAGTACTTAAACCAAACCAAACCAAAACCCAAAGTTAAATGCAAGTCAGACGTGATGGTTTACACCTGAAATTCCAGGACTAGAGAGGCAGGGGCAGACAGATCTCTGTGAATTCAAGGTTGGCCCGAAATAACTTGGGGAAAAACCCTTAAACTAAAATGAAGTTCATTTATATTTCATATATAATACATATATATACATATACATATACATATACATATATATATAGAGAGAGAGTCAAAAAGTAACTTTATACAATATTCTTAGTGCACCTGTGCTTTGCCTATGGCCCATTTTATAACGTCAAAGGTATGATTTTCCACTCATAGTGGAGAGTGTCACATTGGTACTAAAAAAGCTTAGGACTTTGAAAATTTAGATTTTAGATTTTCAGATTTAGGATGCCTAACTTGAGTAGGCATCCTAAATCTTGTGTTTGACAAGATTTAGATACCCATGCAACACAATGATATCAATAAGATATCAGTGCAATGCAATGACTTGGGTTGCATTGATATCTTGGGTGCGATCAGAGAAGAGTTGACAAGCGTGAAGCCTTTGAGTTTGAGACTGACCTGATCTGTATTTTTGAATAGGAAGCATCTTTTCCCTATCTGTATGTGTCACTCTGGAATGCCTTTACTCTGTTTTCCTTATCTCTATCAACTATCCACAACTTCAGTGCACCCACAGACCTATTTTAATTACAGTAAGACACTAAACAGACTGCATACAATGTTGTGGAAACACACACAAAAATGAGACAACAAACATGACTTTTTCTCCAAGCTGTCATATTTATGAGTATGGTATTTTTCACATTGGAAGACATCAACATCAGTAAAACCATAGCATTTTGTGCTGGGGATGTGTGGGTTCCCCATGAAGAGAGACTTGCCCTTAAGCTACCGTTTGAATAGGAAGAGCTGCCTCGGTCATCTGCACCTTCCCCTTGATGTTTTCCATAGCAAGCTGGTTCTAAGAAGGCTGACTACGGATGGGAAAGCAAAGGACACACCGTTCCATTGATGTACATCTAGCTTGTTTCCAATTCCTGCCTATGATGAATAGAACAGCGATGGACATGGATGAGCAATTATCTCAGATGAAAGATGGAGAGTCCTTTGGGGAGATGCCCCAAACTGGTATAGCTGGGTCTTCAGGTAGATCTATTCTCAGCTTCCCAAGGAACTGCCACACTGACTTCCATAGTGGCTGTACAGTTTGGTACTCCCACCAGCCATAAATAAATGCTTCCCTTTTTCTACATCTTTTCTTGTATGTGCTGCCATTTTGTTTTATTGATCTTGGGCATTCTGAGAAATATAAGATGAAATCTCAAAATAGTTGTAATTTGCATTTCCCTGATGGCTAAGGTCATTGTACATTTCTTTAAGTGTTTCTCAGCCATTTCTGTTTCATCTTTTGAGAACCCTGTACTTAGTTTTGTACACCGGTTTTTACTGGGGTCTTTTGATGTTCAGCTTTTTTTGAGGTTTTGTGTGTGTGTGTGTGTGTGTTCTACATACTAACCTGCTATCAGATGTATAATTAGTAAAGATATTTTCCAACTCTGTATGCTGCTGCTTTGCTGGAGTGATGATCCTTTACCATACAGAAATTTTCAGTTCCCTGAGGTCCTTCCTATCTCAGTTCAGGTTCCGAGTCTGTTCTTAGGCCCTGATCAATGGGTAGTGGCTTGATTACAATTGTTTTTGCCAACTGCATTGATCTGGTTTTTTGAGTTGTGTTGGATCTAAGTGGACACAACAAGACCACCAGCAGGGCTTTTTTTTTTTTTTTTTTTTTTTTTTTTTTTTTTTTTTTTTTTTACCATTCAGTATTGTTTTAGTCTATCTTGGATTGTGTGTGTGTTTCCAAATGAAGGTGATTTTTTCCAAGTTATGTAAAGAATTATGTTGGAATTTTGATGGAATTATATTGGCTCTGTAGATTACTTTAGGTAAGATGACCATTTACACAATATTAATCTTACTGATCCATGAGTATGAGAGATCTTTCCACCTTCTGGTATCTTCTCCAATGTCTGAAATCTTTTAATATATAATTCTTCCGTTTGATTAGATAAAATACACGCACATATACACATACATACTCATGCACACATTATCATTTGTATGTAGAAAAGCTACTAATTTTTGTGTGTTAATTTTGAAACCTGATACTTTGCTGAAAGTGTTTATTAGCTGTAGAAGTTTCCTAGTAGAGATTTTAGAGTCTTTTTAAAATATAAAATCGTATCATCTGCAAATGAAAATATTTGACTTTTTCTTTCCTATTTGTATAACCTTGGCCTCCTTCAGTGTAGGTGTGATGAGAGTGGATAGCCTTGTCTGGATCATGATTTGAGTGGAAATGCTTTGAGTTTCTCTCCATTTAGGTTGATGTTGGCAGTGGGCTTGTGTTGTTTTTATTATGCTAAAAAAAGGGTCCTTGTATCCTTGTCTCTCTGGGACTTTTATCATGAAGAGATGTTAGATATTTGTTTGTTTGTTTGTTTGAGACAGGATTTCTTTGTGTAGCCCTGGCTGTCCTGGAACTTGCTCTGTAAACTAGGCTGGCCTCGATCTCAGACATCTGCCTGTCTCTGCCTCCCAAGTGCTGAGTTTAAAAGTGTGAACCACCATCTCCCCACAAGACATTATCTTGTATCAAAGGTCTTTACTGCAGTTAACAACATGATCTCGTTTTGTCTTTCAGTTTGTTTACGTGGTAGATTACATATAGATTATTGATTTACATATACTGAATGATCCCTGCATCTCTGGGATGAAGCTGACTTGATTATAGTAGATAATCTTTTTTGTTGTGTTCTTGAATTAAGTTTGCTAGTATTTATTGAGAAGTTTTTCATCCATGAAAACTTTTCATTTTCTTTTTATAGTTTTCTTTTTTGGTTTATAATTTTCTCTTTTGGGGTGGTCTTTGTGGTTTTGATATCAAAATAGTGGTAATAGTAGCTTTATATTTAAAAAAAGAACTAGGAAATGTTTCCTGTGTTTCTATTTTGTAGACTAATTTGAGAAGTATTGGCATTAATTCTTTTTTGAAGGTCTGTTAGAATTCTGTGCTGACTCTATCTGCACTGGGCTATTTTTGGTTGAAAGACTTTAATAACTGCTTCTATTTCATGTCTGCTTAAGGGTCATGTTTGTTTAAACTGATTATTTAATCTTGATTTAACTTTGGTAGTTTGTATATGTAAAAAAAAATCATCTATTTCTTCTAGGTTTTCCAGTTGGGGGAGTACACGTTTTTGAATATGCCCTTGTGGTTCTCTGAATTTTCTCGATGTCTATGTCCCTCGTTTCATCTCTTCATTAATTGTATTAGTTTGGATCTTCTCTTTTCACATTTTAGTTAATTTGGCTAAGTTTACCAATTTTGTTGATTTTCTTTTAAAAAATTAATTCATCTCATTGATGTTTGTTTGTTTCTATTTTGGTGATTTAAGTCATGAATTTGGTTATTCCATCTCTTCAGTTTGAGAGTTATTTTTTCTTGTTTTAGACTTTTCAGGTGTGTCATTAAGTTACTAATATGAATTTTTTATCTAGGCACTTATTGCTATGAGCTAGCCTCTTAGAATTGCCTTCATTTTGTCCCACAGATTTGGGTGGGCTGTGTTTTTATTTTTATTTAACTCTTAAAAGGTTTTCATTTCTTTCTTGATTTCTGTCTTGACTCATCCAGTAGTGAGTTGTTCCATTCCCATAACTTTGCAGACTTTCTACTGTTTCTGCGGACTTTCTCCTGTCCCTACCCCATCCTTGGGTTTATTTGAACTGTGTCTCTGTGCTTCATCTTCTTAAGTGAGAAAAAGACTTTAGGACGAGATTTTTCTTTAAATTTCAAAGTATTGTCTTATTTATAATTAATGTAGTTCAAAATGCAAGTAAACATAACTAAGTTTTTTTGTTCTTGTTAACAGTTTTTGTCAGTGGTGTTTTTACAATATCATTTTCTGGTTCTCTTTCTATGGTACATAGTCATGGCATCATAATACATCTTGTAAACATGCATAACATGCATAACAAATATTTTTCAATTAAAACAAATTAATACACTTGTACAAATACTTTAGTGTGTGTCTGTGCAAGTTAGATTATTTTAAAGTTTATTTACATCATTTCCTAATTGACACTTTTTTTCTAAAAGTAGCTCTATGTTTTCTATTTAATGACTCTTTTTTCAATTTTTACTGCGTTTTTCGAGATCCAGTTAAAAGTTGGTACTGACTAGGAAACTTCCTCCTTGTTGGCTAGCTTTTTTTTCCAGGTGTTATTCAGATTGCTGAGGCAAAGTCAACAATTTTCACAACCACCACGCAATAATAATGCATGTCCTCTCTTTCATGTGTGTCCCGACTTCTAATTATTAGATGTGTGCATTTACGCAGGAGTGAGTATGGGCTTAGGTCATGAAAACAGAAGAGGTTCATGAAAAGTGATGTAGCAGTTTTAAGGAAGGGATGGGGAGGATAGAGAATACATACAACATAGTGGAATACATATGTCATAATGGGACCTGATACTTTGTGTGCTAATTAAGACTCTTTTTGAAATAACAAAGCGTGGGTGAGTCATTGGAGGTTTTTGTTTTATGTTAAGTGGAAATCGTCAGATCCAAAGGAAACTCCAGTTCCCCGAACTCCAGAAGGCTGTGCATATGCCCCTCCCTCCCCGCTGCTTTGCTCTCTATGTGCACATTTTCTGGATCATTTCAGCAACATGGACAAGTTTGCAGCATGCAGTTTCTTTATTCCATCAATCCTCTGTCTGCCTGTTGCCCGTGTGTGAGCAACATAGGTAAGAATGTTCCACAAACATTTCTGCCCCGTGTGTGAGCAACACAGGTAAGAATCTTCCACAAACATTTCTGCCCCGTGTGTGAGCAACATAGGTAAGAATGTTCCACAAACATTTCTGCCCCGTGAGGTTTTTTTCTTTTTCAAGTCTCAGGTTGAGGAGAATTGAGTTGAAATTAAAGCTTGTTGTGTAAAACAATTTGTAATTTGAAAATGTAGCATTTTTAAGGACAAGACAAACAAAATCCAATAACTCTGCAACTCAAAAAAAAAAAAAAAAAAAAAAAAAAGAAGAAGAAGAAGAAAGAAAGAAAGAGAAAGAAAAAAAGAAAAGAAAGTGCCCAGCCAATCCATTAGAGTCAAACAATCAGTACTCTTAGAAGAAATTATTTCTCCTCTTATTTCTGAATTTGGTCTATTTTAAGAGATGTATCTTAATGAACTTACTGTTAAGACTAATTGCCTTTCTCTATACCCACTGCAAGAAAAATCTCCTGAGAGCTGTTTCACTGAGTTATTCCTTTCAACTCTTGGGAATGGATGGAGGGCCCAGGGAATTCAGTCTCATAAATAACTTATCTTCTTATGAAGAACTCTATAGGAGCTTCCTGATTTCCTAATGAGCCTGAACCCTTTAAAAGTCTTTCCCGTTCACAGTAGGAAAGAAATGCTGGGGTAGGAACAGGGAATCTTTTTCACCCCTTTCTAGGGAGTGAGTGTGAGGTAATAGTTTCTGTACTGGGGGAGGTTGCTCATTTCAGTAAACACGATGTGTTCACCATGTCCTGAATAGCTGAATACTCACTTCCAGGACAGGCTTTCCAAAGAAAAGTAATGTTTCACTTTCTCCTGATTTTTACAGCTTACCTTGTAAGTGAGAGCAAACACCAAGCCACTGTTTGACCATTCTTGTCTTTATTCCCTACATATTTGCTGTGTAACTACATTACAGTTTCCAATCAGCAGAGAATCATTTTTTTTCTCTTCAGACAAGCCTTTTTAATTTTGCCATCCACAAAGATACTGCTATGGTTCGACTATGTTCCCCCAAAGTTCATGTGTTGGACCCTGACTCCCCAGGGCAGCAGTATTGAGTGGGAGCAGGTACTGTCCAAGGTGACTGTGTCTCAAAGGCTCTGCCCGAGGCACCGAATGAATGCCACTAGTACCATGGAACTGGGTAAGTTATCATGTAGGTGAGTTCTGAATAAAGCAGTCTTTCTACTACTGGATGGTAAAGCGAAAAGGCACTCACCAACTGTGTCCCCATGACCCCGTGCTTCCCAGACTGAAGATAAATGTAAACCAAATACATTTCTGTTTGTTACAGATTATTCCTTCTCTGGTATTTTGTGCAGCCGTGTGGAATGGACCATAAAAATGTCCCCCAGCTTATCCTGAACACTTATGATTGTACATCTCTCAGCTTACACTATATACTGCTATAAACATTAGTAGAATATTTGGGTTTGCTACTGGCAATGAATTAAACCCATTAGTTTATTTATACTACTAGTATTCCAGGAGTCTGTCTCAGACAACTTATGAATTGTTATAAAGATCTGGTTTCGATGATTTTGCGGTTGAAGCCTCACCAGATAACCACGGATCAAGGTATTTCTTTGGACAAGAAAATAGCCTATGACCTCCAATTAAAGAACGTGGTCAGAGGAGCATGCCCTTTGCCATTTTCTTTTTGTATCTTCGAGAATGTGGTATTTGTTTTCTACCGCTTTTACTTTTCATTCATTATACTACTGGATTTCCTTTTCTAGAATTGGAACCAAAGCATGTTTAGAGTGTGACCATGAGGCAAGTAACAGGCAGTTGACTCGTGGCATGCTGGGGTGTGAGAGATGATAGCTTCCGGCTTTTGTTGCCCAAGAACATGACCACAACTCTTCTTAAGGGAAAGGCCAAGCCCTGAGAACCATGTCCAGGAGTATTTCAGCCTTTAGCAATCATTTTTTTCTCTTGGGAAAATGCCCTGACTCCTTTTTCATCTGAGGGCTTCATATGGCTGCAACATTTCAATCCTGGACTCGGTCTCTTCATGCATCTCTTAGAGATGCAGGTCGTTTTGAGGAGAGGACATTGCTGCAAACAGGGCCTGGGAATTCCTAAGCACCCTGCTGACAGGTGAATTCTTCCTTGCAGACCAGCATCTTAGAACGCTGGTGCTTCAGAAAGCTTGAAAATCAACAAGTCTCATTTGTGAGACATTTTGCTCTTTTTTTTTCTCCTGTATGCCATGATTTTCAGAAAAACTTCATACAATGAAAGCTGCTTTGGGTCTCTTAGGCAATGTCACTTAAATCTGTAGGTCACAAGATGGGACCAAATCTTTAGCTTTTCAGAGGTCAGAACATTTAGGACCATGGGCTCTTAATTTCCTGGAAGCATAGTTACTATGAGTAACTTGTAATGTCAACTTGTGCCTCATTCCCTTCTAACATGTAATTTATGGCACAAGATCATGAGAACAATAGACTAGTTTCTTTATGCAATTGATCCATGAAAATTGAAACATGGACATGGGGTGAGGAAAAGGGAGATCCAAGCAAACTACTTGAAACAATTTCACAAAATGAAAAGGTGATTGTATCAAGTTTTTAAAAAGCACTGCAATGTTAGAAGACTCTGGGAAAGTGACTTTTCAAAATGTTACTTTATTTCTAAAAATATCAATAGCTGCTCTTTTAAAACTAAAAAAAAAAAAAATGAATACTTATCCATATACCTTAACTAACTGGATTAGAGTGCTCTTTGGGGGAAAGTTTGAGTTTCTATCCACGGTAAACAAATAGCTTTTCCTTGTACCTTACTTAGCAGGCAAGCCTTAAACATGTCGCTATAGTTAAAATGTGAGTGGTGTGATGAAATATGTCCGTGCAGGAGACCCTTTGTGCCCAGATCATCTTGGCTTTTTCTTAATGTTTGTGTGTCGTGCTTTCTAAACAGGTACATGAGTCACAGCTGATGAAGAAGAACAATGAGAGCTCTGGGGACTTTATTCTCCTGGGCTTCTCCGACCAGCCCAGGCTGGAGATGGTCCTCTTTGTTGTCTGTATGGTCTTTTACTTCCTCGCTGTCACAGGCAACTCAACCATCATCTTCCTTTCCCTCGTGGACCTCAGGCTACGCACGCCCATGTACTTCTTTCTCAGCAACCTGTCCCTTCTTGACCTCTGTTACACAACCAGTAGCATTCCCCAGTTCCAGGTTAACCTCTGGGGCCCACGAAAGACCATAAGCTTTGCAGGATGTGCCGTTCAACTCTTTGCCTTCCTGTCCGTGGGGGGCATCGAGTGCATTCTTCTATCCGTTATGGCCTATGACCGTTTTGTAGCTGTCTGCAAGCCACTGCATTACCTGACCATCATGCATCCACAGCTGTGCCTGAAGCTGGCAGCCTTTGCCTGGCTCAGTGGTATGGCCAACTCCACACTGATGTCCCCATTGACCATGTCTCTGGGGCGGTGTGGTCGTCGCCGTATCAACCACTTTGTGTGTGAGATGCCGGCCATCATCCACATCTCTTGTGTGGACACAAGCTGGGTAGAAGATCTAGTTTTCATCCTGGCCATCCCTATTGTCCTTGTGCCTCTCACTATGATCCTGGTCTCCTACAGCTACATTGCTGCTGCAGTCCTGAGGATCAAGTCTACAGCTAGTCGGCGCAAGGCCTTCAACACCTGCTCTTCACACATGGTGGTGGTGTCTCTTTTCTACAGTAGCATCATCTACATGTACATGCAGCCTGGCAATACGGCAAGCCAGGATCAGGGCAAGTTTCTAACTCTGTTCTACTGCCTGGTGACCCCCACATTAAATCCTTTCATCTACTCTCTGAGAAACAAAGACATGAAGGCGGCCATGTTGAAGGTTCTTGGGAAAGATAGAAGCCTGCTGGACTCTGCGGGGCACTGATGGTACCTGAGACTCACCTCACCTGTTCATGTGTTTCAGAACCATAGTGAATCATAGTGGCAATAAGCCAATAGTGGGGAAGATGTGGGGTCTTGCATCCCATAGGTCCCAGATCAGTGATGTATATTACTGTCTGCAGGAAAGAGCCTCCATTTTATTCAAGGAGATAGGGTTACTTACAAAAGACAGCAAACTGACAGGAAAAGATCCATGGTTTTCTTGTTTTGCACAAAGTGGAGATAATGATTTATTTGCAGCTAACCTGTGATGCTATAACGCCAATAGCAGTTCGGACACAAGAGGAAAGAGGCACCGTATGACAGAATGTGTGGGCATGTGCCTGTGTGTCGGAGATGTGATAGGAATGTTTGCTCTCTTCCATATTGTGTTCTCAGTTTTCCAGCTCTATTGCTCCACCCTGTGGAGCAGACATTCTCCTCAGACCGTCCTCAGGCGGTCACCAGCCAACCCTCCCCCCCCCCCCACCCCGCACATATGGCTTAACTGTTTGACTAAAAGTACAGCTTATTTTAAATTTTAGGTCATGGGCCATGTATAGGTCACAAAATGAGTTTTATGAATGCAGCAAACATTTCAAAACAGCACAAACCAGAACACATTGGTCCATGGTAGGGTAAGTCAGTTGTGTGTTTTGTTGCCTTTGAGGCGGGGTCTCACTCTATAGCCCTGCGCCCCTCCTGTCTCTCAAGTGCTAGAATTGCAAATATTTGGGTTACCATGTTTAGCTTCATTTTTTGTTGTTGTTTTGTTCTAGGTCGGGCCTTCTGCATTAGAGAAAGGCTGGGAGCTGAAGGAAGAGCAGCAGTGCTGTGGGAACACCTGGGCAGGGAGTGTCTGGGGAGCAAGCAGGGATAAACCAAGATGAGGCGCTCAATGGCCATGCTGATGGCGGTGCTAACTAACCATGAGCAGATAAAACAATGTTATGTTATCCTTCACCTGCTGACAGGAAGTAGGGCCGTCTTCACTTTGAATAATAAATCAGTTCACGTCACATATTCCCACAGGGAATAGCAGAATGAGAATGTGAGTTTGTTGTAGACATCTTTTATTCTTTTCCTTTTAGCATTTTATACAAATACACGAGCTGCTTGCATTAGTGGGGCTTACTCCAGACTCTCCCCTTTTCTCCTCATGCCCTCACATTGTAAAATAAATGAACACTGAAGTGTTTCTAGTTTGTGGAAACCACATTGTTTCTAAGGTGGTTAATTTTGTGTGACAAATTGGTTATAAGGCAGATGTTTAATCAAACATCTGGCTGAATATTGCTTCAAGGGTAGCTTTTCAGGTAAGACATTTAACTCATCAGCCTTTAGGTAAAACAAACCATGCTTTTACAGTTGGTGGGCCTCTTCTGATCATGTGATACTTTAAGAGGAAACACTAGGGGAAAGAGAGAAGTTGTATGGTCTTCTCTTGGATTTCAATGCAAAGTTACCTCATTTGTAGTCTCTGTCCTGTCCCATGGACTTTGAACCTTTCTTAAGGTCTCTCCCCGTCTCCTCTCTCTTTTTCTCAGTTCTGTTTGAGTAACTCTGTCTAGTAGTCTTTAATTCTAAAAAGTTGTTGAGACTAATGTGCTTGGATATCTATGCATGGATTTATTTGTAGTGCTGGGAACTTCTCCCAGGGTCTTCCTTGTGCATCCTGGCCAAGAGCTGTACCACCCACCTGTGCTCCAGCACCCTGCTTGCTTATAGCAAATCCCCTAAACGCCTTAGGTTCTACCCTTCTCACAGCCTTCCTCATGCTCAAATGGCCTTTTCTTCAAACTGTATGACCTTTGCTGCTTGTCCACGAGGCTGTTACAGGCAGTGTAGTGGGGAGGGGTCAGGTCATCGTCCTACTGTGCACTCTCTGATCTCGCTAGAAGAAAAGCAAACCAATGGAGTCCTTTTCCTTTGTGTCCTTTTTTGCTTTTCTCTCATTTACGGTTTTGCTGTCTTTGTTCTGCATCTACTGGGCATGATGAGCTGCTCTCCAGGCATCTGTGCACCATCTTCTCTAAGCAGACTTTCACTCAGCACCACCTGTCTCTGCAAACTGGGTCAAACAGCTGTGCTAAAACAGAATTTTATGTTTTGCTGGAATAAATCCTTTAGTGTTTGATTTTTTTTTTTCTTGCAGTTTTATTTCCGTCCAAAGGGGGGAAAATACAATTAGCAACTTTCTATTCGTGGACCTTTTCTAATTTCTACATGCCTGGAGTATTAATTATAACCATGTTGGTAAGATTAATTATCACAAAATTAAAGGCAATTTCCACTGTGTAAAATTTAATTTACAACTTTTAATGCATACACTTAATCTTTTCTAATAAAATTTCTGAAGCTATAGCTTCCATAGCTGACACCCAACGCCTGGCTTAGAAGATGTATATGAAACCTATTGGTTTTCACTTAAAAAAAAAAGAATGTTTAGTTTTCAGTGAACAAATATAAATATTACAATAACACAGAGAATAAGAACATGTGAATGGTCTAATGGCTCTACTTCAAGATTCTGTCTGCCCTTTGCTTTCTGAACAAAGGAAATCATTAACTCCATTCTTTTCCATTATAAAGGCTTTGTGTTTGATAGTTTTATTAAGATTAACTATTAAATATGATTGAAGTTTCTGGATGTATTCCAGATGGAGTTTTAATTAAAGATGTATACTGATTTTACTCACATAAGTTCATCATCTTTATATACATGTGCGCGCGCGCGTGTGTGTGTGTGTGTGTGTGTGTGTGTGTGTGTGTGTGTGTATTTTGTTTATTGGCTCATCAAATCCTCTGGGTCATCCCCAGTTGCCCTAAGCAGTCTGTTATCACAAGCAGACCTCCACCTTCATCAGACCTGCGGATCCTGAACCATACAGACCTGATGCTCTGGAACCATCACAACCCCATGACCATGGAGGTTAACCTCCCTCCCAGTATCTACTACAAAAGGAGCATCCAGGAACCAAGGCCATCCACATGGCTAAAGGCCTTCAAAAGAACACAATCAACAGAAGTCAGAGCAATGTGACACCTTCAGAGCCCAGCTACCCTACTACAGGAAGTGCTGGATATTCTAACACAATCGAAGCACAAGAAAATGGTCTTAAATCCAATCTTATAGACATGATAGAGGCCTTTAAAAAGGAAATTAATAAATCCCTTAAAGAAATACAGGAAAAATACAATCAAACAGGCAAAGGAAATAAGTAAAACTGAAGCAATAAAGAAAACACAAACTGAGGAAATCCTAGAGATGGAAAGCCTAACACAGAGAGCAGGACCAACAGATGCAAACATCACCAACAGAATGCAGGAGATGGAAGGCAGACTCAGGCAGAGAAGACACAATGGAAGAAATTGATACAAATAAAATGTTAAATCTAAAAACTTCCTGACACAAAACATCTAGAAAATTTGGGACACCATGAAAAGACCTAAGAATAATAGGACTAGAAGAAGGCAAAGAGTCCCAGCTCCAAGGACTAGAAAATATTCTCAACAAAATCATAGAATAAAACTTTCTCAACTAAAGAAAGAGATGCCTATAAACATTCAAGAAGCTTATAAAACACCAATTAGTCTGAAGCAGAAAAGAAAATCCTCCTGCCACATAATAATCAAAACAAAATCTACAGAACAAAGAAAGAATATTAAAGGTGGCAAGGGGGAAAGACCAGGTAACAGACACAAGAAGAGCTATCAGAATTACACCCAACTTCTCAACAGAGACTCTAAAAGCTAGAAGGCCTGGAAGGATATCTAGGAACCTCTCAAAAACCACAGATGCCAACCTATATTGCTGAACCCAGCAAAACTCTCAACCAGCATAGACGGAGAAAACAAGATATTTAAAGACATATCCAAATTTAAACAAGATCTATCCACAAATCCAGCCCTACAGAAAATACTAGCATGAAAATTTCAATCCAAGGAGGATAACTACATCCACGAAAACACAGGAAATAATACCTGGTACTTCAATACTAGCAAAAAAAAAAGGAAGCACACACACCACCACCAACAACAACAACAGAAGCAGCAGCAACAACAACAACATCAAAATAACAAGAATTAATTAATTAATCACTTGCCATTAGTATCTCTCAACATCAATGAACTCAATTCCCCAATAAAAAGACACAGGCTAACAGAATGGATGAGCAAACAAGACCCATTATTCTGCTGCATACAAGAAACATACCTCAGAAATGAAGATAGACAGTACCTCAGAGTAAAGGGCTGGAAAAACGTTTTCTAAGCAAAAGGACCCAAGAAGCAAGCTAGAGTAGCCATTCTGATATCTAGTAAAATAAACTTTCAACCAAATTAATCAAAGGAGACAGGGAAAGACACTTCATACTCATCAAAGGAAAAATCTACCAAGATGATATCTCAATTCTGAATGTCTATGCCCCAAACACAAGGGCACCAACATTTGTAAAAGAAACATTGCTCATTACTAAAGCTTAAATCACACACTGAACCCCACACATTAATAGTGGAAGACTTCAACACACCATTCTTACCAATTGACAGGTTATCCAGACAAAAACTAAAAAGAAAAATAATGAAGCTAACAGACATTATGAATCAAATGAACCTAACAGACATCTACAGAATATTTCACCCAAACACAAAATAATATACCTTCTTCACAGCACCTCATGGACCTTCTCTAAGATTGACCATATAGTTGGTCACAAAGCAAGCCTCAACAGATACAAGAAAATTTAATTAATGCCTTGTATCTTATCAAACCACTAGGGATTAAAGCTGGACTTCAACAACAACAGAAACACCAGGAAGCATACACACTAATAAAAATTAAACAACTCTCTACTCAATGATCTCTGTGTCAGAAAAATAAAAAAGAAATTAAAGACTTTCTAGAAGTAAATGAAAATGAAGGCACAACATACCCAATTTTATGGGAGACAATGAAAGCAGTGCTAAGAGGAAACTCATAGCACTAAGTGCCTCCATAGAGAAATTGCAAGTTCTCATATGAGCAATTTAAAAGTACATCTAAAAATTCTAGAGAAGGAGGAGGAGGAGGAGGAGGAGGAACAAAAGGGGGAGAAGAAGAAGAAGGAGAAGAAGAAGAAGAGGAAGAGGAAGAAGAAGGAGGAAGAGGAGGAGGAGGAGCAAGCACACAAAAAGAAGTAGAAGAAGGCAGGAAATAGCCAAAATCAGGGCTGAAATCAATCAGAAACAAAGAAAGCAATACCATGAAACCAAGAGCTGGTTCTTTGAGAAAATCAACAAGATAGACAAACCCTTAGCCAAATTAACCAAAAGACAGAGAGACAATATCCAAATAATCAAAATCAGAAATGAAAAAGAGTAATAACACAGACACTGAGGAAATTCAAAGAATCATGAGGTCTTACTCCAAAAGCCTGTACTCCACAAAATTGAAAAATCTTAACAAAATGGACAATTTTCTAGACAGATACCACTTACCAAAGTTAAGTCAAGATCAGGTAAACTATTTAAACAACCCTGTAACCCCTAAGGAAATAGAAGCAGTCATTAAATGTGGGGAGCCGACAGTAGGCAGCTATCATCCTTGCAGCCATCTTGAGCCATGTACCCTGACAAGAGACTTGATTTACAACAGCCTACAACAGCTGAGCACACTCTGATAACATCTTGTTTTAGATACCTAGGATTTTCCCTTGGGTGTGTGAGACTTAAAGGTATGTGACTAAAGGGCGTGACTTAGAGATCAGATTTAGAGACAAGACTTAAAGGCGTGATTTAAGGGCATGACTTAATGGTATGGCTTAGAAGTGAGACATATAAAAGGCAAGAGGCAGACAGAAGAAATTATTAGGTAGAAGACACTTGGACTAGAGAACTTGGAAGAGTATTAGACATTAGGCACTTGGAACTGCAAACTTGGAACTTGGAGGCACTAGGGACTAGGAACTCAAGACTTAGGATTTGAACTAGGAAGAGAGACTGAAAAATAAATGAGATTGAATCATACTCTGGTCTCCATTCGAGTCCATCCTCACTCTCTCTCTTGCTGAACCCTGACCATGGACCACAGCAATGTGGGGCAGCTCGGGCCGAAACAATTAAAAGTCTCTCAACAACAGCAACAACAACAACAGCCCAAGGCCAGATGGTTTTAGTGCAGAATTCTACAAAACCTTCAAAAAAGAGCTAATACCAATACTCCTCAAACTATTCCACAAAATAGAAACAAAAGGAACACTGCCAAACTTATTCAATGAAGCCACAGTCACCTTGATACCTAAACCACACAAAGACTCAAAAAAGGAAATTTCAAACCAATCTCTCTTATGAACATTGATGCAAAAATACACAATAAAATACTCACAAACCAAATACTCACAAAGCCACAAACTACCATGTAGGTTTTCATCCCAAGGATGCAGGGATGGTTCAATATATGGGAATACATCAACACAATCTATCATATAAACAAACTGAAAGAAAAATTAAATCATCTCATTAGGCGCTGAAAAAAATTTTGGCAAAATCCAACAGCCTTCCATGTTAAAAGTCTTAGAGAGATCATGAATACAAAGCACTTATCTAAAAATAATAAAAGCAATATACAGCAAGCCAAAAACCAACAACAAACTAAATGGAGAGAAACTTAAAGCAATTCCACTAAAATCAGGGACAAAACAAGGCTGCCCACTCTCTCCCTATCTATTTAATATAGCACTTGAAGCTATAGCCAGAAAAATCAATAGGATTAACCAGTAGGATTAACATAGTGAAAATGGACATCTTACCAAAAGCAATTTACAGATTCAATGAAATTCCCATCAAAATTCCACAATTCTTTATAGACTTTGACAGAGCCATTCTCAACCTCATAGAGAAAACCAAAAACTGAGGATAGCTAAAAATCCTGAACAATAAAAGAATTTCTGGAAGTACTTCCATCCCTGACCTTCAGGCTGTACTACAGAGCAGTAATACTATAAACTGCATGATATTGATATAGGAACAGACAGGTTGATCAATGGAATCAAGTTGAAGACCCAGAAATAAACCCACACACCTATGGACACTTGATTTTTTAAAAGAAGGCAAAAACATACAATGGAAAAAGGAAAGCATCTTCAACAAATGGTGCTGGTATAACTGGATGTATACTTGTAGAAGAATGCAAATGGATCCATATTTATCACCCTGCACAAACCCAAGTTCAAGTGGATTAAAGACTTCAAGGTAAAACCAGATATAATAAATCTAATAGAACAGAAAGTGGGGAATAGCTTTGAACTCATTGGTACAGGAGACAAGTTCCTGAACAGAACACCAATGGCTTAGGCTCTAAGAACAATTAATAAATGTGACCTCATGAAACTGAAAAGCTTTTGTAAGGCAAAAGATGCTTTCAATAGGACAAAATGGCAGCCTGCAGAATGGAAAGGATCTTCACCAATTCTACATCTGACAGCTAATATTAAAAATTTATAAAGAACTCAAAAGGGCTGAAGAGATGGCTCAGTGGTTAAGAGTACTGACTGCTCTTCCAGAGGTCCTGAGTTCAATTCCCAGCAACCACATGGTGGCTCACAACCATCTGTAATAGGATTGGATGCCCTCTTTTCATGTGTCTGAAGACAACAACAGTGTACTCAACATTTAATTAATTAATTAATTAATTAAATTAATTAATTAATTAAAAAACCAAGAAGTTAAACACCAACAACCCAAATAACCCAGTTAAAAATGGGGTACAGAGCTAAACAAAATTCTCAACAGAGGAATCTCAAATGGCTAAGAAACATTTAAAGAAATGTTCAAAGTCCTTAGTCACTTTGCATTTCGCAAATCATAACAACTCTGAGATTCCATCTTACATCAGCCAGAATGGCTAAGATCAAAAATTCAAGTGATAGCACATGCTGGTGAGGATGTGGAACAAGGGGAACACTCTTCCATTGCTGGTGGGAGTGCAAACTTGTACAACCACTTTGTAAATCAATTTGGCAGTTTCTCAGAAAACTGGAAGTAGTTCTACCTAAAGACCAGCTATGACCATTTCTGGGCATATACCCAAAAGATGCTCTACCAACCCACAATGACACCTGCTCAACTATGTTCATAGCAGCTTTATTCATAATAACCAGAAACTGGATACAATATATAAAGACTATATAAAGAAAATGTGGTACATCTACACAATGAAGAACTAGTCAGTTATTGAAAACCAAGACATTGCAGGCAAATGGATGGAACTTGAGAATATCATCCTGAGTGAGGTAATTCAGACCCCCAAAAGACATGTGTGGTATGTACTCACTTATAAGTGGATATTAGCCATAAAATACAGGATACCCATGTTACAGTCCACAGACCCAAAGAAGCTAAAGAGGGAGGAATACCCAAGCAAGGATACTTAAATCTCACTTAGAAGAGGGAATAAAATAGTCATAGGAGGCAGAAGGAGGGAGGAAACAGGGTGGGAGAGGAGATGTGGAGGAGAATGGAGGGAGATCATTCAGGACCCTGTGCAGGGAGGGGCAAGACAGATGGCCAGATGGCCATGAAAACAAATGGAAATCTGCAACTGACAGGGATGGGGAGGTGAGGGGATCTCAAGGACGTGCCAGAGATCTGGGACAGAGGAGGTGTCCAGGAGTCAATGGGGGTGACCTTAGCTGCGACTCACAGCACTGGGAATATGGAACCTGAAGAGGCCAGTTCCTACAGCCAGGCAGGAATACTAGTGGAGTGATAGGGACACCAACCTACCCACAAAACCTTCAAACCCAAATTTATCCTGTCTACAAGAAATGCAGGGATGGAGCAGAGACTGAGAATAGACTAGCAATAGCAGGTCCAACTAGAGAACCATGGCGGGCATGGGCAAGCAACAACCCCTGACACTATTAATGATACTCTGTTATGCTTGCAGACAGGAGTCTAGTGTGGCTGTCCTCTGAGAGGCTTAGAAGGGGGAATAAAATAGTCCTAGGAGGCAGATGGAGGGAAGAAACAGGTGGGAGAAGGGAGTGGGGTTGTGTTCAGGAAAGATTGAGGGCCCCAAAGGGGATAGGAACTCCACAGGAAGACCAACAGAATCAACTAACCTTGAACCTTGGGGCTCTCAGAAACTGAACCACAGCCTACACAGGCTGGACCTAGAGCCCCACCCCTGCATATATGTAGCAGATGAATAGCCTGGTCTTCATGTGGGTCCTGAACAACTGGAGCAGGGCTATCCCAAAACTGTTGCCTGTCTGTGGGATATGTTTTTCTATCTGCCTTGTCTGGCCTCAGTAGGAGAGGATGTGCCTAGTCCCACAGAGACTTGATTTGCCAGGGTTGGGGGCAGGGGGGATACCCAGAGGGGCCTCTGCCCTCTCAGAGAAGGGGATGGGAATGGGGGTTGGGATTGGGGAGGTGACCAGGAGGAGGCAGAGATCAGGATATAAAGTAAATAAACTTTTTTTTTATGTGAGTGAGTGTTTGCTTTGCATGTCTGTAAGTGTACCATTTGCATGCCAGTTGCCTGTGAAGGCCAGAAGAGGGCATCAGAACCCCTGAAACTGGAGGATGTACTTTTGAGCCACTCTGAGTTCTAGAAAAGCAGCCAGCATGCTTTAACTGCTGGGCCATCTCTCCAACTTCTGTTTTGTTTTCTTAAAGCTATAAGCTTATCTGAATGCTGTTTAAAAACACAGTTCTACTTCTTTCATAGGTACAATGCTGTTCAGATAATCCACAGAGTTTTTAAAATGTGCTGTGGTATTATGGGACTCCATAGACTTTTGTCATTATATAAGGCATAGTATTGTTATTAGTAAATACTATTTTTAAAAAAATCCTTATTTTTAATTAAAATATAATTACATTGTTTCCCTCTTTCTTCTCTTTCCAATCCTTCCCCTATGCCTCTCACTTCATCTGAGAGGACTAGGATCCTTGTGAAAAATGGAAGTCAGCTTCACAGAGAAAAAATATGAGTGTTTGTTAGTGTTTGTGGACACCTGGTCAAGATGGGTAAAAGCCTTTGGTACCCGGAGGAAGACTGCTCTGACAGTGGCCAAGACTCCTTACATCATATTATTCCTAAGTTCTGGCTGCCCCTGGATCAGATAATGGACAAGCCTTCACTTCACCTATCACTGAAAAGGCCAATAAAGTTTGAAATGTAACCTGAAAGCTGCAGACCTCAGAGCTATGGACAGGTCAGAGGCATGAACCAGATACTTAAGCCCACCCTCTCTAAATTAATTTTTTAAACCAGTGAAAGTTTTAAAACCAGTTGGCCCAACTTTTTACCCCTGGCCCTTCCTAGGGCAAGATGTAACCCCTAAGAAGGCAGGATTCCTCCTCCATGAGATTTGGTTTAAAAGCCACTCCCCCTTTCACCCCGTTTAAGAAACTATCACTGCAGCCAGGCGGTGGTGGCGCACGCCTTTAATCCCAGCACTTGAGAGGCAGAGGCGGGCCGATTTCTGAGTTCAAGGCCAGCCTGGTCTACAAAGTGAGTTCCAGGACAGCCAGGGCTACACAGAGAAACCCTGTCTCGAAAAAAAGAAAAGAAAAGAAAAGAAACTATCACTGCAGACATTACTGATAGGTCTCTTCCAAAGAGTCTCCAGTCTCTCTAACAGGTCCAGACTGCAGTCCGTTCTAGGGATCGAGACACCCATCCAGTTCCTTCCTTGGTGCCTTGTCATTCATTCTGACCTGGGGACTAAGTGTATATCAAGAAGTTTCTGAAATAGGAACTTGACACCTGCCTGGAAAGGACCTCACTCTATCATCCTGACAATGCCGATTGCAGTCCAGATTAACAGGATGCCTGCGTGGACTCATCGCTCCATGGCAAGCCTATTCCAGACCAGGACCAGAAATGGAAACCAGCTCTCCTGGACCAGATGCGCTCAAGCTAAGGCTCTCTCACAAACTCTACTCCTGTTTGATTATGCATTCCCTCTGAGTCTGGCTAGACTGTCTACCTATTCCTTTATTCTTTCCTCTTCCACACTGGGAAAATCCTGACAGAGACAAGGTGCACTGAAGCCAAACAGCATATGTTTAAAACTGATCTCATAAAACTTTTTTTTTTTTTTTTCGAGACAGGGTTGCTCTGTGTAGCCCTGGCTGTCCTGAAACTTACTCTGTAGACCAGGCTGGCCTCGAACTCAGCGATCCACATGCTCCTCCTGAGTTCTGGAGCTAAAGCTATGCCACCTTAAACCGTCCCACAGTCAAGGCTAAAAGTTACCTCTGACAGGCTTGGAAAGAATGCCTTCTAAAATCCTACATGATTATAAAACATTATATATTTATTATTATTATAAAGAAATTTCATGAAAAATTAAAGATCATATAGATAAAAAACAAATAGCTGGGTGGTGATGACCCATGCCTTTAGTCCCAGTACTCAGGAGGCAAAGGCAGGCAGATCTCTGTGAGTTCAAGGCTAGCCTGGTCTGCAGAGCTAGTTCCAGGACAACCAGAGGTAAGTGAGACCCTGTCTCAAATAAACAAACAAACAAAACAACAATAATTCCTGGTATCATAAAATATTTGATCAAAATCCATGGCTTAAAACCTTCCTCATTGGCCTGAATGGCCCCTTCTGATTCTTTTTTTTTTTTTATAAGACTTGCCTTATATAGTAAAATGACTTTTAAAGTTCATCAGACAAATTGCCTTGGTCAAGCTAATGATCCTCAGGACCCAGTATTTACTCCTTAGCCAAGATCTAAGACAAAAGTAACAGAACGGGAGTGGAGGGGTGAGGAACGAAATGACTAAGGAAATCCATCATGTGCCAACTTTATTTTGTGTCTGCCTAGATGCTTCTTAGTCGTCCATCCCCCAACAGCCTTGGCAACGCTTTTTGGAACAGTCCATGAACTTGACCGTGGTCCAAACATATTATGTAGTGTCTGGAATATACAGCTGAGCATTGTAAGGAAAGATGTTTCTAGGCCACTCCAAATCCCTCCCTAGTGTAACCTCCACATCAAGCACTGATGTAATTGTGGCTTTCTTTTAAAATGCCATACACCTGACCTGGGCACCAAGAGATTTTGCAGCAGCACAGGTCACTCTTGATCTAGTCATTAACAAAAAGGACTCCAAACTTTTAATTAGCTTAGTCAGCGTGGTTGTCAATGATTATCTCGCCTGGATAATTTCACTGTAGCAGTATATTGGTGTATAGCTGCTCTCCAATGTGCTCAAATGTGGTTGTAAACTCTTGGTCTCACAGATCATAGGAGAGCAGTTTGGATTGCTCTATCTCTAAACGAGTTCTTCCATGTCCAGATGCACTGCTGTAAAAATATGTGCACTGTTTTCTAACAGATCCTTTGTCACCTCTGTGCCAGTGTGTTCTGTGTGACTAGTATAACCATTCTCACTGTGTAGCTTTACGTTTTTTTCCTGTGTACAGGTTCATCTGGACGCTCTGCTGCAGTCCTAAGAACATACGTCCTGTTCTTCAGGCATGTTCAGCACTGTACAAATACCTCTGTCTGCTTTGCTGTAAATGCACACTTAAAAAATTATTGATTTATTTTATGTATATGAGAACACTGTGTCTGTCTTCAGACACACCAGAAGAGGGCATTGAATCCCATTACAAGTGGTTGTGAGCCACCATATGGTTTTTGGGAATTGAACTCAGGACCTCTGGAAGATCAATCAGTGCTCTTAACCACTGAGCCATCTCTCCAGCCCATAAACGCACATTTAGCTTGCATTCCTGCAAACACAACTGTGCAGTTATTTTCATGTGAAGAGGATATGAGGTGCA
The DNA here is from genome assembly GCF_011762505.2 of Arvicanthis niloticus. NCBI lineage: Eukaryota > Metazoa > Chordata > Mammalia > Rodentia > Muridae > Arvicanthis > Arvicanthis niloticus. The sequence continues at coordinate 61,838,367 of NC_047663.1, read as the reverse complement.
TTACTGATACATTCATGTGCTTTGGTGTGGTAGTGTAGACTAGTTAGTGAGTTCGGATGTCATACAACCATGGATCCTGCCTGAGTACTACATTTGTGTGTGTTTCTGTAACAGTACATGTGGGTCCTGAAGTTCACATACAATACAGTCAAATGTGCCTGTGAACACTTGGTTCCACAGATACTAGGATGTCAGTCTCAACTGCTCTACATCTGAACGACTTCTTCATTGTTCAGGTGCACAGCTACAGCAATATTCTCATTTGTGCTACCTTCTAGCAAATATTTTGTTGTTGGTGTTGGTGGTGTTGGTGGTGTTGGTGGTGGTGTGTGTGTGTGTAGTTTGTTTGTTTTTTTGAGACAGGGTTTCTCTGTGTAGCCCTGGCTGTCCTGGAACTCACTCTGTAGAAAAGGTTGGCCTTTAACTCACAGAGATCCTGCTGCCTCTACCTCCCAAGTACTGGAATTAAAGGCACAGGGCCAGTAAATCTTTAATCAGATGTAATCACACTTGCTACTGTTCATCTGTGTTAGATGCATGACTACTGCACCTTTCTTGTTGCTATGGCTTCACATATTCTTCCTGGGTACCTGTTCATCTCAGGGCACTGTTGCACTACTCAAAATGTCCAGGTTACTGCACTAGTTCAAGCATGCTCAGAACTGTACAAAAGCATCCCCCTTCTTCACTTACAATGCAGCAATAGAGCATCAGTTTTTGCAAAGGGGCAAACTACAAATGTGTTGTTTCTTTTCATATGAAATGGGTATAAGGGCTAGAGAGATGGCTCATCGGTTAAGAGCACTGACTGCTCTTCCAGAGGTCCTGAGTTCAATTCCCAGCAATCATGTGGTGGCTCACAACCATCTGTAATGGGATCTGATGCCCTCTTCTGATGTGTGTGGAGACAGCTGCAGTGTACTCATATAAATGAAATAAATAAATCTTTAGAATAAAAAGGAGGAGGAGGAAAAAGAGGAGGAGGAGGAAAAAGAGAAGAAGAAGAAGAAGAAGAAGAAGAAGAAGAAGAAGAAGAAGAAGAAGAAGAAGAAGAAGAAGAAGAGGAGGAGGAGGAGGAGGAGGAGGAGGAGGAAGAGGAGGAGGAGGAGGAGGGGGAGGAGGAAGAGGAAGAGGAAGGTGTAAGTTGCCTACAAGCCCACTCATGTGCAACGAGGTAGTAGTACACCCTTGTAAGCTCCTGTTTCCTCTGTTCCATCAGAGCAGAGGTTGGACATCCATGAGTCATGCTTTCTAGAATTGCCTTAAGTAGCAGTACATCTGCCTAGGGCTCTTTCATAAAATGGGCTCAGATGTTATGATGGTTTGCATATGCTCAGCCCAAGGAGTGGCACAATTAGAAGGTGTGGCCCTGTTGGAGTAGGTGTGTCGCTGTGGGTGTGGGCTTTAAGACCATCATCCTACCTGTCTGGAAGTGTGTATTCAGCTAGCAGCCTTCAAATGAAGATGTAGAATTCTCAACTTCTCCTGTACCATGCCTGCCTGGATGCTGCCATGCTTCCTACCTTGATGATAACAGACTGAACCTCTGAACCCGTAAGCCAGCCCCAATTAAATGCTGTCCTTTATAAGACTTGCCTTGATCATGGTGTCTGTTCACAGCAGTAAAATCCTAACTAAGACAGAAGTACTTGTAAATATTAGTCCCAGAGACACTAGGTTAGCAGCTTGAATTGCCTTACCTCTGAACTAATTGTCAATGTCCTGGTGTGGTGTTATTAGGACTGCAGCAGTAGGACATTGGTTTTTGCAAACATGCAAATGTGTAATTGTTTTTATACAAAGGGGTATGAGCTGCTCTGCTCTGCTAGCACACTCACACGCAGTGATGTGGTAGTACAACCTCGGCCTCCTGTGTCATAATTCCGTGACTGTGGATGTCTAGCACCCCTGAGTCCTACTAGACTTTTACATTTGTGTGTGTTTCTGTAACAGTGTATTTGTTTACAACTGTTCTCCAACAATGTGCTTGAATGAGCTTGTGAACGCTTGGTCTCATGGATCCTAGGATATCAGTTAGAATCACTCTACCTCTGAGCTAGTTCTTCAACATCCAAGTACACTGTTAGAAAGATATGCTCACAAGCCGGGCAGTGGTGGCGCACGCCTTTAATCCCAGCACTTGGGAGGCAGAGGCAGGCAGATTTCTGAGTTCGAGGCCAGCCTGGTCTACAGAGTGAGTTCCAGGACAGCCAGGACTAAACAGAGAAACCCTGTCTCGAAAAACCAGAAAAAAAATATATGCTCACATGTTCTGATTTCTAATACTATTTTTATCACTTCTGTTGCACACGTCTGTGTTTGGTGCAGACTAGTACAGCCATTCTTGCCACCATAAGTTTATTATTTCCCTGTGTGTGTCCATCTCAGAGCACTGTTGTACACCTAAAAACATGTGTCATATATTTCTAATTAAGGCATCTTTAGAGCTGTACAGGAACCTCCATCCGCTCTGTTGTAAATGTGAATCTGTTTATACTCTGCATAGTACGACATCAATTTTGCAAACATGCAGCTGTGTGGTGTTTCCATACAATGACGGCATGTAACGGCACATACGTGTATGTGCATCGATGAAGTAGTACATCCTTTTATCTTTTATAGAATTTTCATAAGTGCAGATGCCCCATACCCATGGGCCCTCCTTTAATATTACATTTAAATTGTTTCTGTAACAGTACGTGTGTATACGGCTGTTCTCATCCAATGAATCTGGGTTTGCATGTAAATAACGAGCCTCACAGACACTAGTATGTTGTCTCAATTGTGCCTCCTTTGAAATGGTCCTTCGACGTCCAGTGCAGTTCAGCACCAGCATAGCACCCCACTCTACCATCGCTATGGATGCACCAACACCCAAATTTTACAGCTTAAATTAAAACATTCTTTTAGGTTGAAGTGATTTTCCCCCCATCAGGAAAAGGAAAAGTGGGAGGGAAGGTATAGGAAGCAAGACTGGGGAGCCTTGGTCATCCTGACAGCAGACAGTGAACAATGTGTAAGTTTTCATTATCACAGTCTCTTTGATGTGTGCACCTGAACTTCTGCATCATTAATGACTTTAAGCATGTCGTTTCCCTCTCGTTAATAATATTCATGCTGAAGTACTCGGAGAAATACATGTTGATGGTCTTAACCTATTTTGAAACTTGTCAGAATGATAAGATAGAGGACAGAGAGGGAAGGGGCTGGGTAGCAGTTGCACAGGTCGAGATGGAAAGCGGTCACGGCACAGCTGCTCAGGAAAGAGCAAGTCCCAGCACGCGGCGTAGTGGGGTAATTGCAGTTCCCTATTTAGTATGCTTTTGTTCTTTTCTTATTTAAAAACAAGTTACATATAATATATTTTGATCATATTATTCCCCTGCCTCAACTCCTTTCAGATCCTCCCTACTTGCCTGCCTGCTCAACTTCATGTGTGTTTTCTCTATCAGATCAAAAACAAAAACACCCTCCCAAAGGTCAAACCAAAGCAACAACAACAAAAGACAAAATAACCAAACCAAAATAAAAAGCAAAAAATGAAACAAAAACAACCAAAAAAAGTAGTCTGCTTTGTATTAGTAAACTACGCCTGGGCGTGGCCTGGCCTGGAGTATACTTTGATATAGAAGCTAGTGACATTGCATTGAACAAAACTGACTTTTCCCCCCTTCAAGCCTCTCCACACAAGGCTTACAGATCTATGTGGAAGAAGAGGCAGAAAGATTGTAAGAGCCAGGGGTGATGGATGGCTCCAAGGAAACAGTATCCTCCAGACACAACGGGATTGATGCACATATGAACTTCCAGATACTGTGGCAGCATGCAGGAATCCTGCATGGGTTCAAATCAGCCAGAACCTAGCACAGAGAAGGGGAGGTAGACACAAACTCCCACCCTTGGTCAAGAAACTATTCATATATTTTTAAAGCCTTGAAGAGAATGGGGCTGGAGAGGTGGCTCAGTGGTTAAGAGCACTTGCTCTTACAGAGGTCCTAGGTTTAGTTCCCAGCATGCACATTGGTCAGTTTATAACAAAACTACCTGTAACTTCAGGAGAATAAATTCCCTCTGCAGGCATCTGCATGTATATCTACCCAGGCACACACACATAAAGTAAGTAAGAAATGCGTAAAGAAATAAATCATTTTGTAAGTGGGGAGTTCACGAACTCTCATCACAAGAAATAGTATATGTCTAAAGAGACAGAGCACCAAGCACTCAAGCACTCTGCATTGTGTGCAACAAATTGTCACATTGTACTTTGTGTTCAAAGAGAAAAACTGGTTTCCAAAGACATGAATACAGAAGAGTCCACGGGAGTTGAGGACAGACACACCTTTGATGAGGAGTGGCCCTTCTTCCTCTGTTTGTCCCACCACAGTAGCCCCGTCACTCCTGGGTAGAGACATACTTCATTTTGTGGGGCCAAGTTTGGGCATCCTCTGTGCATTCATTACTCAGCATGATCACTGCAATCCTATGGTGATGTCAGAGGTGGGTCCTTTAAGAGGCAGAGCCTATAAAAAGGATGTTAGGAAGTTGGGGTCTATCCTTGAAAGGGATGGGAGAACCTCAGCCTATGGTTCGCCACTTTTATTCTTGACCATAAGTTGAGCTCTGTTCCACTACAAACTCCAGCGTAGTGTACTGAAAAGTTATGACATGCTGCTCTCTTCCAAGGGCAAGTGATCTCTAAGACTGGGAACCAGAACCAATCTCTTCTTTTTCTAGGCTGCTTCTCTCTATGGCTGTAATGAAGAGCTGATTGGTGCACTTCAGAAACACAACATTAATCCATGCACACCAGTGAGCCCTGTTTGTAGTCATTAAGTGCAATCAAGTCCCAAATTACTCTCATGATTTGGGACTAATATATAGCCCAGGAGTGACAATGAAGCCTGTATTGGGTACCAGAGTAGTCTGAGTTCAAACAACCCAGGTGGATGCATGTGTCTTGTCCTCTGGAGATCATCACAAGACAGATTCCTCCTAGGATCCACACTGTTGGCTAGGCATGGAGGAAATGAAATAGTTCAAGTCTTCCCCTTGAGAGCTGACATCTCCACAGGGTCTCCAATAAAATACAACTGCTTCTTTCTCTTTCTTATATCTCTCTCCACACTGTTTGCTCTGGGTGAGGTCTGCTTTCCCTCACTGTCTTTATAGGGGTCTCAGATTCTACTGATGTCCCACAGAGCAAAAGGCATTGAGCAGTCAGTCCTCTCCAGGGACAGGCCTCTTGAACAGAGCCTTCTGTGAGCAGTGGAGTCCTCTGACTGGTTGGTTAGCAAGGCCAGATGGGAGAGGAGGGCTGAAAAGGAACTATGGACTTGGCCTCTTTCCTAGCTTCCTGAATGAATTCAGAAGCAGGCAGAACACAGCTGTTGAGGCTTGATTCTCAGGGAACCTATAAGGCCTCCAGCCATGGTTTTCTTAGTCACAGTTCTACTGTGTGTGAGGTTGACATCCACTCATCTAGCTTGAGACCTCAGCCCCTCCCCACCCTGTGTTCCTTCTGTCACCTCGCATGGGGCTCCAGGGTTTGTGGCAGTGTCCTAGAGCTGGTATATGGTAGGCTGGCAAAGCCACACTTTATTGGTCTGAAGGCTTTTCCTTGGACCCAGATGGGTTGTTTCTAGTGACCCCAGGTGGGACTGGCTTCACAAAATCTTTCTTCCTTTCCTGTTCATTGCCTGGTCAGCTAGACACCAGGACATGAATGCTAGGCCAGGAATGGGGTCATACAATGTATTAGTCAGGGTTCTGTAGAGTAACAGATATATATAATTTATTAGAATAACTTACATCCTGTGGTCCAGATAATCCAACAATAGCTTCCTGTGAATAGGAGGTCCAAGAATCCAGTAGTGGTTCAGTCCATCAGGCTGGAAGTCTCAGCTGGTCTTCAGTATGTTCTGGAATCCTGAGGAAGTAGGCTGTAATGCCAGTGAAGGAATGGATTTGCTATCGATGTGAGAGCAAGCAAGGCAAGAACAAAAGCTTCTTTCTTCCATGACCTTCTATAGGCTTCCAGCAGAAGATGTAGCCCAGATTGGAGTGGGGTTTCCCACCTCAAAAACCCAGATTAGAAGTGGGTTTTCCCACTTCAAATTGAGCAAAAATTCCTCAAAGGAATTTGGAGGTTTTAGTTAATCCAGATGTAGTTACGTTGACAACCCATCACACAGTAAGTGGGAAAGAACAAGACTAGAAAGCAGTCTGTCTTTCCTGTGGTCTGAGGATGAGCTTGTTATCCATCCTCCGTTATAAACCTGATGGAGATCCCAGCAGTTGTGGATGCAGAGCAGAGGTAGCATAAAAGCAAAGCCAGAAACAGGTCCCTTCCCATCCCTCAAGATTGCTGTTCTGAGGACGTCAGCTTTCCCTCAGGCGCCACATCTATGCCCAGGATTCATCTGGGAGTGAATATGTAGTCACAAAGAGATGACTGCAAAGGAGAATCTTCTAGAAAATTAAGCAACTTCTCGTTCCCTGGCCTGCTCCATTCATGGCGTGTTCTCTATTCATGGAGCTCTCCTCTTCCGTGAGCCTGAGTCTGACACTGAGCTGGTCTCTCTGGTAATGAAGTCACCCACCACTTCTAACTGATGCCCACAGAGCCTCTGTTCCCTCATATATCTGATAGGACTGACTGCACCCTGTGCTACCTCATGTCCACACTCACAGCCTGCTTGCAGATTGTGAGCAACAGAGATGAGAGGAGACATGGCCCATTTCCTTTCCTCCTCTTCCCTGAATTTGTGTTTAGAGAAGGGCTCTTGCTTTTGTTCCATGACACCAACTGGGCCAAGAATTTGTTGGGCTCCATGCTGAGGAAAGCAGACACTGGGCCTCTCTTGAAATTATAACAGGTTTGGATGCCAACAGCTCATTAAGGATGTGTGCCCAAGGGAACAGGCAAGAGGATGGATATCCAATGGGAGAGGGGCCACACAAGGCATAGTTTTACAGACCATAGGCTCAGTTGCTCTCTGGGGCAGCCCCACAAGGCAGGTCCCAAGGCAGGATCCCAGCCTAAGCTATCTCTCCTCCTGGTCTCTCTGGAAAATGGTGGCACTTTCCAGCCCTGTAGGTAGAATTGAAGAGGCCTTAGAAGGACTGTGACTGTCCTGGAAAGAATCACTAGTGTGCAGAGTGAAAGTAAAGGTATATTTAGGCCATATGCACACAAGACAGTAGCATGAGGACTCAGCATGCACCCAGCAAGGAGAGTAGTCACAAGATGGACGGGAATGGTCCCAACAAAGAGACAGGACACTGAAGCTTCCGGCAACACACACATGTAGTTAATCTTCTGTCCTTTCTACTTCATAGTATATCTAGGCAAGTTCAGGCTCCAGCTTATAAACCTGCCTTTCTCAATTTAGCTTTTATGCAGCATTTGTCACTGGATACATTATCATGTATATTACCTACCTCTATGGGTGGGGTTTTGTTCCTGTTCTTGCTATTGCAAGAAAAGCATTCTTTGATAAATATTCACATGCTAGCTTGTCACAGGCAATACACAAAGTGTCCATGTGGGATAAATGCTTTCTAGATGAAAAGGCATGTGTGTTTTAAAAATTTATAATGTCTATAGCAACTGACATGCCCGTGCCAACAGTGTTATCACAGTTCTGGATCATTGCCAATCAGATAGGTCTTGGACTACAGTTTGGATTTACACTTCGCCAGTGATCCCTGACTGAATGCTTCTCCTCCGTCTAAGAGCCATTTGTGTTTCTTGTTCTATGAATTGCCTGTTTTGTATCTCATTTTTCTTTTACCATCTTGCTTTATCAACTTATAGAACTAGTTTACATAGTAAAGAAGTTTAAATCAGGCAGTGGTGTCACACACCTTTAATCCCAGTACTTGGGAGGCAGAGGCAGGAGTATCTCTGAGTTCAGGGCCAGCCTGGTCTACAGAGTGAATTCCAGGACAGCCAGAGCTACACAGAGAAACCTTGCCCCCACCCCAAAAAAAACCCAAAACAAAAAAAAAATAATAATAAAAAAAGAGGAGGAAGAGGAGGAGAAGGCAGAGGAGGAAGTAATTTGTATCTTGTGTTGAGTGACTTAACAATGGAGCAAAGGGAGGGAAAACGCTACATATTACTTCTGCCTCTTCTGTCTCATTTCCAGATCCGTCCTTTGCAGCCAATAGTTCTTCGCTTCTTTCTTTGTCTTTCCATTTCCTGCCTACTTTGTCCTGGCTAAAATCCCCAGAATTGGTTTCAGTGGTGAAAGAAAACATGATATCTGCATTTCCGCACATTAAGGTTCTTAGGAGCAGGGTCTGAATGGCGTGTTTTTCTTCCTCCAAGCAAGTGCTCCTCCCGATAACCTGGGTCCCCTGATTACCAGGTCCATGCGATGAATAACCCGTCTTAGTCAGCCCAGACTTGGGTACTGCACCCTCCTCTACTCTGTCCTTGCCTCACCGCCAGAAGATGGAGTTACTGAATAGTTCTTTTTTTTTTTTTTTTTAAATATTTTATTTATTTTATGTAAGCGAGTACACTGTAGCTATCTTCAGACACACCAGAAGAGGGCATCAGATCCCATTATAGATGGTTGTGAGCCACCATGTGGTTGCTGGGAATTGAACTCAGGACCTCTGGAAGAGCAGTCAGTGCTCTTAACCATTGAGCCATCTCTCCAGCCCCCTACTGCATAGTTCTTGAGTGTCTCTGAAGGGTGGACAGTGGGTCTCTCTTGTGCTCATGAGAGCCTCCAAAGTCAGAGGCAGTGGATCCTCGAAAGCCTGCCCCAGACACTGTGTGTGGTGATTTGCAAGAGAAATTACCCCATTGTCTTGGCCATTTGAACACCTGGTCTCCAGTTGGTGGCACTGTTTTTTTTTTGGGGGGGGGTATGTGGCACAGCCTTGCTGGAGGAAGTGTGTCCCTGGGGGTGGGCTTTGGGATTAAAAGCCTTGAGCAGTTTCCAGTTCACATCCTCTGCTTTACTCTTCTGGTTGAGCTCTCAGTTTCTTTCTCCTGTCACTATACCTGCCATTTGCTGCTACATTTCCTTGTCATGATGAAAGTTTCTTTTTCTGGAACCATAAGCACGTATAAATGCTTTCTTCTGTGAAGTTGCTTTTGGCCATGCTGTTTTACCAAAGAAATGGGGAGGTAACTAATAAACCATGCAAAGAATGCAAATGGGCTGAGAACTGGCAAGGGCCCACACTGTCTTTCAGCAAGATTCCGTTATAATGGGATACACACACACACACACACACCTACCCATACACATATACATGTGCACACACACACATGTGCACATGCACACATATACATATATATGCACATACACATATACACACATATACACATATACCCATATACACATACATGCGCGCACATACACATGCACACACATATATATATGTGCGTGCACACACACACACACACACACACGACTGTACAGGAGGGGCTCAGGATGGAGAATGCTACTAGAAAAAAACCTAGAAGGAAGTTCCCCAGAAGGCCCTGTAGTCACTGGCTGGCTCCTGGACTGTGGTCTCCTTGCCTCCTGGTCACCCCTGCCAGTCTGTGGACCCCATAGGAGCCACCTGCACTTAGATCCTAGGCTTATATTGGGGAGATTGCTGTAGGGACAAGTCCTACCAAGAAACCAGGTGCGCCCCACTCTACTCTGTACCGTCTCTTGTATACTAGGCACCAGCAACTTACACAAATCTTATACAAGCCTGGGACCCCAAGTAAGAGCTCTTTGCTAGTCTGTGGAAGAAATGGCTACATAAATGGCCAGAGGAATTGGGTTATAGTCCTCATAGAGACAGCCAGAGAGCCCTTACCCAGATCCATGATGCTTTACATGGTAGGCAGCCCACAAGTGATGGACTACTCTGTCATAGAAATTGAGTGCTCTCCCAGCAATCCTGCCAAGCCAGTTGGGAAACCTGTTCAGCCAGTGCAGAGCCTCTGGGATCACAATCTTCACCCAGAGGCAGGCAGTATCAGTCAGGGGCCACAATGGCTTTCCCAATCCAGGATGCCTTCCTATACAGGGTTCCTTCCAGGTCTGTCCTAGGCCACACCCAGGGAGGGACGAAATCCTTGGCCTTTGTAAGATGCCAAGCTGGATTCCAGAACTCATTTGTGGATCCCGAACAGTCTGATATGTAGCATACCAGGCTAGGGCTGAGGACAGGGGACACCCAGGGGTCTGCTGCCCATAGTAGAGCTTCCGGCCATTCAGAGGAAGGGATGGGAGGTACAGCAGCTGGAGCCAAGAACAGAGGGGCAGATGGTCAAGGAAGATAGTGCTGAGGAATGAATAGTCAAAGAATCACCATGGATTCAGAGTCAGTTACAGATGCAGACTGAATTCAAGGCTACCTTGGGCTACAGGGTTGGACCCTGTCTCAAAAATAAATAAATAAATAAATAAATAAATAAATAAATAAAGCCAAAAAGAGTCTGAGGACATAGCTTATTTGGCAGAGTGCTTGCACCAGCATGGATGAAGTTCTTTGTTCCATCTATAGTGCTAGTGCACTAGACGATACATACCTATGACCCAGCGTCCATGGGGCAAAAAAACCGAAGTGGGGGTTGGTATTCATTCTCTGCCACCTGTGAGTTCCAGGCTAGTCTGGATACATGATACATTGTATCCATAAAAAAAGAAGGAAAGGGGGTGAGGGGGAAAAGAAAAAGAGGAAATATTCCCTTCAAATCGTGTCTGTGATGAATATAACAGACTTTTTTTTTAAATGTCATTACATCCTGAATAATATAGCAATTTACATGATTACATTGTGCTGGATATTATGTGCAATCTAGGTGAACTTTGAAGTCCAGGAGAGCATGTGCATTGGACCTTTGAGCATCTGTGAGTTTGAGCATCTGCATGGGGCCCTACAACCAGTCCCATAAACACTTAAGGACTGCAGTGTTTAGTCACTCTCTACCTCCAGGTCTCTCTGACTCCAGACATGAGTCAGTGGCAAGACTCTGTAGAACTAAAGCGTGAGAGGCAGAACAAACGGAACGGAGCTGAGTTATGTCTGTTGACCATCTACCTCCCTGTACCCCCTCGCTCCCAGGCTCTGTGGCATGACTTGGGGCAGACTCCTTGCTCTGATCTCAGCTCCTTCCTCCCTCCTGCTCCCCAGCTGGCTTGTTTAACCACTGTGGGTGTTCCTACACTGAAACTAGACAGCCCTTGGAGTTCTCGCTAACAAGTCCAGGCAAGTGGAGGTCAAAGCCTGACCTCAACTGCTTACCCATGTTCTGTCACCTCCAGCCTGAGGCTGCCACACCACTAGATGAGGGGCTGTGGTTCCTAGGTTCAAATGTGGGTTGTACCTTTTTGTAGAGTCAGGCTGAGAGCCAGGCTATAACCTGGCCATCCCAGCCTGCATCTGGAGGACAGATGTGCTTAAGTGGAAGACAACTTCAATTTTTAAAAATTGAATTCATTGCCAACATTTGAATATCAGTAGTTTCCTTACAGAAATACAACTTTTTTACTTTTTAAATGTATTGATTAATTGTTTGAATCTTTGGAAAAATGAGTCTGCTGTCTGACAAAGTACCTCTGTCAGAAAAGGTTGAGGCTTGAAGGACACAGTCCTCTTACCAGGCCACTCCACTCTGTCTCTTGATGCCGTATGCCCAGCTCTTAGGCATCTGAGTGATGATCTAGAACTTTCTTCTCGTTGGGCAGTGGTGGCGCATGCCTTTAATCCCAGCACTTGGGAGGCAGAGGCAGGCAGATTTCTGAATTCGAGGCCAGCCTGGTCTACAGAGTGAGTTCCAGGACAGCCAGGAGTACACAGAGAAACCCTGTCTAGAAAAACCAAAAAAAAAAAAAAAAAAAAAAGAAAAAAAGAACTTTCTTCTCATTGCATGACTCAGAAATGGTAAGAAGACTCTAAGTCAGTCTCAATGCACACTAACAAAGCAATTAGCAACTGAACTGTATCCTGACCCTACTAACAGGTCTCAAATCTCTTCAGCAAGATAGATGAGAATTCCTTACAGCTAGGACAGCTGGAATTTGGGGAGGCAAAGATACATTCCCAGAATCCCCCAGAGTCCTGAGGACGCCCACACCCTTTGTCCCAGCCACCGTTAAGAAAGGCCACACTGATAAAGGCCCTGGGCAAGCAGATGACAACATTCTTGGACTCAGATTGAGTGGGAAGGGCCACCTGCTCAGCACATAGCTCAGGGCTGCCAAGATGAGGGCAGTGGCTGTTGGGCCACTGGAAGCAGGGGTACCAGCCCTTTTTGGCATTTCAACAATGCCACAAGTACCCAAGCCATAGTAGGGAAGCCACATAGCCTCATTCTGCAAGAACTTAAGGGGAAAATGCCAGTCTTGTAGGTGGGGACTCTGGGTCTGCCCGCCCACCCCCATTTGGCTCCTTCTGAACATTGTTACTGAGAAGGGAGTACCTCCTCATATACCCGAGGCACAGACAAGACTGGCTGACACAGTGCCAGGCAGGGCCTTGGGGAGGATGGTCAAGGGCTGGCATGGCCCAGTTAGTAAATGATGTGAACCAGTCTGTTCTCCTCATCTGTAGCTCACAAAGGACTCTGAAATGGCTTCTTCTCTAGGCCAAGGTTGTACTATAGCTGAAGTGCTCCAAATGCTGTCAGCATGGCTTTGTCACAGGTGACAGCAGGGGAAAGTCCACAGGGACTCATAGAAACAAAAGGTCCCTTCCAGGTAGCCTCACAGCTCAGGGAAATGTGATGGTTCTGGGTCACAGAAAGCTCCACAGTCCAAGAATATTTTGTCAGGTTTACCAGGAGGGTGTAGCAGCAGTTGCAGAACATGTTTAAGTTCAGGTCTTGGGACCTTTGGTCAGTGTTTTATGTCTCTGAGCTCCACCTTAGGTATGCATGACTCTCAGTCCCTTTTGTATCTGTTTGGAAGACTGAATAGAACACTGAATGTAAAGCATAGGCCCGCAGTGGATAAGTAGAGGTGGCAGGCTAGCCCACACCGTAGCTCCCAAACATGTTTAACCTCTGAGCTTTGGGGTATGCACCAAGCTATCTATCTTTCAAGCAGGAAGTGACTCAGGCACCCATCCCAGTGGTTAGCATGAGAGGTAGGAAGTTCCTCTTCAGCGTTTGCAGCAGGTCATCTGTGGTTGGTTACAGTGGCTGGGGACACAGGTTAGGCTAAGTGGGGTGTGGCCAGACCCTTCTGCTCTCAGGAAACATTCCATACTTTTGCTGAGCATTGGCCTTCTGGGAATATAGACAAGAAGGCATCATACAGAATGTAGCCTCACAGACCAAGGCTTGGGAAATGTTTCTGTTTATATAGAACAGGAAGTTGGGAAAAAACACTCTGGAATCTTTTTCTCTTTCTTTCATACTAGGCTGTCTTAGTTAGGGTTTTACTGCTGTGAACAAACATCATGACCAAGGCAAGTCTTATAAAAGACAACATTTAATTGGGGCTGGCTTACAGGTTCAGAGGTTCAGTCCATTATCATCAAAGCAGGAACATGGCAGCGTCCAGGCAGGCATGGTGCAGGAGGAGCTGAGAGTTCTACATCTTCATCTGAAGGCTGCTAACAGAATCCTCATTTGCAGGCAGCTAAAACTAGGGTATTAAAGCCCACACCCACAGTGACACACCTATTCCAACAAGGCCACACCTCCTAATAGTGCCACCCCCTGGGCCAAGCACATACAAACTGTCACATAGGGCCGTCTCTCCCTATTGTGGGTCAGCAACTCTTTATCTCCCTTTAATGTCTTGCTATGCAGTCTCTGTCTCTTTTGATGTTTATTATTATTTTTTTATTTTTAATTTTTTTTTCAGACAGGGTCTCCTTTTCCTGCCCAGGCTGGTTTTACCCTGTGCATCTCTCCAACCTCAGCATCCTGAGTGCTCAATTGTAACTTCCTGCCTGGCTTCTTTCAACATATATTTTGAAATGTATTTGCTAATACTAAAATATGAAATCTGGCTGGGTGGTAATAGCACATACCTTTAATTCCAGCACTCGGGAGGAAGCACAGGCAAGTAGATCTCTGAGTTAGAGGCCAGTCTGGTCTGGTCTACATAAGAAATTCCATACTAGCCAGAACTACATACATAGTGAAACCCTATCTCAACGTGTGTGTGTGTGTGTGTGTGTGAGTGTGTGTGTGTGTGTGTGTGTGTGCGCGCGCGCGTGCGTGTGCGCGCGCGCACTACATCCATGTAACAGCCTATGAGTTGGCCATAGAAGAATCGTATGCCCACAGGTACCAGGAGGGTGAAGCTTGAAACCATGATGCTGGTTGAAAGCAGCAGACCATAGATCATGTGCCATATGACATATGACTTTAATGGGAAATGTCCAAATGGGCAAGTCCAAGAGTCAGAGGTCAGATGAGGGCCATCAGCATGGGAAGAGCAGAGAAAGGTCTGAGTGCATGTGTGTTGCTGAACACAGCTGTGTCAAGGACCCCAGTGCCTCAGACCCATGGGGACTGGCAAAGCCTTCATCTGGTCCGAGTGTGAATGTAGACAGTGTATTCAGATACTACCACCCAACTTCCTCCTCTGAGATGACTGCAGCCCAAGACTGATCCCCTACAAAGACCTCTCAGGGAGATTAACTAAACTTGTCTCCTTGTTTGGCTGTATACCATGAGCCTGCTTCCGTATCCAGCTATATATGATACTCTATCTACCTTGGTTCAGCGTATAACTAAAGGTGCTGAGATTCCCCATTGTTGGTGGCACAGTTGGTGCCCTCCATCAAGGTGAGCACAACCCACTTGAACCCAGCTTTTCTGTGTGTATCCTTTCTTCATCCCTTCAACACCCCACTTAGGTCAACCCTTACAGCCATACAGAACGTGACACAGCAGGGGCTACTAGAGTTGCAGCCCGGTGTAGACATAGATTCACACTGGCATGAAGAGAATACGTAAGAATGGGAGAAGTGGCTTAGCAACCAAGAGTACTTGCTGCTATTGCTGAGGACTCAAGCTCAGTTCCCAGCACCTATGTCACATGACTTACAACAGCCTAGCTTCTACCTTCAAGGGACCTCCCTCTGTCTCTGGCCTCTATAGGCACCTCACTCATGTGCACATCCCCACACATAGACATACACATAAACATGTAAATAAAAAAAAAAAAAATTAACAAAAAAATGTGCAAAATTAGGCTGCGGTGGCAGTTGCCCATTGAACAGGACAGAAAGCAGAACGGATATCTAGGCATATATAAGGTATATGAATGATATCTCCATAAAGATGTAGATGGATTAGTCTGCCAAAGTTTGACCAAGTGCCACTGGCTGGGCAGCAATAACATGTGAAATCGCTCTCCCCATGCAGGAAGGCCCACCCAGGACCCTGTGTGAATGTTATCCTCCAAGCGCCAGCCTGACAACAGCTGATGTCATTACACAGGCCTCTTCAGTGAGTGGGTTTGTACCCAGTTTCATCTTGATATGAAGAGATTAATCTATTGTGGTGGGGCCTACCCTAGCTGCATGGAAGATGCAGTAGTTGTTTGCACAGCTGCAGGCACAGTTTGCAGGATTCGCAGCCAGAAGCAGGGTCTTGAGAGGATTCTTGGCTGTTAAACCTAGGCCTGTGTTATCTCCCCTCCCTCTGATGAACCCCTGTCACCTGTTCCTCCTGCTTTATTTGACCCAGCTCTGTGTCTTATAGTTCCCAGACCCGTGTTTCATAAAAGCCTATCTGGCCTTGGAGACCATAAGACCGGGCCTGGGGGAATGGCATGGCTACACGGCTTCTGGAAGTGCCATTCAGCCCAGAGCTTCAGTTTACTGGCTAAAGGCAGTTAGCTTCTGTAGGGCTGGAAGTGGAAAGGGGGTGGGTACTCATGGCAGGCAGGAGTAGCAACATCTGATGCACAGATCTACCAATGAGTCCTACATGAATGGGTCTCCTGTCTTCAAGATGACTGTCCACTCAGGACTGAGGAGGGCAGCCAGGAATGCCTTGGAGATTCAGGGTGCAGAGAATTCCAAGGCATCGGTGCTGCTATGCACCTTCTGAGGATAGCAGGCTTCTCACCCCACACCATCCTGTACCTCTCAAGCTGCCCTACCCGCTGCCTCTATACCACACTTGCCCAACTGACTGTCTCAGAAGAGGGCTCCTTGAAACAGATGTTGAGACGAAGATGCTAGCACTGAGCACCTTGTTTGAGTGGCACAATCCTAGGAAGCACCAGTAGAACGTGAGACAGTGGTGGGAGGAGGAAGTTTAACTTTTCTGTGCATCGGTGAGAGGGTATGGATGTGGCCAGGACATCTGAATCAGTGCAAGGGGACAGATAGCCCAAGAAGGACAGCCTGGGCCCCAGCCAGGGTGTCTACCAGATGTGCAGCTTTGGGCATGTCATGGTGAATGTGTTGATGGAGAGAACGAGCTAGGTCAGCTGTGCAGGCAAAGGATCCAGGTCTGTTTTCTCTCTGGAGCCCAGCTGGGTATCTGGCACACAGAGTGCTTAGCAAATATTTGTGGTTCCCAGTGTTACTCTTTAATTATTGATAACAGCTGTCAATTATTGAAGAATCCCTGTGCTCTGGACTTGGTGCGAAGCACTGGATGTCCTGCCTTTCATCTCCACAGTCCCCTCACACCTGCCATTCCCACTCACACCTGCCATCTGCATTCACACCTGCTATTCCCACTCACACCTGTCATCCTCACTCACATCTGCCATTCCCACTCACACCTGCCATCTGCATTCACACCTGCCATTCCCACTCACACCTGCCATCAGCACTCACACCTGCCATTCTCACTCATACCTGCCATTCACTCACACCTGAAGAGACACAGTGATGGTAACCAAAGTCACCCAGCTCACAAACAATAAATCTGAGCCTTATCCCAGGTGACAGAGCCCATGGTCCCCCCCCCCCCCCAGACATCCTTGTTTTACATTTTAGTTTAAAAACAGTGTTTGGTCTCACACAAGCCTACACTTGAAGTGTAGTGCTCACCAACACACTGACCACATGATGGAGACAGAACACCCCCATCATCCTAACTCCAGGAAGTAGTCATAGTGGCTGACATGTAGTCTCATCCGTGTACTAATGGGGCCCTTTGGTGCTGGGCTGAGCTCCTTACTGTGGCAGCACTGGCTTTTCATGCTTTTCTTCCTTTGTAGAGCCTCTCATATGCTGGTTTCTACCACAGAGCCACACCCCAGACAAATTTTTTTTTCCTCTTGAGACCAGAACTCCTCTCAAACTTATAGACTATGTAGCCCAGGCTAGGCTGGAACTCTATGTAGATCAGGCTGGCCTCAAACTCATAGAGATCCACTTGCCTCTGCCTTCAGTGTGCTGGGCCTAAGGCATTCAACACAATGTCTAGCCCAATAAAGACTCTTTTGAGCCAATTCTGGTTGAGAACTATGGAGGGGCAGGCTGTTTTGTCCTGGTCTCTTACACGGCAGGAGGTTCTGATGGACGGGAAGAAATGAGCATATAGCATGCAGAATAGACCTGTGGGGCAAACACACCAAAGGTGCAGGGTCTGACAGTTTTCACGGGGGCTTGGTTTTATTCCCTTCCCATTAATAGCCTGTGGGGCTAGAATGGGTGTATACCACCACCTCTCCTTTCACAGAGATGAAACTGAAGCCCAGTGGGACTGGGAGATGCAACCAAGGTCAATGCAAGAGAAAGACCCAGCCAGAGCACTACCCAAGTGCCTCCTGTTTCCTCTACCCTTCCACTGGGTACCCATTATGACTCTGTGAACTGCTGGGTGTATTGCTTAAGAACTAGGAAGTCATGGCATCACACTAATTGACTCGGAGCTCCTGTCAGCTGACTCTAGGTACACGGACATGTTCCTCTAGCTTTGGTTTCTTCTCTGCGTAATGAAACTGATACTGAAGCCAGGAAGCCATAGTGAGGACGAAAGGACTTAGAGCCTAGCTCGGGCCTGAAATGGGCACACAAGAGAGGCCATCTTTATGGCACATAATGTTGAAAGTCATGCCCATGCACACATGGCAGTAAGGTTCTATGAAGACATGTACTCTGATTCTTATTCCTTGGAGCCCCTCTCTCTACCATCTCCTGTGAGGGGCAGCTGAATTGACTCCCACTCATCGTTGCTCAACACGGGCTGACTCACCTCTGGGTGGGGCCAGTCAGGAAGGAGTCCTCATCAGCCAGGCAGCAAGGCTTTTGCAAACTCCAGGTGGTCTAAGCACACCCAGCTGATGTCAGCCAGGTATGACAAACAGCACCTAGAAGGGCAAGCCTGAAGGCCTCACCTGGGCGGAGACACATGTGTGCCCAGAGCTGAATCCAGCTGAGGCCATGGGCAATAGGATATCCAGCTGTTATGTGGCACTGGGCTGCAGGGCCAGCCACTCTTCCAGGCAGGCAAATGCTCTTAAACAGATTGTGCCTAAGCAGGTCTAGATACCCACGTGGTGATGGCAGAGGACAGTAAAACCTGTGCTTGGATGGAGAACCAACCAGTGAGTGGAAAGGTGGTGTGCCTACAGACCTGTAGCCAACCTCTGGTCCTCTAGAGAACCACCTGAGACTGTCATATGCTGCCTGGACACTCATGGATAGTGATCTTACCTTCCAGCTTTGGGAGGGTCTGGTGCATCTCAATGCAAGACCTCCTTCATTAGGGTACTTCATTTACAAGGATGCTGGAGGGCACCATATAGTCAGATTGGCAGGGCTTGTGTGTGCTTGGCTCTGTGAGGGCAGATGCCCACCTACTCTACCCAAACTCTCCACAAGCCTTATGGAGCCTCCAGTATGTGCCAGACTCCAGCCGGAGATGGGAGACAGAACAACCATCTTGTCTTGTAGAGCTGGCATTCTGCTGCAGAGGACAAATAAGGTGGCTTTAGAATGAGATGTAATGCATAGACCAACTCTGTCACCTCTGAGGAGGGGACTCTGGAGATGGAGAAAGCTCTCCCCTTGGGATGCTGGGAAAAGAACCCTCTAGGCTAAGCTTCAGCAGTGCCCTCTCAGGAGTGAGCCATCACATTCTTGGGGGCCTCAAAGGATCCCTTTGTGGGTGGGATGTCAGCTTTTTGGTTTTGGTTTCAGTGCTGGGGATTGAACCAAGTACATGCTAAGCAAGTACTGTAACCCTGGGCTATATCCAGCTTGCTTGCTTTGTTTGCTTGCTTGTTTGTTTTAAATGACCATCCTTAGATCAAACCAAAGACCCTTCTGGTGCAACTGAAGTAATTCTTCTCTTTTAGTGTATCCCCAGTGCCAGAGCAACCTAGTTCTTTTCCCCTCCATCCTACAAGCTCTCAGGAAAGCTTCCTGGTGGGAAAAACTAACAAAACACCAAATGGCCTAAGCTATCATCCCATTAACTAGGGACTGTCCTAGCCCCCAAAGAGTGTGAGGCCCAGACCCTGGGAAAGACACCAGACCCAGAACACCACATGCAGCCTGGCACCTACTCTAAGTGACTGACAGGGACTGTCAGGGACAGGTGGGTGTACTAAGGAAGAGAGTGCTCAGATTAGTGCCTAGTCACCAACAGAAGAAGGGGTAGAGCTTTGGGGTCAAATGAGTGAGCCTCAAGCACAGCCTGATTCCTGGTCCTGAGGTTTGGGTATGTGGGACTGCTGTCCCTCTTGTTTTTACTGTAAAACCAAATCTCAGACATGTTCCTCTGTGTAGTCCAACCTCATAATTACAGGTTCCTCTTTCCTTTCATTTCTGCCATCCCCCCCCCACATCCATCCATTCCATGCATGTTAAAAGCCACCCCTGTGGGGGTGTCTTACTTAGGGTTTTACTGCTGTGAACAGACACCATGACCAAGGCAACTCTTAGAAGGACAACATTTCACTGGGGCTGGCTTACAGGTTCAGAGGTTCAGTACAGTATCATTATGGCGAGAAGCATAGCAGCCTCCAGGCAGGTATGGTACAAGAGGAGCTGAGAGATCTACATCTTCATCTGAAGGCAGCTAGAAGGCTGGCTTGCAGGCAGCTAGGATGAGGGTCTTAAAGCCCATGCCCATAGTGGCATACTTCTTCCAACAAGGCCACACCTACTCCAATAAGTCCACACCTCCTAATAGTGCTGCTGCCTGGGCCAAGCATATTCAATCCACCACAGGGGGTGGGGAGTATACCCAAGGGGGTCCCTACCCTCTCAGAGGAGAAGGAGAGGGAGTTTGGGGGAAGTATTGTGGGAGGAGGTGACCAGGAGGGGACAATGAGTGGATTGTAAAGTGAATAAGGAAAAATAAATTAATTGATTAAATTTTTTAAAAAGCCACTCCTGTGTCTAACAACCCCCCACCACAGATTCTGGATGCTCTTAAAGTAAAGCAGAGCCTCCTAATGAGGTCTAAAGGCCTCCATAAACCCTAGGTCCAACTCTTCTCTCCCCTGGCTGGGTGTCCCTTTGCCTCCGAGCTCACCTGCTCACCTCTACCTCGCATCCTTTGCTTGTGCTATGGCTCTGCTGGCACACTGGGTGCCCCTCTGCAGGGCTCCTCAGATACCATCATTCTCAGCCATCAGACTAGCCCTCAGCACCATACACGAGCTTCATAGCCGCAGAGCAGGCTGCAGTGGACGTGGTGTATGCTGCCCAGTCCGTGGGAACTGTGTAGAGCTCTTAGGTAGCTTAGTAATGGTGCTTGAAGAACTATAAGGAGCACTCAGATTCTTTGGGGGCTGTGAGAATCCTCAGGCACTCGGGGAACGGTGAAGAGCGCTCCAGTATTCTGAGGAACTGTGCACAGTGCTCAGGCATTTGTAGTTACTGTGCGTGGTGCTCAGGGACTTGGAGAACTGTGCAAAGCTCTCAGATATTTGGGGAACTTTTCAGGGTGCTCAGGAATTTTGGAAAGCTGTGCAAGGTATTTGAGTATTTTGAGAACTATAAAGAGTGCTCAAGTATTTGTGGGAACTGTGCACAGCAATCAGGTATTTGGGAAACTGTGGAGTTCTAAGACATTTTTGGAAAATGATAGAGGGTCATCAGGGAGTTCGGGGAACTGTGCACCCCTCTCATGCATTTGCGGAACTGTGCAGAGCACTCGTGTATTATGGGAATGCTCCTTGTTTGTGTGGGGCTGATGTTTCTTTCTTAAGACTGAGGGTATGGGGTTGGGACAGAAAACCATCAAGATGAGGTGTCCTTGTCATTATGTACATCACAGGTATATGACAGCCTATATAACTTGTGCTGTCTGTTCTTTCTCTATTCTGTAAAAAGACTACATTTCTACACCGGTGCACCCTGGTCTCTACAGCATCAATAATAGGCTCTCATTCTGAAGAGCAAAGCAGCACTCCACCTGGGGATCTACCTTGTTGCTGAGCTAACCTTATGGTTAGTTTTCCCTCTATAGACAATGGCATCACCAAGCATGCCGTAACTCACCTCCAGCCGATATTTTCTCAAGCGCCTTCACCATATGTAGTGTGGTGCAGTGGGGTACTCAGCTGAGCTACATTTATGGGACTCTCTTTTCTTTTCATATACATTTCTAGATTGGGATAGCCAGGGCAAAAGAAAAGCATATTTTGAAGGCTTTTGATAATATCATTAAACAAAACTCCAAGGAAATTACACCAATTTACTCCCTGGACTAACATTTTCCTTCTTTTTCAAGTTCTTTTTTCTAGACAAAAAATACTTCATGTTTTTATGAGATAGCTGGAAGTAACTTATGGAAATTTGATGGCGTAGATTATGCTCGAGGTGTTTTTAGGCATGATGGTGATGGTGCAGCTACTTTGTTAAGAGAGTCCTTATGTTTTACAGACATACCTGAATATTTGTGGAAGAAACTGTATGACATTGGAACTTGCTCTAGTGAGACAGGGGAGCAGAGGTGAGTCTGAACAGAAAACCATCACTTGTCACTTCTGCCCTTGACGGTGCAATTCTGGTGCATGCAAAAGCATGAATACACCATAAAAACAATTTATACACAATATATATATATATATATATTTTTTTTTTGGTTTTTTGAGACACGGTTTCTCTGTGTAGTCCTGGCTGTCCTGGAACTCACTCTGTAGAGCAGTCTGGCCTCGAACTCAGAAATCCCCCTGCCTCTGCCTCCCAAGTGCTGGGATTAAAGGTGTGCGCCACCACTGCCCGGCTATACACAATATAAATCTATAGAATAGGTTAACTAAAAAGAACTGTCTTGTGCATGAGCAGGTATATGTGTATATGTAATACATGGTATTATAGCAGGTATATTATATAATATATGTGACCTTATCTATGTATTTTTCAAACATACACATTCTTCAAGAAGAAATGCACTGTAATGATGCACATATGTGCAATTTCCCACTAGAAGCCATCTCTGCTTCCTCCTCTTCCTTCTTTTCTTCCTTCTGTTCTTTTTCTATAAGTAGTCTATATATATATATATATATTCCATGCTTCTCTGTCTGTGCACCACATGTGTGCTTGGTGCCCAAGGAGGTCAGAAGAGGAGTTACAGACAGTTGTGAGCTGCTATGTGGGTCCTGGGAATTGAACCTGGGACCTTAGGAAGAGCAACCAGACAAGTGCTCTTAATTGCTGAGCCACCTCTCCAGCTCCACTAATACTAATTTTTTAATGTGTGTATTTTGCCTGCATATATGTCTGTGCAATGTGTGCCTGTGCTCATAGAAGTCAGAAGGTGTTCTGTTCCATCTTCTGGAACTGGAGTTACAGACCGTTGTGATCTGCTGGGAATGTGGGTGCTGGGAATCAAACCAGGACCTCTGGAAGAGCCACCAGTGCTCACTGAGCCATCGCTCTAGCCCTCTACTCCTCATAAGATGGGATTTCTTTATGTTGCCCAGGCTGGTTCCAAACTCCTAGGCCAAAGTAATCCTCTTTGTGGGGATTCAGATTGATCCAAGACTTTCTCAGAGGCCCTGATAAAATGACAAAGGGAATTTGAGTTAAAGGTCCTTGTCCATGAGTGAACTTTGCAAGGCTGGACCAGTGCTCCTTCAGAAGCATCTTCTGTTGTTATCAGTCCTTGGGCAGCTGTATCTGAGGTATTCTATGTTCTTTGCCAGCTTTGCCTAATGTAGGTCTCTGCTGGCTTTGGCCATTACACACACACACACACACACACACACACACACACACACACACACACACACTATAGGATCCTGTACCTCTCAACAAACTTGTTTGACATTAGTCATGAGCTTATGCACAACCTCCTGGTCCCAGCTATTGCTTTTGTCTTCTTTATTTCCCTCATCTCTGTTCCTCATCCCCATCTTCCCACTCAACACCTCATTGTTCAAGACCCTTATTCCTGCTGGTCTGGGTCACCTCCTGACTTAACCTTCCTAAGCAACTAGAGATCCGTGCACCATACCTGACATTCTTGGCTTCTATTGGTGTTCAACCTCATGTGAGTGTGTGTGTGCGTGCAAGTGTGTATCTGTGTATGTGTTACTGGAGATTGACCCTTGAACCCTGAGCATATTAATGTGAGAAAAGTTTTGTTTGTCTTTTTATAAAAAGTAATTAGCTTAACAAGGGCCCATAGTTCCTGAACCTTCCCTTCCACTTTGTGTGGATCAGCCAATTATGTCAGAGTATGAAGTCAAGTTCCCACCAATGGAGTGGGATGCAATCAACAGGTATGTCAAGGATTAAAGACAAAGGCCATTTTGGGTAAGTGTGTTTGCTAGGCCAGTTTGAGGTCTGGCAATCTGCTTTTTGAACATTGCCCTTGCAAAACTACTTTCACCTTGTTCATATGTTCCTTTATGAGACACCAAGATTATTCTTCCCCCTACAATTTAGGGATTCTCTGGAATCCATCTGAAGTCCATCCAGGCAAGTTTCAGATCCTCTCCCTTGGAGGAGGCTTGCTCCACCCCCATGATGGTGGCCTCCAGGATCTCAGATGAATGGCACTCTTTCAGATCAATAATGATAGCAGGATGGAAAGTTTCTCAGAAACCTGGGTTAGGCTTATTACAGTGACTAAGTAATTCTTGTGCACAAAACCAAGGGGGAAATGCAAAGAATTGTAAAGTACCTTGTCACTGGTTGAGTCAACCTGGAGGTTGAATAAGAGACAGTGAGTGAACTGTGCCACTGATGTGGAAGGAAGCAAATGTGGAGTTCTGAGCCATGCTCTGTGGACGTCTTCGGTGAGCTCTGATTGCTAAGAAGCACCTAGTATGGGACACTACCCCACTAGGGAATCAGTTGGAAATAGACAAAGCATTCAAAATCAGAATATATAAAGAAGAAAAGAAACAAAACCAATCAAACAAACAAACAAAAAAACTCTCCATTCTGGAAGGTTGAAGTTTTGATTTATTATTGGAGCAGGAGAAATCTATTTGTTTTGTTTTGATTTTTGTTTGTTTTGTTTTGTTTTGTTTGTTTTTCGAAACAGGGTCTCTCTATGTAGTCCTTGCTGTCCTGGCCTCAAACTCAGAAATCTGCCTGCCTCTGACTCTGCCTCTGCCTCCCAAGTGCTGGGATTAAAGGTGTGCACCACCACTGCCCAGCAAGGAGAAATCTTTATTATGTAGAATTGAGATACTGACAATTTAAATCTTACAAAATTAGGATGGGAAACAATTAGGTAAAAAGAGCTCTAAGAAAACATTCTCCATACACTGGTTACCATCTCCCCGGCAGCCCAGATCATCTCTTCACGTGTTCAACATTCACAAGTCTATCTGATCTTAACCCACACCATGCTTCTCTAGCTGCTTTTAGCTCTAGCATCACGGTTCTATCATGGCTTCCTTAGATACACTCTGGTGGATATTGTACACATCAATTAGATGATCTTTTGCTTTGTATTGCTGCATTTCTCTCTCTGCAATTTACACTCATTCAAAACCAAGAGCGCAGCTATGAGATCATCATAGTTCAGCTTGTTAATTATTGACAAAAATTAGGATGATTAGGCGTGTGTGTGTGTTTAGAGTGGGAAAAATTGTAAAGCTTGGGCAGCTACAACAATTTGTACAAGTCACGTACAGCATGCAAAAGATGAGACTTTATGTAAATATTAAAACTTCTCAGGTCAAAGTTCAATACATTAATGAAACACATCTGCTTAAATGTATGTATATATAATCAAAGTTTATTTTTAAATGTTTTGTTTTTTGTTTCAGCTTTATGTAAATATTACACAGTAGTTAAAAGTACCATACTGGTATAACTGACCTTCTGGGTGCTTAATAACCATATCTGGAGTCTGTAATGATATGGTCAGAAGTATTAAAAGAGGAAAATATTTTCCCCTTGCTCTTCAAGGTCAACCAGAGCCTAGGGAACTATGGGACATCTGTTGAAATGTCTTTTAACGGTGAGGATTCTCCTGTTCTCTTGTTCAGGAAGGCCATGGAGAGCCTACCCAGTAAACTCTTACCAGTGTTCAGTACCAGCAAAGGGGAATTACTTTCTCCATACTTCCAAGTACATGGATCAAACAAGATCAGTACTTGCCCCGATTCTATAATGGCAATTATGGTTATCTCTTCAGAGTAATAGGAGGCAGGGAAGCTCGGGTTCTAGCATACCCTTTGCAAAAGGAAATCGCCTTGTCAAATTACTTTACTTTGTGTGTTCCTTTGTGGAACACCAAGACTGATCTTTTCCTAACACAAGGAATACTGTCTTAGTTAGGGTTTCATTGTTGTGAAGAGACACCATGACCACGGCAACTCTTATCAAGGGAAACATTTAACTTGGGGCCGGCTTATAGATTCAGAGGTTCAACAGTCTACTAGCATCATGGAGGGAAACATGGTGGCATGCAGGCTGAGAAGGAGCTGAGACTTCTATATCTTAATCCATAGGTAGCAGAATTGGTTGTGGTTGGGTATGGCTTGAATATATATGAGACCTCAGAGCCCACCTCCACAGTGACACTTTCTCCAACAAGGCTACAACTCCTAATAGTGCCACTTCTCATGGACCAAGTAATCACACACAGGAGTCTATGGGGGCCATTTCTAATTAAACCACCACAGGCACTCTTAACACTATTCTATACCTTAAATATACCTTAAAATTTGGTTTTTGGTTTTTGGTTTGGGTTTGGGGTTTTGGTTTTTGGTTTGTGGGTTTTGGGTTTTGGGTTTTGGGTTTTGGGTTTTGGGTTTTGGGTTTTGGGTTTTGGTTTTGGGTTTTGGTTTTGGTTTTGGATTTGGTTTTGGTTTATTGAGACACTGTCCCAATAAGCTGCTCAAGCTGATCTTGAATTCTCCATAGTTCAAACTGACCTTGAATTTCTGATGATCCTTCCTCAGCCTCTGGGCCCCTGAGATTATAGGCCTGTACCACCAAGCCTGGCTTCCACTAGCTTTTAACTTCACAGCCTTTGGCAGACTGTTACCTACTTCAACACTATTTCTATCTTAATAGCCTTAAGTTTCTCCACCGTATCAAAGAACTATCATTTATTTATTTATTTCTTCAGTATAAGATGATTAGCATGTCTCTAATTTACTACTATTAAGAAAAATGAGAGGGTCAGAGAGGTCGCTCAGGGGAAAAAAAGCAACTTGCTATAAAGCCTGAGGATCTGAGTTCAGATCCGAAGAATACACACAATAACAGGAGAAAACTACAATGCTGTCTTATAACTTCCATGAGCATGCAACATGTGTATGCACACATGCAACAATACTAATAACAACAGCAATAAAAACTACAATAAGATCCAGGCCAAAGAGCTGGCTCAGCAGGTAAAAGTGCTTGCCACAAGCCTCCTTGGAACCCATGATGGAAAGATAGAATTGACTCTCAAAAGTTGTCTCTGACCATCACACATACACTGTGGCATGTGCATACCCACATAAACATCACATACACACAATAATAATAGCATTTAAATATAAAAAATTACAATGAGAGCAATGTGGGATGCCTCATGCCTGTAATCCAAGCACTCCGGAGGATTGCTGCAAGTTTGAGGCCAGCCTGTGGTACAAAGTGAGATCATGTCTCAAAAGCCAAAAAGGTGGTGCTGGGAATATAGATTAGTTGGTAGAGTGTTTGTCCTAGCATTCATAAATCACTGGATCACACCCCCAGCAACATATAAGTCAGCTATGCTGACTCATGCTTGGAATCCCAATACTTTGGAGGTAGAGTCTAAAGCATCAGAAGTTCAAAGTCATCCTTAATTATATATCAAATTTAAAACATGACTAGGGTATATGAGACCCTGTCTCAGAAAAATTTAAAAGAAAGACAGACAGAAAGACAGACCAGGGATATACATCTATTATCCCAGTACTTGAAAAACAGAGGCAAAAGTATTGCGACTTCACAGACAGCCTTATATATAGTGAGTTTGAGATTAGCCTTGGTTATATGAGAGTCAATCTCAAAAAAACAAGAAGATGGCTGGGAAGATGTCATGTAAAAATGCTTGCTGCAATAACCTGATGAGCAGAGTTCCATCCCTTACATCCACAGAAAGTTCGAAGAGGGGGCTGAAGAGATGGCTCAGCAGTTAAAGAGTACTTACTGTGGGCTGGAGAGATGGCTCAGCCGTTAAGGCTAGGCTCACAACCAAAAATGTAAGAGTTCGGGTCCCAGCACCCACGGCTGTCTCTCCAGCCACACAAACACACACACACACACACACACACACACACACACACACACACACACACAAAGAGTACTAACTGCTCTTGCAGAAGACCCAGGTTTGGTTTCTAGCATTCACATAGTTCACAAACATCTGTAACTCCAGTTCCAGGGGATCTGACACCCTCTTCTGAACTCCCTGGGCTCCTCCACACATGTGGAGCACATACACAGACTCAGGTACACACACACACACACACACACACACACACACATCATACAATAGCAATAAACAAAAATTTAAAAGCCTTCCTCCTATGGTCTAGCTTTCATAGTACCAATAGGTGTTATGCAAGTTGCCAGGAAGAGAAGTAATGAATAGTCCTATGATGGTTTGAATATGCTTGGCCCAGAAAGTGGCACTGTTTGAAGGTGTGGCCTTGTTTAAGTGGGTATGACCTTGTTGGAGTAGGTGTGGCCTTGTTGGAGTAGGTGTGGCCTTGTTGGAGGAAGTGTGTCACTATAGGGGTGAGCTTTGAGACTTCTAGACACATGGGAGAGAGGTCTGCTCCTGGCTTCCTTTCGTTGAAGATATAGAACTCTCAGCTCCTCCAGCACCGTGTCTGCCTGCATGTTGTCATGCTTCCTGCCGTGATGATAATGCACTGAACCTCTGAAAGTATAAGCAGCCCCAATTAAATGCTGTTCTTTATAAGAGTTGCCTTGGTCATGGTGTCTCTTCACAGCAATGGAAACCCTAATTAAAGACAAGTCCTATCCAATTGTGATGCCTATGAACCACAACAATGACTAGCATGGCAAGGTATCACTAAAGGTGTAATAATGGTATTCATATCTTGGCAGTCACCAAACAGCTTTCTAACTGGACTTACAGCCTGCTCAACAGAAAGGAAATCATACCTGGTACTAGAAACCGAGCCAAATACCAGGGGCTAAGTTTCTATTACCTACAACCTCTACTTTACTAAACTAGCATAATTCCTAACTGCATTCTAAAACTAATCCTTATGCCCACAGATAAGTATATCTCTCATTCCCCACATCACTGAAGCTTCTCTTTGCAGCAAGTGGAGACTATTATAGAAAACCACAACTGGCCATAATGCTGCGACCAACTGATTATAAAGTACCCAGCCCCAGTGGATTCATGTACAACACAACACCCACTTCCAAGGCTCAGGGAAAATGTCAGAAGGACCAGGAAGATTTTAAGAGTCTTAAGACCAGGAAGTCTGACATGAGATTGTATCTCTTAGGAATAACAGGGAAGCTACACCCATGATACCCTAACAATATGGCTATTTAAACAAGACTTGGACAATGACAAAACCAATAGACATGATAATATGGAAAGAGGAAATCTCATGGGGCATATTCCTAGACAAAGAACTATAGGCAACTAATGACTGCAGAGAGGGGAAGAATTAGTCTTTCCCAGGAATGAGCCCTTTAATTGGTTATCCAATACAAAGCAGTCAGCCCTGAAATTGTCTACACAAACAACACTAAACAGACCCAGCAGGTTGTGTTTATGTATTTATGCATCTATAGGTAACAATGCCAACCAAAGAGAACCAGGCTGTTGATTTGAGAGGGGGTGGGAGGGATACAGAAGGGGTTAGAAGAAGGGAGCATGTAAGAAACTGGAGGGAAGAAAAAGAAGGGGAAAGTGATATGAGTATATATTTTTTAAAAGTAAGTAAATAACCAACTTTAAAAAAAGAAGAAGAATAAAAGTAATAAAAGAAAGAAAAAAGAAGAAAATAAACATCCTAGGAGAAATCTCTTTATCTCCCTGTGCAATCAGTTTTACAGCGCATCTTTCTAGAAGCATTGTAGCTAAGTCAAAGGACTCCATATATAAGAACATAATGAAATGGCTAACCTACTCTCCTGGTTAGACTTTCTGTATGTAACGTGTGACACTGTCTCCTGGTGCATATCTGAAAACTAGTATCGTTTGCTTTCTGCTGTAGAAAAGCTCCCCTCCCTGCCAGCCTCAATATCAAATCCTTCAGTTCCACTTCTAAAGTAGCTATCTGAGCTTTGAGCAAGGGTGGACTTCAGTCCCCTCTCATGAGAGTGGGCAGTAGCTTCCAGTGCCTGAAGGTCACCTTGCCATACTTGCCTCTCTGTGCCTTAGTCTCTTCAACTGGAAAGAAAAGAGGATAGCTCCCAAGAGAGAGGACCTAACTTAGCTCACCATGGTTACCATAGCTAACCTCTCACTGGAAGACAGTGGTACTTTCTGGGCTATCTCAGGTTACCATAGCTAACCTCTCACTGGAAGACAGTGGCGCTTTCTGGGCTATCTCAGGTTACCATAGCCAACCTCTCACTGGAACACAGTAGCACTTCCTGGGCTATCTCATCTATGAATGTCTCCACATTCCTTGGTGGAGTTGAGTGGCTTCAAGAAACTATTTGGCTTACAAAGCTCAAAATATTTGACAACTGGCTCTTGAAAAACAACACACAAGAAAGGTGCCACTGTGGCCAAGGTTAAGTCATAGGTATAATAATAAATGCTAATGTTAACGCTCATGTGCTTCAGGGCTGATTCTAAACTCCTCCGCGCCTATTACATTGTTTAGTTCTCACAATCTTTTTTGGTCGTGTGTTTTGTTTTGTTGACAGCGTCTCATGTAGCCCACGCTGGCTTTGAATTCTGTATGTCAGAATAGAACATTCCCAGTGACACAGACATACAAGTACAGCCAGAGTCAGTCACTAAGGCAATATGCTTTTTGCACACTGGTCTACAGTGACCCAAACCAGGTGAGTAACCTCAGTGGGGCAGGAAGTTCACTCAGTTTTTATCTTGAAGAGGGCAGTGACTGTGTCTAATCCTACTGGAAGGAGCTTGACTGCAAAATCTGATGTGATTCATAATTGGCGTGAAGGGGAGGGTGTAATGGAGTCAAATCTCAGGAATGTCTGGCATCCATGGCTTGGGCAAATAGGCGTGTATACAGAGGTTCACAGGATGGGGAGGTTTGTAGGCTCCTGGCCATTGCTGAGCTAGCCATCTCTGAGAGAAAAGATTGTTCTTCACATGTACAAATGAGAGGATCACCTTCAACCTATGACTCTCCTACCTCTGCTTCCTTCCTGCTGGAATTATAGGCACATGCCTCCATGCATGACTAGTCCTCACAACCCAAAAAAGGAGCCACTGTTAATGTTAGCTTCCTCTTGGGGTTCACACCACAGGCTAGCCCTCCCAGCTGGAGACTAGGTAGGCCTGCACCATAGCTGACTGGCACTGTATTTCAGAGTGCCATGCTCATTTCTGAAGAACACCTATCTTTGTCTTCCTTCCTCTAAGAACATTTTGAGGGTTCTTAAGATCTGCAGCACAGAGGGAAGGAGAATGGAGAGTGGAGAAAAGATAGGTTTCACATGACCTGGCTCCATCTTGCCCAAAAGAATTCTACCTATCTGTTAGACAGCAGTTTTCTCCTAGATCTCATCCTTCATTTGAAAGGAAAGCTCATTTAGACGTGGGATGCCCAGGGAAAGTGAAACAATTGGGTATTTTAGGACACGATGTTTACAAGGAGGTGAAACACTGAGATGTTGGAAAGGGAAAGAAACACTCTGTCTGCACAGAAGCTACATTAAGACAGGAAATAAACTGCTCAAAATAGCTTCCAGGAGTTCCTGAAACTGACCAGATTTACAAGGTCCCTCCTATGACAAGAGTCTATGCAAGTGACTTTTAGATAAGTCAAACTGTAAAGACTGCTGAGACAAGCCAAGCAATCTGGAAGAAGCATGGACCAGCCAGACTGCCTAGAAGAAACAAAGAGTAACTGAGCTGCCTGGAAGAAGCTCACAGCAACTGAGTCACCTAGCAAAGACACCTTTGGAGCTGCCTGAAGGCTGGGCAGTGTGCTCCAGGTTTCCAGCTTTCATGAGCTATCACCTATGCTGTGGTGGGCTTTGGTGATGCAGCTGTTTTTGAGTCATTTCTGGTCCTGTATGTAACCCCTAATCTATCACCTTGTAAGTAACTTCAATAAAACTTATGAGCTTACCAAGTTGGACTTTAGTGGTATCCATACTTTGATCTGTTGTGGGCTCCCTCTCTGTGGTGAGTATGTGGTTCTACACATTTTCCCAAGAAAATTTTGTCACATAACATCCTCCATTCCAAGATCCAAAGAGCCTATTGCCTGAATCTGGCAACTTGAAAATGAAGTTGCTGAGGAGTGACTCTGAACCATCGGCTCAGACATCGTGCTTATGAGTCCATAGCTAATGGAGACATCCTGCTGTTCTTGACCTCAGAGCCTTTCCTCCTTTCACCTCTTTAACCCACTGATAGGAATCCTCTTGTGACAATGTAATCCTCAGAGGAACTTTAGCTCACACTAATTGACTAAATACATCCCAGAATGAGACTCTGGAATCGGGACTTAAAAATGCCCTGGTCTTCAAAAGCCAAGGCCCTGTCCACTGTTCCCAGACATATCTGAAGATAAGGAACATTGGGTCTTATTTAAAAATTCAGAATCTTGGAAGCATTTGCTCCAAAAATGTGAGGAACTGAGCTCAATTGCAGACCCTGTATAAAGCTTGGTGTGGTACCATACAGCTAAAATCTCAGTGTACCTAAAATTAGCTGGGAAGTGGAGCCAGACGAGTCCCAGGATGATTGAGGTGTGCACAAAGCTGTAACCAACAGAGACCCTGGCTCAAATAACTTAAAAGGCAAGGACCAGCACCCAAGGTTGTCCTTTGACCTTCATACTACATGCTTGTGCATATGTATATAGTACACATCACATACATAGATAATACAAACAAGTAAAAGTCAGAATCCTATGATTCTCAGAAAGGAAGAGAGCCCACCTTTCATTTGTGAAGAGCTGTGTGGAAACATCCTCAACGGCCATCCACAAGAGCTTGAATAAATTGCAATATAGCCACACAATGAGCCGCAAGGAAGCAATATAAAAGAATGACCGACCCGATATGATGGTTAATCTTCATTGTCAGTTTGATTGTATTAAAAAAAATGCCTAGAGCATCAGTGGGCAACACCTTTGGGTGTGTTTGTGAGGGTGTTTCCAGAGAAGGTCAACTTTGCAGAGAACTGGTCCTGAGTGTGGAGACTGGATATAATCCTGAGTGAATATTTTCATTGACTCAATAATGGCCACGCGTTGTTGACTTGGGAGTGGCCATATCAAGGACTACTATGCTTTTGATCCATGGAAATAGCAAAGCATTCCTCTGGCAAGGCTCAGAGGAATTTTGACAGAGCCCTCCCTTGGTCCAAGTACAAATGCTAAAGATTGATTGGCCTTTAGCTAAAACAAATATATGCAGAAAGTATGACCACAGCTTCCTTTTCCCAGAGGATACAGGCTGAGACTGCTCCTCTAGAGAGACCTCTTACTAACTAATCCTGACTCTTCCTTCAGCTGTGCACAATACGCTCACCTCATTCAGTTGTATGTAATGAAGCCACCTCCTCAATTCAGATGTATAAAATAAACTAAGCTTCCAGGCTGCTGCTGGTGTCTCCATCAGAGCAACCCACCTGAGCCCTGATTTCTGTACATGTGGCTATGTGTCTGTCCTTCATTCCCTCAGTTTTCATCCACTGCTCTAGTCTGGCAACCCAAAGCTATGCAGGTTGCACAGAAGTGGTCACCCAATGGTGGTCAGTGGTATCCTGGATGCTCAAACCAAATAAAAAGTGAAAAGGAAGGGAACTGGCATTCCCTGCTCATTGCTTCCCATCTACAGAAAAGTGAACAAGGCAGTTTCACATACCTGCTTCCAAGGTTACTGGCAACTCCTACTGCTGTGCCTCACCGACGAGGATATATTGTAGCCTCAAACTGTGAACTAAAATACAAACAAAACAAGCAAAGTACCTTCTCCCCCCCCTTCCCAAGTTGTCTGTTTTCAGGCATCTGATCATAACATACCCAGATTCAGTTCAGTATCAGTATGGATATATGAATTCCACAGAAATGATGTTAAGTGAGAAAAGCCAAGAACACTGAGCAGACTCTGACTTACATCATGTCAAAGGTCAGACAAAATAATTGAGAACAAAATAGTGGCTACCTCTATGTGAACATGTGCGAGTTTGTATAAATTCTGCTACTTCCCTAGAGGCATTCAAGGGTGACAGTCACAACCACACAGCAAGACACAGCTGCCTTTGGGTCCCACATGGGAGGCCCTTTTCTCGCTTGCTCACTTGTTTGTTTGCTTGTTAGGGTTATATATTATACATCACAATGAAAGCTACATAGGGAATCATCTTTCTTGTTTGGTTTGGTTTTTGACATAGGGGCTCTCAGTCTGGAACTAGTCTCAGGCTGGCCTTGAGCTCACGGAGACCAGCCTGCCTTTGCCTCTTCAGTGTCAGGTTTAATTAGAAGAGTGCACAACTACAACTGGCCTGAATCACCTCTTTTTGAGATAGGGCCTTGTTTTATAGTCCTGGACAGCTTGGTATTCTCTATGAAGTCCAGGCTGGCCTCAAACTCACAACAACCTTCTCTCAGTTCCCCAAGTGTACACGACACTTATCTAAAATACCATGCATGCTAAGTAAGTGCTTTACCACTGAGCTACATCCTCAACGAATCAATCTTAAGTAGATGGCCTAATGAATGTTTGTATTCTAGGCTTCTGAGAAGGGAACCCAAAGCTGTAAGACTCAAACCTGGATTTTATGGTCTGAGAGGGGAAATAGTTGAGCACGATGGAATAATCCGTTTTCATCTCTTCAGTTGTGGCTAGGAGTTGGCTGGGTACCCACTCTCTGCTAGGCACTGAGCTAGGTGGGGAAACACAGTGGTAACCCTGCCCTAGCTCTGCACCAGAGATGCTGAGGCTTGTGGGATTTTAAACCTCTTCAGTGTTGTCCAATTTCATTCCTTGCGTCTCTGACTGACACCGCTCTAGTTCTGGCCACATCTGTACTCTTCGGTCTTTCGTAATCATTTCCTGATGAATCCCATTTCTAAACTCCTGCTTGCCATTTATTTCCCAGACCAAAGGTCCCTATGTGAGTGCCCAGTTCAAATAAATAAGTAAGTAAGTAAGTAAATAAATAAATAAATAAATGCCATGATTGTACTGGGACATGGTTCAGTGGTAGAGCACTTACATAGCATACTTAAGATCATGGGTACCACCCACAGTTTCATACTGTCTACAATCCAGGAGACTGTAGTGCCAGCCTGAAGACTTCAATTCTCACTTGCAAAGTACTTAATTATCACCATAGGCAAGGTCCTATGGTGCCCTGAGCCCAATGGGTCTCTTCTTTCAAATAGTCATGAGATAATAGCACCCACCAGCAGTAGCATACCTGCCTCTGCAGGGAGGCTGAGCTCGTACCACTCAGTCATCCTCCTGATGCCTCCTCCTTCAGGGCTGTTTGAATCTCTGTGACACCCTAATGACATCCAGGCTTCCGTTTGTTTACACAGACTGGTCTGGATGTCCTGAGCCAATCAAACTGCTGTGGTGATCTGGAATGTCTTTCCTTCTTCTCCAGGTGGAGTCTTCCTCAGTTTTGGACTGTTCAAGATCCTTTTCCAAGAACCCCACCCCCCACCCCACCCCGACTCTACTGTGAAGGCAGGGATTTCCTAGACAGGGGTCCCACAACTTTCCGGTGGAAGGTTTCTGTTTGCCTCTTGTTTCTATGAGTTTGCCTTTGCTTGAGGTCAAACTCTTGTCAGGCTACCAGCCTCAGGATCCCTGAATCACGCTGCCTCGTGCCCACAGCTGTGACTCCAGTGGGATGTGGCAGGCATGGACAGCGCATGCTCAGCACGTTCTTAGTAGAGTAGCCCTGATTGGCCCCAAGACACGGGTAGAAATTTAAAATATTTTTTTTTGCAAACTTGTAATTAGATTTTAAATTTATTTCGTGTGTGTGTGTGTGTGTGTGTGTGTGCGCACACACACACACACACACACACACACACGTGGGTGCAGCACACTGTGCTACTCATGTGGAGGTCAGAGAACAACTTGCAGGAGTTCTCTCCTTCCACCTTGTGGCTTCAGGGGACTGATCTCAATTCATTAGTCTTGGTACCGAAAGCTTTTATGTACAGTGCAATCTCGCTGGCTCTAAGTCTTTCTTTTAAACAGGTTGTACATGCTCATAAAACAAAACCCAAAAGGAACAAAAAGGTTTTATAATGAAAATTAAAAGTAGGTCACCTCCCAATAACCCAGTTCTTTTCCCCAGAGGCCGCCATTGGTATCACTTTCTGAGTACTCAGTGCAGACAAGAACTGTCAGTCTCCCTTTACTCCTTCTCCTTCTTTATTTTGG
The DNA here is from genome assembly GCF_011762505.2 of Arvicanthis niloticus. Taxonomy (NCBI): domain Eukaryota; kingdom Metazoa; phylum Chordata; class Mammalia; order Rodentia; family Muridae; genus Arvicanthis; species Arvicanthis niloticus. The sequence goes on along the minus strand of NC_047663.1, from coordinate 61,802,454 downwards.
AAAATTTTAAATCAACAAGAAGGTTGCACGAATAGCCCAGTACACACCTTTTCCCAAAATTCACCAATTAACGATTGGCCATATTGTATGAAATATTTTACAAAGATTATTGTCACCGAATGCTTGCAACACCTCACATTCGTGTCAGTTTTGTACATATGGTCAGTGAGGGTAAAGGACCTGCTCATAGCTGGATCAGAGCTGGGCTTTCCCCTCAGGCTGCAGGCAGACTTTGATCTAGGTTTCTTCATTCCCGATTCCTTGTGCAGGAAAGCATTTCTTTCTCAAAATGGAAATACACCTCCCTGGGGTAGTCACCAGATGATCAGTGGAAAAGTACACAACTCCAAAGGCATTTGTCTCCTAAAGCCTTCTTGTGACCTGAGCTCAGCTGCTCTCAGTGCCGCCACCTGCTCCAATATCACCTCCATCGTGAAGAATGAGTTACCTCAGCCTCTGTTAAAAAACACAGGTTGGAACTGCCAGCCAGCTGAGCCTAGAATCTCAGGTCAAAGTGATTCCTTCTTTCCTTCTTGCCCCCCTCCCTCTCCTCTTCTCCTTAGAAACGTCTCACTTTGGTCCAGACTGGCCTTCAACTCTCCATCCTCCTAGATATGCCTTTAACGGGGACCACACACTCCTTTCTTGTTCCTTCTCTCCCACTTCCACCTGCATACCTTGGGAATGAACATCTCTGCTGCTCTCTGCTTAGATCCAGCTCACTGCTGCTGAAAGCAGTCTGTCTCCTAAGGAGCAGGGGTTGTCCCCGTCCAAACCCCTCCCCTCAGCCCTTTCTGGATTCCTCTGTCCTTTCCTTTCCAAGTGGCCTTTTCCCTGGGAATCTGGGCAAGAGTGGTCTGGAGTATATAGTTCGGGCCCCTTCCTGCAGAGTGACCGTGCACAAGCTATTCGCAGTGTTTGAGCCGTTTCCTCAAGCACAAAACGAAGGCAAGAGTGCTTAACTCTAGCAGAATTGGGCTCCCATAATAGAATTGACAACTCCTCACAGCTGCTGACATCTAGTCACCCTGGAAACACTATGTCTTATTACTTAACTGTTCTGCGCGCCTCGGTTTTCTTACGTAAAACTGGAATGGTCATGGAAAGATTGTGGAACTTTAATAATCTAAACCTCGGGGAGCACTTGAAACATTCCTAGCCTTTACGGTGCCATCTGGGTCGACCACAGACCTAGCACACAGTAGGGACGCAGGCTAGACTAGGCAGAAGGCCGCAGCGAAAAGGCTACGAGAGAGACAGGGGCCCGCAGGGAGATCGCGGAGATCCACGGCATCCTGGGAGCAGCCCAGCCCAGCGCCGCAGCTGTCAGGCCGCGGGCGGCAGCGCCAGTCCACCAAACCTGAAAGTTCCATCCCAGCGCCTCCACCTTCCTAGCCTGGACAAGTTACCTTGCGCCCGCTGCTCCCGGTCCCGCCCCCACCATCCATTGGTCAACGGGTTTCTTTGTTAGCAGGAGCGTGCGGATGCCATTGGCCCTCGGGGCTGCCGGTTGCGGCGCCCCGCCCCGCCCCGCCCCGAGTGCGCGCGGCGCCCTGCTCGGTTCGTTCGCGGTGGCGGCGGGCGCCCGGTGAGCGCGACGGCTGGATTTGCCGGCCGGCGCCTTGGGGGCGGCCGCGGTGGAGCCAGCGGCCGGAGGCCGCGTCCGTCCATGGGCCCACAGCGGCCGGGCGGCGGGGCGGGGCGCGAGGAGGTGCGCGCGCTCTGAGGCCGCGGCGAGCAGGCGGGGCGCGGCGCGAGAGGGGAGGCCTTTCCGGGCCTGCGGCGGCCAGCGCAAAATGCGGCGGCGGCCGCGCTGAGTCCCCGACCTCCGGGAGCGCGCTGGGCCGTGGCGGCCGGCTCCGCGGCCGCCTAGCCGACATGTCGGCGGCCAAGGAAAACCCGTGCAGAAAATTTCAGGCCAACATCTTCAACAAGAGCAAGTGTCAGAACTGCTTCAAGCCCCGCGAGTCGCATCTGCTCAACGACGAGGACCTGACGCAGGTGAGCTGCCGCTGGTGCGGAGCTGGGAGTCCTGCCTGCGAGACGTGACGGGGAGCGCAAAGCCTGCGAAGGCCTAGAGAAAATAAAAATGGAGCAGGAAAAAAAATGCGTGAGAGTTGGGGGATGGGGTTGGAATGGGGGCGGGAAGAGTATCGATAGAGCCAGGACAAAGGGAAAATCCTCAAGAATGCCGAAAAATAACATCCTTTCCCGTTCCCATAGTTCTGCCGTGTGATTCATGCTTGTTGGGTGACTCAAAAATGTCTGGTTTCCCTGGATAGGAACAAAGTGGGGCTTGCTTGCCGTTTGTCAGGACTCCCCACCTCCCCCACCCCCCCGCGACTTGTCTTGGGGCTGGACTAGACTTGGCCACCAGACTGCCCCAGGAATTGGCTTGTTTGCGTGGGTCACCAGTTTCCATCTTGTGGAATAGAGCCTGCTCTCTTTCTAAGTCACTGTCACCGTCAGGGTCTGAAGGGAGATGAGGTGTCTTCAGTTGGGGATGGGTGGGTCTTGCTCTTCAACTGAAGGTAGGAATAGCTTTTGTTGAGGGGTAGGGGCTTCCCTTCTTGTTTTTGCTCCCTGGCACAGAAGTCCAACAAGACCTATGCATTCTGGGGAAAGTTGGTCCCTCCCTCTTTCTGTCCTTAATCTGTTAGTTGGGATTTTGGACCAAATTAGAAGCTCTTCCTAACCTGTGTCAAAGTCACAGTCATGGAAAACACATTCCTAGACCTCCAACCTCGGAGCAGTGTAGGAGATTGGGAATTTGTGTTGGTACAAGGTCTCCAGTTTGGGCTACTAGCCCTTGGGAACTGCTTGCTGTCAGGGATCTAGTGTTGAAGATTCCTGGCCTTGTTTGCAGCACTTTGGGAAAGCCCTGTACATCCTGCTCACCTTTTCCCTTAGCCTTCTTCTTCCTTGCCGCTCAACACCTGCTTGGCCCCTGCTTGCTGACTGCCAGTGGAGTTCCCCATGCGTTCCAGCCCAGTGCCACCTAGTTGTAGCCACTCCTTTTGGAAAGAGCTGTTTAGACTGAAAACATTGCTTCGAAGTGCCCTGGTTTTTGCTGTTTTTAAAGCCTTTGTGGGCAAGCAAGCAGGCAAGCAAGGTTTGACTTGTTTTATGGGTCAAACCAGAGTGGAGTAGTAGGGCAGGGGTTATGGCATCTTCCTCTGAGGTCAGATTTCCAATAGCCAGGAAGTAATCAGGAAGCTTAACAAGACTCTCCAAGTCTCAGTCATTGGTTTGTAGAACACCAAGGGCCTTAGAGACCTGTCTGTTTGGGAAGGGTAGGACTCTTGAGAGAAATGTGATTCCTCTTCTCATTTGGACCCTGTTCTGGGAAACAGTGTATGGGATATGAGGTGACTGCTTGTGACTTTCTGAGGTCTGACCTTGAACGAGTCCCTTTACCTCTGTTTTAATTTCCATATCTGTAAACTGGTAATAGTGATACTGGCTTATTTCTCCCATGGTGTTATGAAAAGCAAGAAATATGTTTTATTGAGCTTTCCCCTTACAGTTTTAACAAACTGAAAAACCGCCCATACAACAGTCAACTTTGGTTTAAGAAGTTTCTGGCCTTGGCAAAGACTGATTTGAGGAAGGTTTGGAAGTTTCCAGGTTATTTGAAGCAACTGCCTAAACTAGTAATTAGATATTTATGCTACACAGGAGCTGTTTTTCTGATTCTTGAATAAATGAATGGAATTTAAATGTTTGAGTCTGTTTAAAAAAATCTGTTGATTATTAGTTAAATTCAAGGGATGAAGCAAATTGAAAGTATTGAACTCTTGAGTTTGTTGTTTTCAAAATGATTCCACTTTGAAACAGGCATGAGACCTCCAGGGCAACTGGAATAGTAGTTCCTAAAATAATGAGTAGGGTTATTTGTGCGGGGAGCGATTAGCCCAGACTTCTACCTCCTGGGATCTTTCAGGAAGAAACTGCTCTTGAAAGGAGAGCAGGGAGACTGGACGCTCTTGCCAGCAGCATTTGTCCCTGCTCTCAGTATCCGGTTCTCCCAGAGCCTTTTGCTCTCCTTATGGCTCCATTAGAAAACCTCAGCCAATTGGTTCCTGTCAGCCTCCCCCAATTCTCTGCTTCCTGTGCCCCTCCCGCCCAGAGCTTATTTTAGACTGTCCAAGCTGGAGGATACATCAGCCATCATCAAAGCCACCCCCTCTGTAATAGTTGAGGATGTGAGTCTAGGGTGGCGGGGACAGTTTCTGCTCTCAAGGATGTCATCTTCCCAGGAGCACACATTCCTTTAAGCCTTCTGATTTGAGCTTTATTTCCTCAGCTGTTGGTTTTGTTTATTTGTTTTCCCCTAGAGAGGTAGGGAACCTCTTTCAGGCCTGCCTATGTTGTGGCATCAAACCGGGAAGCTCTTGGAGGTCAGTTAAGCTACCCACTTCCTTTCCCTGAAGAAAACCCTGAAACTCAGAAGGGAAAGAAAGCCTTGCTGGAGCGTAGCATGGACTCCTAAGTGCCCAGGTTGTCCACAGCAGCCACCCCATGAGCACATCAGGATAGTTGAGTTTCAGAAGGTGCCTCAGAAGTGCTGTTTGGAGCCACAGCGTCCTGCTTTCCCACCCCTGGAATTCAGATGAGTCTGTGATAAGCTAATCAGAGTTCTTGTCACCCAGGTGATGGTGTGCTTTCTCCACCACTATTCCCAGGGTGACATTTTTCTTCAGTCTTCTTGTGTATTGCTCTGCATGGACCCAAATATCACTTAAATCTTTTTTTTAAAAATTCTAGCATTCTAAAAAAAACAAAACAACAAAAAAAAACAACAACAAAGAAACGTAGCATTCTTTACTGTGTGGTATGGACATCCTCTTAACACCATGCACCACCACCATGACTCGGTTCTCTCCTTCCATCATGGTTCTGGGGATCAAACACAGGTCTTTACCTACTGAGCCATCTATCTCACCTGCCCTCATTCAGCCTTTTAAAGCCTGAACTTTGTTTGTATTTTTTCCACAGTATACTTATTTCTGCTTGAGGATGTTTAGAGATCTTTTTTATGTTGTTACATCTAAAAACGTCAAAATCGTTTTCCATATGGGCTCTTTTGGGATGTACTATAATTTAATCCACTCTCTCAGTGATGGACAATTAAGGCTGCTGCTGAGGTTTTGCTGTTATAAGTAGTGAATGCAGCCAGCAAGATGGCTCAGCAGGTAAAAGTGCTTGTTGTATAAGCCCAGCCCTGGTGATAGGAGCTCTCTTTCCTGAACCTACATAAAGATGGAAGAAGAGACCAAGTCTATAAAGTAATTCTCTGACTTTCACCTGGGTGCTATGGAATGTGTATGACCACACACACTTCATATGTACACTTATGCATGATGTACAACACTAATTTTAAAAATTAAATAAATACTGTCCTCTTAAAAGATTTATTTTTATTAAATTTAATTATCTGGAGGAGTGAGGATGAGTGAATGTGTGTGTGAGAGAGAGATGGGGGTAGGGGGGTGGGGAGGGGAAAAGAGAAAGAATGAATGAGAGGTGGGGTGAGATGGATTTCACCTGTATGTGTGCGTATGTGGAACTGGAAGCCAAAGGTGTTGAATCCCTGGAGCTGGAGTTACAAATAGTCGTCAGTTGCATGATGTGGGTGCTAGGAATTGAACTCTGTTCCTCAGGAAGAACAGCAAATGCTCTGAACCCTTGAGTTGTCGCTCCAACCCAATTGTATCTATCTTAGCTTTATAGTGCTTTTGATTGGGTGTGTGCGTGCAGGAATGTAAATATTTCTCTGGGACAGATACCTAAAAATAAAATGGTTGGGTTAACAGCAAGCTCACTAAATTTCCAAAAAAAGTATCATAACATTTTCAGAAATGGACATTACCAAGTAATTTCATTCTTTAATGAGTTCCCTGTTAAACTCCGACCCCCCCCCCCCTTTGGTTTTTCAAGACAGGATTTCTCTGTATAGCCCTGGCCTCAAACTCAGAAATCTGCCTGCCTCTACCTCCCAAGTGCTGGGTTTAAAGGCATGTGCCACCACTGCCGGCTAAACTTCCCTTTTAAAGATTTGATTTTTTTAAGTTATTTTTAATCACATATATGTATGTGTGTCTTAATGTGGATATGTGCATGTGAATGCAGGTTTGAAGGAATCTTACATAGGCTAAACTGTCCTTGAACTTGGTTTGGAGCTGTGGCATACACTGAATTGCTGATCCTCCTGTCTCTCCCTCCAAAATGCTGGGATTAAATGTAGGTACATGCCATTCTTTGTAGGATTGATTGGGTTATTTTTCTTTGTCCTGTGGATTGTTTGTTTGCATTGCATTGTTTGTTCATCTTCACATTAGGCCTTTCCCCCGATGATCCGTAGTTTATGTATATGCTTTTTGTCAGGGTCTACAAACTTTGTATAGAGGGTTTAAATATAATTTAGCCTTTGTGAGCCATATAGAGTCTGGAATTATGTTACTGTTAAGGTACATAATGGGCTATAGATAACACATGAGTCCAATGGATGTGGTTGTATTCTGGTAAAACTTTATTGGCAAGAACAGATAGCTACTTGGCTGTGTTGACCTGGGAGCTATAGTTTGGCGCCTCTTCCCCTATTCATACATTGCAGTTCACCCCCACCCCCACCCCCAGTGTCACTTGTCTCTCTGTGTGGCTATTTTTTATACAGTAGTTTAAAAATGAATGCAGTTGGGACTGGAGCCACAGATGATAGTAGAACCGGTATATTAAAGTACAGGTGAATGCAGTTAAATCTGTTTTTCTTTATCATTTGTAATTTTATTAATTTATTGGAATTACACTTATTTAGTGTTATGTATTATTGGTTGGTTTGCAGTTATTTTTATGCTTAATTTTTCAAATTTATCAGACTTGGTTTTAGGAAAATCACAAAACTAAAAGCAGAGGATCTAGAAGAGGCCATGGGGGTTAGTCCAGATAGATGCCTGGGAAGATCTTCACTCCATAGCAATGTTAAGAACTAGAGAGAAGGAGGTTGAACATACTCCCTGGTAGAGAAAGCCAGGGTATATTGAAGTATTCTTTATTAAAATTGTATTTATTTTATGTGTGTGAATTTTGCCTGCTTGTGTACATGTGTGTCACATATACATTTGCATGCCTTTTGTCTTGGGAAGCCAGAAGAGAGAGTATCAGATCCCATGGAACTAGAGTTATAGCTAGTTGGTAGCTATCATATAGGTGCTGGAAACCAATCTCAGGTCCTCTGCAAGCGCTCTTAACCTCTGAGCCATCTTTCCAGTCCCAGTTATCTTTAACATAGACAGAGAAAGTTAATTTGGAGTGGGTTTAGGTAGAAATTCTGAGGTAAATCTAACCTTGTCTGGGTGTATATCCAGTGTGGCTTCTTAAGGTGGAGCCGTCCCACCCAGAGCCAGAAGTGAACACTGAGCTCAGTGTAGGTCTGAGTGTTCATTTGGGTGTCTGCTGAGGTACAAATGTGAGTGGTTTACATAGAGGAGAGTAAGTGCAGAGAGACAACCTCCATTGCCACATGCAGGTAGAAGAGAGGCTCCTGATGGAAGCTGGGAGGTAGCTTAGAGAGGGCTGCTCAATGTGGGCAACAGGTCTCTCCTGGAACTCCTAGTCCTTCTGGTCTGATTATGTGTGTATTAGGCCCTGAACTATATTGTACTGCCATGGCTACGAGGGCTATGGGCTGAGAAGCTCTGATACAGAGGGCTAAGCTAGGACGTTATTTCTGTGGAACATTTATTCCATCAGGGCTCCATTTGGTTTCTTACTTTCTTAGAAGTTCTAGGATACAGAAATTGTCTGACAATGTTTATCTCAGGAACAATGGAGAAATGTCTTGTTCATCTTTATTTTAGACTATTAGTAACTATGTGCAGTTGTTGCATGTTTGGCAGGGGATGTGACTGAAGTTCCAGATACATAAAATCCCCTTACAAATAACCAAGGTCATGAGAAGATTCAATATCATTAGGGAAAAGCAAATAATAATTCCAGTGATAGTCTACTTCATACTCACAGGGGATGATAATAATTCTAAAAACAAAAAGCCACAATTAAATAAAAGTAGATGAAGATCTGAAGAAATTTCAACTCTTGGGCTTTGCTGGTGGGGTCAAGATGGTTGTCACTGCTATGGAAGACAGTTTAACAGTTTCTCAAGAAGTTAGATGTCAAATTATTGTGAGCTAGGAGTTCCAGAAAAATTGAGAGTAGGTATACTCTAATATTTGTATGTAAATGTTCATGGCAGCAGACAGTGGCCAAAAGATAACTAAAGTTTGAAGCAATGGGGCAGTGGTGACAACCTGTGGATCCATACAGTGAACTGTACTTTCGTGTAACAAGGAGACATGCTGTATCATAGGTGTACCAAGGGATCATGATGCCAAGTCAGACTCACACAGAAGAGATCATACAGTATAGGAATGATATCTTTTTTATGTGTATATTTTTATATACACATTTATATGTGTATATTAATTATACACATAATGACCAAAGTAAGTACATCAATAGAAACAGAAGGCAGATTGGTGGCTGCTAGAGGCTGGGGCTTCGAAGGATGGTGGGGACATTTACAGTATCTGGTGGTTTCTGGAGTATAGACTAGGGATTGGATTTTTTTTCCTTATAGGGTCAGATAGCAAATATTTTAGGTTGGATAGGTCAACTGGCAAAGTCAAGACATTTTTATAATTATTTGTATAACCATTTAAAGAATGTAAAAGGGAGCTAGGCATAGTGATACCTAGTTAAGTACTTGGGAGATAGAGGCAAGAGGACCATGGGTTACAGAGTGAATAAAATCAAATAAATAGAATGTAAAAGCCATAAAAATACTTTATAATGTTATTATCCGAGAGTGAAAGTGTGTCCATGTGTGTGCATGGGGGAGGGGTCAGAAGCTAACTTGATGGAGCTACAGCTCTCCTACCTTAGACAGGTCTCAGGATGTAACTCAGGCCGGCACAGCTTTTGCTACAAGAGCTTTTTACCCACTGAGCCATCTCGCCAGCCAGCCCAGTTTTATTTTCTTTAATCTGATATAGCCAAAAACATTATCATTTTACCATGTAAACAAGTTTAACTGTGTGTATTTCGCCTTCTGGTGAGATTTGATTTATACAGCCATCTTCTTGGTGCTTAGCTAATGCATAGCTACTGCCCAGCAGTTCTGGCTACCACTGGGTCTTCCAGGATCAGGCATGGCATGTGGGAGGAAGGCCTTATCTCCCTCACCTCAGTGTTAGCCTACGGAAAACTTGTATTACTTTTTTCTTACCTGCTACCTGTCGGCCCCTTTCTCTTGCCCTTAGTGTCTTCCTGCCAACTTTTGGGAGGTTTTTTTTTTTTCCTTTTTTCCTATGAATATCACATTTTCTTTAGTAATTAATTCCTTTTTGATATATTCAGAAACTCTCTGTGGGTTCTAGCCCCCCCCCCCCAGGCCCCCTTGTTAGAGGCAAAGTTTGGTGGCAGAAGGATTCTGGCCACAGCCCAGACTGTCTGCAGGTTGACCTCTTGGGAAGCTAGTGAGTTCTGGAGCAGGCCCAAGTATGTCTTTGGTCTCTGTGCAGCACACAGTTGCAAGCCATTTGACTGAGTCTCATGAAGCTTCTTTGATCTCCCAGTGTTTGGCAGTTGTCTTTTAGCTTGCTTCCCTGGGCTGAAATTTCCTTCAAAGTTATTTTTCCCTTGCCATGCAGAAGGACAGTGGTTCAGAGCTATGTTCTCTTTGCACAGGTGTGCCAGGTGACTCAGAAACTTGACTTGGGGCCTTTGACCTGTGGAGTGGGCACCTGCCTTCTGCTCATTGGGAGGGCATGTTATTGGACCTGTGCAGACCCTGAGTACCCCCACATGCTCATCAATGTTCTAAATACTGTGGCCTTTCCTGTGGGTAGAAGCCTTGTCTTGAGCCATCTTGTGACTACCAGAATCCCATGCCATTTTAATGAAATCAAGGCATTTGAATATTTGTATTTATTTATTTATTTATTTATTTATCTGCTTACCTTCATGTTTGTTTGTTTGAGACAGGCTCTTTCTGTGTAGCTCTGACTGGCCTGGAACTCCACTGTGTAGACAAGGCTAGCCTCAGACTCACAGAGATCCACCTGTCTCTGCCTCCTGAGTCCTGGGATTAAAGGTGTTCCTAACCAAACCAGTCAGAATATTTATCTTTAAGTGGTTCTCAAGTTGCTTAATTAAAAAAAAAATTATTACATTTTATTTGCATGCACCGTGTGTGTGTGTGCACGCACGTGTATCTGTACAATGATTTGGAATATTCAGCCTCAGACAGAAAACAAGTCTCTATCCTGAGAACTTTGTTCCCCAGGCTTCCCTTTTTCCATCTGCATGACATGGTTGACCCAGTTGGATAGTTTCAGACTTCCAGTAAGTCCCAGATCCTTTCCCAAAGCACAGCTTCATATGGTACTGGCTAGGGTTCTGAGTGACAGAGGACCTTAGGTCATCCCTGAGGGCCTGAGAGGTGATTTGAAAACTCTGCTCCAGATTTTGCACTGTTCCAGTTTCAGTAGTTGAAGCAGTTCCCAGCAGTGACCTGCCACTGCCCTCTCATCTACTCCCACAGTGTCATTATGCTCTTCTGGAGAAGGTGGGGAGAGCCAGTGGGTTGATTTGCTGGCGTTTTTTCTCTAGAGACTGGAACTGGAATCTTCCAAACCACTCACTGGTTTTCTCAGTCAAGGTCACCCTAGTTCACATGAAACCACAGCTTAGTTTTGCCTGGGGCTTTTCTAGCTCTGTCTTCCTGGATTTGGCTTAGGGATACCAAATGGCCTTGGTGAGTGAAGCTTGTAGTGGACCAACATATTTGGCTCTGCACCTCCTTCATTCCTGCCTCAGCCTGAACATGTTTGATTACCTGTCAGATTCATAATTCCATAAGGTCCAAGAGACTAGAGGTCAGTTTGACTGGTGGCAGCCTGACTCCCAGGCAGAGAAAGGTACTGCTCACTGTCACCAAGTTGATCCACATTGGAGCTGTGACACAGAACTTAGGTCCTTGTGACTCCTATGCCAGTTTAGCATGGGCTATGAACTCACTTTCCACAGTTCAGGAGGGCCACCTTGACATAATTTGGCATTAATCTTTTGGCTGACTATTGTCAGGAGTTGGTGTGTTATAGAAAAAATCATAGTGCTAAGAAAGAGGGGCCTGTCCCTTCCCTACCCCTTCAACCCTGTTAGGTAAATGAGTTGTTTTTGTTTAATAGATGGAGCAGCTAAGAGCTGTTGAGTTTTTGTGCCTACATTGCAGGGAAGTTAGTATGGACTTTTCTAGAATTTGGCCTTCTTGCCTTTGGCAAATTAACCTGTTATCAGAGAGAGAGTCCCTAGTTTAGGGGTATATACAGGGAATGTGTGTGTACAAAGTGTGTCTTCACCTTCTGTAGCTGTGATGAGCTGCTGGGAATCTCATGTCCCCCAGACAGGCTACTGACCTGTGGTAATGGTCACACCTTTAGCATAGGTATGAACTGGAGTCACTGGTTTTTTTTTTCCCCTGAAAGAATTCAGAATTGGGAAATAACCATGTCCTTGATCTTCACAGGCACTGGTTTAACAGACAAACTGGCTCCTTGGTACACTCTATGCATGTGGTTTCTTTTTTTTTTTTTTTTGAGACAGGGTTTCTCTGTGTAATCCTGGCTGTTCTGGAACTCACTCTGTAGACTAGGCTGGCCTTGAACTCAGAAATCCACCTGCCTCTGCCTCCCAAGTGCTGGGATTAAAGGCGTTCGCCACCACCGCCCAGCTTGCATGTGTTTTCTTACCTCCTTATTCCTACCCTGGCTGAAGGGGCAGTTGAAATGGGAACAGCTGCTCAGAGCCTCAGTGGAGTTGAGAAAGGGGGACATTTTCAAGGTCCCCTGCTTTACACTCTGAGCTTCATTGTTAGGACTAGGGAAGACACTGGGGCATGGGAGCCTTGGGACCCTGTGAGGTCAAGTATCTGCCTGGTTTCCACTTTGAGGATGTGCTGTGACCTAGAAATCTGACAGCTGCACTTTTCCATTTTGGTGTGCCACATAAGATTGACAGTTGGAATCGTAGTAAGCAAGCTTTCAGCGCAGATTTGGTTCACGTCCAACATTTTTCCTAGGAGCAGACTTGTTAGGGTTTAAGTATCTATGTCCTCATCTGAAACTTAGGGCTATTTTAACACCAATCTTGGAAGTCTAGAGAACAACAAGATAGGAGATACACGTACAACCCTCAGTAACTGCAGGGGGGCTCAGTTACTGTCGAGACTGAGCTCATAAATACCAGGTAGATGGGCAGTCAGTAAACAGGATGTTTTGCAAGCACTGAACATGGAGTACAGAGTGAACATGTGGGAAGTAGGCCCTGCCCTTGGAGTATACTCACTTAGCACTCTGTTTTGTCTGTTGAACTATGTAACTCAGCCTGTCCTTAAATTCAGTACTTCCTGCTTCAGTAGCTTGAATCTTGGGATTACTGGTGCATGCTACCACACCTGATCCATCTGTCCTGAGTGTCTACTTGACTGGGCCTGGCTTTCTGGGCAGATGCCATAAAGGGCTGGAGCTAAACAGGGTGCTTAGAGCTAAACCAGGTGGGAGATTTTGCTGGATAGTTTATGTCAACTTGTCCCAAGCTAAAGTCGTCTGAGGGGAGGAAACCTCAATTAAGAAAATACCTCCATGAGATCAGGTTGTAGGCAGGCCTGTAGGGCATACTCTTAATTGGTGATTGATAGAGGAGGGCCCAGCCCATTGTGGGTGGGGCCATCCCTGGGCTGGTGATCCTGGGTTCCATAAGAAAGCAGGCTGAGCAAGCCATGGAGAGCAAGCCAGTAAGCAGCACCCCTCCATGGCTCCTGCTTCCAGGTTCCTGCCTTGTTTGAGTTCCTCCCTGTCTTCTTCAGTGATAAAGTGGTATGAAAGTGTAAGCCACATGAATCCTTTTTTTCCTCAACTTCTTGGGCATGGTGTTTCAGCGAAACAATAGAAACCCTAGCTAAGATAGAGAGGGACTTGCTTGGACTCCATGCTGAAGCTGCAATTGAGAAAATGAGTACAGATAAGGGATATCTTGTGACCTTTCAAGAGAGCTAAACCTCAAGCCTGTTCTGTCTCTCCCAGCCTACCAATGGTCAGCCCCTGGACCCCGATGTTTTTCTTCCATAGCTACTCTGTACCTCTGGTGCTGTTTCCACACTGGCCAGGAGAGATCAACAGGTTCTGCTCAGTCTTGTTTGTTTGTGTAGGTTTGATTTCTGGATGATGCCAATATGAGGATTGAACTGGTTTGAAGACGTTTTAGAATACAGGAAGTGAAAGAATTAGGTATCATCAGCTGAGATTTCCACTTCAGGCTGTCTGAGTCCTCTTCATGTAGAAAATGGATAGATAACACAGGAGGGAAATGCAAAAGAACCTAGGCTCATCCTTGCTATGTCCCCGGCCAGTATCAGCGAAGCAGTTGCCTTCTAAGTGCCAGGTAAATCACTAAGGTGGGTAGAGGACAGCCTTACCCATAATCAGGCCAGGTCAGGACTGCTGGCTGAGCAGGAAGTCTGGCCAGGGTGTGTTGTAGCCGCTGTCTCCAGCGTTGCATTGGTCTTTCTGCTAGCACCTTGTCCTTGCTGTCTCAGGGCTCTTTTAGATGCTTAGCCATATGGAATGGAAACTACTGAAGGCTCTTCCCACAGGGATATGTCACCTGGGCAGCCAAGCCCTCTACTTTCCAGTGTGGATCTGCCTTCCTGCCGGGAAGCTTGTGAATCCTCTTTATGGACCATGGTTAGCTGGCAGCACATGGTCGTCCGTGGTGCACAGGTGTTTCTGGTTTGAAATTACAGGGATATCAGCTTGCTCTGGAGTATGTCTCTCTCTTCCCATGGTATTCATAGCTGACAGAAACGGTTGTCCCAGGCTACAGTTAACTCTTTCGTATTCACAACACTCTTATAGGTGCAGGGATAAAGGACTAGGTGTAGAGAAGTCCTGTGACTTGTTGCCAAGAGCTATGCCAAAGCATAGACCAGCTTCCATGCTCCTGGATAGATGCAGATTAGCTGTCTGCCAGGAGGGCAAGCTAGAGGATCCAGTCTGGGCTGTCCTTGTTTAAGTGTGCTATCTCATGCCTGTCTTTCTGTCATGCTCCTGTCCTGGTTTTGTTTTTGTTTTTAATGAGAAAGATGGCTCTGCATGGTCATGACTTTTGTACAAAGCCGCTGCCTGAAAGCTGTCTGACATCGCTATCATTCTCCCTTTCCCACAAATGGCATCGGACTCTTAACAGTCTTGCAGCCATGAGCAGGCTGTCAGGGAAGAGGCTTTTAATAACAGCCTCTTCCCCTGGCAGGGCCTAGGCTTGTAGGGCTCTCTTAGGCTAGTTCAAACAGAGGGGAGAAGGTATAACCCATATCTGTAGGCCTGCCTGCTCTGTGCCAAGGATGTGGGATCTGTTATATTTTTGTTTGTCTTTGTTCTTTAAGATGTAATTTATATAACATAAAATTAGCCACTTGAATTCATTTAACACATTCACAGTGGTAGTTAACCACTACTATGCTCTAGTTGAAGTTGTTTTCTGCACCCCAGAACACCTCATAACTTTTCAGCCATCCCGCATCCCACCCACTTCCTATCCCCAGGTGCTTACTACCTTGAATCTGCTTTCTTTTACTATGGGCATTTCATAAAATGGAATCATAGAACCTGTGACCTTTAATCTGTGTTCTTGAAAGAACTCAACTAATATTCTTATGGTTTCCCTATCTTGAGTACTATTTAGAATTTCATTCATCTTTTTTTTCATAATATAATATTTCAGGATATGATTGTGCTACATTTTGTTGATTTATTCCCAGTTAATGGCATCTGGGTCACACCTACCTTTTGTCAAATGGAGTAGTGTTGCTGTGAATATTTGTATATAGATTTTTGTTTGAGCATCTACTGTTGCTTTTCCAGTGGAGACCTGAGGGTAGGATCTGTGGACTGCTGCATTTCTGCTAGTAGGCTGGATTTGAATCAGGCCCTGGGGCCAGATGTTGGCCTGTCTGTCATGTGATAGAGTCTGCCATGGAGCTGCCTAGAGCCCAGTGGGTGCCCTTCCTGGCTTTAAGTACAGTGAATTCCCAAAGGCCATGCTGTCTCAGGAATCTTGGGATTTGCACTTTTTCTATCTACCCTTTTATCTAATTTGGGCTGCTTAACTGAAAACAACTAAGGCACCTACCTGTAGGGACTGTTGGCAAGAAAGCTCAAGGGCATAGGACTGGAAAGCTGGACAGCCCAGTGATACAGGCTCACTGGAGTGTGAGGTTACTGGGGGCTGGAAGGGACTCCTGTTGTCTAGAATTGGGTCTCAGATGATCTTGGGATTTGTTGGAGAGGAAAGATCTTCTCAGTCCTGTTGGCCTACAGTATTACAGTTTTTATTTGTTTTGTTTTTTCCTTTATTATTTTTGAAACAAAACATGGAACTTTGAGACTGACTTGACGGTCTATACTGTTGACCTTAGTACTAAGGAAGCTGAGGCTGGAGGATGATGAGTTCAAGACCAGGGCAAATGATACCTTAGTGTTTATGAAAAATGTGTCTCATGGGTCCTTAAAAGCATATTACAACTGCTGATCTAACTCAAGGTGATCTGTTTGCAAAAAGACTCCACATGCCTCGAAGTGATGAGCCTGCCATGAAGAATGCAGTGTGGATAGAGACAGGGCAACAGCCAAGGGAGACAGGTGAGTGAGTGATGCATGATTGGCAGAGGGGTGCTAGGGCTGCAGAGCAGGAGTGATCACAGATTTTGTGGACACTACCTGCTCTTGCCACCAGCCTGCTCTGAATTGATTCATACTTCCAAAGCTCCTGGGGACTTAATGAAGCACAGATGAGGTCATCAGCACTTGGGGAGGACTTCATGTGAAAACAGACTTCTGAGATATGGGTGTGCTTTGGAGCTGCAGGCAGGGTGACCTCAGGTGCTGGGGATATTTTGGGGTGGCGTCTGGTGCTGTATGCAGTCTATGGACTATTTAATGGGACAGGCTTTCCTCATTGACTTTGCAGCTGACTTCACTCTCCATCTTTCCTGGAATTGGGTTTTGGGTATGGACCCTCCTCTAGATCCTCACCTAGAGCTTAGTGTTGAGACGGCCAAGTCAGTCGCCCTCTGCTTTGTGTGAATACAGGTATTAAAAATGGAGCTGGGTATGGAGGCATAGTCCCAGTTCTTGAGAAGTAGAGGCAGGAAGAGTTTGAGGCCAGCCTGGTCTGTATATCAAGATCCAGGTTAGCCAGAGCTACATAGTGCAATTCTGTCTTTAAAAAAAGAGACAGAGTGGAGAGGTAACTTTGGAATTCTTGGTCTAAAAGAGGCTATTAAATCCTGTACTCTAAGTGCTCCGGTAAAGGAAGAGAGGATGGCTTAAGGGCCACGATGATCAAGCAACACAATTGACAGTGCTCTTGGGTTCTTGAAGAACCTGGGGTTTACTCATGCATATCCTCAGGAAATTTTACTCTTCTTGGTAACTAGATGATAGTTTTGAACTAAGTAAACCTCTCTGGACTCCCATCTTCTATGTATATCACAGTTCTTGTGATTATATGCTAATGGGTGCCTGTTACAGTTTCCCCTGGCTTCATTCTTTTGTTTCCCATGTCCTCCTTCTAGAAGTCTTAGGGACAGTCTGGGTAGGTTTTCTTGGAGAGATTTGATTCTGAACTTGGTCTTTGAGGCTGGGCTGCCTGGCTTGTGCTTACCCACAGGGAGCTTCTCAGGACTCCTTTCTTTCCATCATCTGCCCTTGTTCTGTTCCTGAGAACTAATTGCTCATACATCACAGTGATAGATTACATTTATCTTTATGGTCTTAGACGTTCTTGAAGATATTTTTATTTATTTGTATGTGTGTCTGTCTTTGCACATGTGAGTGTGTGTGTGCATGCATGCGTTGTGATGTTAACTAATGCCTGGTCAGTTGGGTGGTGGTGAATTACTTGATGTGGGTGCTGGAAATTGAACTCAGGTCCCCTGGAAGAGCAGCAAGCACTCTTACTATGGAGCCAACTCTCTAAGTCCTCTCTTAAGAGGTTTTATTAATAGCTACTAAACGTGGGTACAAGTTTGCAATCACAAAGGATTGAAATAACCCTAAGGGCTATGTGAGGAAATAGTTGGTCACACAGAAATCAGTTTTTGACACATGCTACAATATAAGTGAACCTTGAAAACATGAAGTTAAATGAAAGAAGCCAGACATAAGAGACACCATGTATGAGTCTGTACTTACATAATCCCAGAACAGGCAAATCCATATAGACAGCAAGTAGAATAGTAGTTGCCAGGTGCTGGAAGAGATGGCAGGTTTGGAAAGTGGCAGCTAAAGAGCTCAGGTCTACTTTGGGGATGATTACAGTGTTCTAATTGGTAATAGCAGTACAATACACTATTGAGTTGTAAACTTTAAATAGGTAACTTACATGCAGTGTACTTCTAACTCCAAAAAATGATTGCAAGAATATATCCAGCTGCTGGGCAGTGGTGGCGCACGCCTTTAATCCCAGCACTTGGGAGGCAGAGGCAGGCGGATTTCTGAGTTTGAGGCCAGCCTATAGAGTGAGTTCCAGGACAGCCAGGACTATACAGAGAAACCCTGTCTTGAAAAACAAAAAAAAAAAACAAAAACAAACAAACAAACAAACAAACAAAAAAAAAATATATATATATATATATATATCCAGTTACCAACTCTAACTCACTTAATGTTTGGGCCCACATTACCTCTTTGTTAAATCATTACAGATAGCCTCTTACTACAATGTAAAGGTTTTTTTCATAATAGTGTGGAATTTCCCCAAGTAACTAGTCTGTTTCCCACTCAGTGCCAGGTTCTACCCATTCATGACTAATCAGCATCAGGTAATGGAAAAGGCTCTGGGGGATGGGATTGTCCACTTATGGGTCAGGGTAAGCAAGCATCTTTACAGTGGGTAAGTTTGAGTCATGATGCTCAGGAGTTTGGGATGCTTGGTATATTTGTAGTCTAGGATGCTATGAAGAGGACAAATTGTTTTTCAGGACAGGACCTATCCTAAACCTAGGAACAACTATTTTTGACATTAATTTCTCCCCATCTTCCTGCCATTCCTGTCTCACGGTTCCTACCAAAATAAAGTTAACACTCCCCAACCCATCCTTGTACTTTTTGGTTCCCATGGTTATGGAAACAGCCTGCTTTCTACACACAGCATGTGTGCACACATAGCATGTGTGCATACATAGGTGACAGCATTAGCAGGTGTCTTCAGACATTATCAGTACCCCATTGCCTCACCAGTTGTTTGCTTGTTTTCACTTCTGCCCTTTGCTGATCTTGAGCTGCCAGAAGAGTAGAGTTGGCTGGGCATGGTGGTCCATACCTGTAATCACAACCTTCAAGAGTCTGAGGCAGGAGATCACCAGGAGTTTGAAGCCAGCAAGGATTTTAGAGTTAGAACATCTGTTTTTAAAAAAAAAAAAAAAACTGAAAAGAAAACTTGAGGAGGTGTCCCAGTGGTTAAGAGCACTGGCTGCTTTGTAGAGGACCCGAGCCCTGTTCCCAGCAACTACATGCTGGCTTGTAACTGTTTGTAACTTTAGGTCCAAGAGTTCAACAATTTCTGTTTTCCTTAGGTACCACATGCATGTGGTACACATGCATGCATACATATGTATATACATACATACATACATACATGAAAAGCACTCATATACATGAATAAATCTTTTTGTTTTGTTTTTATTTTTAGACAAGAGTTACTCCGTAGCCCTGGCTGTCCTGGAACTTCACTCTGTAGACCAGGCTGGCCTCTGCCTCCTGAGTGCTGGAATTAAAGTTATATGTCACAGCACCCAGCCACTTAAATAAATCTTTCAAAATGGAGGTGGGGGGAGATATGTGAGACAGTCTATCTGTGGGTGTATTTCTTCTGGGATGTGTCCTATATTTTTGTTGCCCCAGCGTGACCTGGACCATGGCCTTATGTCTCATGCATGCCTACTCAGCTTTGTACAGACTCAGTAGAACAGCTTGATCCAGCTTTCCACGGTGGGATGTATATGTTCCTTGAATGCCTTTGCAAAGGAGGGTAGCGTTACTTTCTGAGAAGAGCTCACATTGTCTGTTAGTGGTTCAAACTTAAGGACACTGGCCATGCTGGTGTTGGCTGGCTCTGTGCAAAGGGTGGTTTGCACTTCTCAGTTCCTACCCCAGTGCCGGCTATGGGACACATGAAAGCCTTGGACTGAGCCTTGGCCTAAAATTCTTAAGTTGGAATAGGACCTGTCCTGGGCAGGACAGGATCCTCAGAGCCTGCCTTGTGCTTGTGTCAGCCTTCACCTTCAGGAGTGAAATACCCAGTGGGTGAAGGCGATGGTGGTGTGGAACTTGTTGGATTTGGCTTCAGCTCTGCTTCTGTCACTTCTAGCTCCATGGTCTCAGAAAGGCCATAATGATCACTGTGTGTCAGTTTTATTCTGTGGAAAATGGCACAGTTGATAGGTTTGCTGTGAAAGTTTTTAATATTGCAGGATACTATAGACCTTGGGACAGTGGCAGGACAGCCAATGGATGGCAGGAACTGGCACCCCGAGAGGAAAAGTGAACGCCCCTACCCCATTCCAGACTTCCTCTCTGGGTTAGTATACAGGTAGCACGTGGACACCTCAATAGGAGACGGGGAACCACAGCATTCTTCTTAGACCCCGCTTTTCCTTTCTGGCCTAGCCTGCAGCAGTGCTCTGATGCCCCAAAGGGAAGCACAGACTGAACTCCCTGCCCCAGACTTTGCCTTGTCCTCCCCGAGCCAGTGTATGGGCAGTGTCCAGACACTGCCCGGGGGGGGACGGGACACAGAATACAGAGCTACAAGGAATCATAAAGTGATTGAGGAAGAAAACTAGCGGTCTACTTTGTATGTCCTAACCACAGGTAGTAACAGCCTGTCTACTTAAAACCTAGTTTTTTTTCTCTTAGTCCTGCTGATGGCAAATCACTTGTATAAACTGCAGGGTTCACTTGAGTGTCTCTGTAGTGCTCTATCATTCCTGCTACTTTTCAGAGGCAGGTAAGAGCCTCCATGCATGTTACCATACCCTAGAAGCTTGTTGAGTAGGTGATGAGTGAGGTGTGAAGTATAATTTGGGTCCAGAATTGCATGGCTGTGAGGCAATAGGGTAGTGTCTTTTGTGGCTCAAAGCCTCAGACAGCAATTCCAAGTTCTGGTATGGTTTGAGATAAATCTGTATATTTCTGAATACTGTCCATTCATGTCCCACAGTGGTCCTGGCAAGTTAGTTCTCTTCCAGGAACCACTGGGGATATATGTTATTCTCATTGGCAGAGATAGATGTACTTACAGATCTGCCCCAGAGTCTTTTCACCACAGCCACATGGGTATAGAACCATTTAGTCCTCCCATCATCCATCATGACAGCCATAGGTCACAACAAAGACTTGACAGAGTGAGGCCCCAGCCAGGACTTAATGAGTGCTCTTATTCCTGTCTTTGCTCAGAAAACCAAGGTGACCTAGAAGGGGTCTTTGATTTACAGAGCTTGTAAAATTGGCCAGATAACTACTACCCAAGCATCATCTTGAGGAGGAGGAAGGGGCACAGAAAATATTAAGCAGTGTGGTATTCTGAGTGTGACATTGTCTCCATAGAAGGTCCACAGAACCAAGAATCAGCCTCCAGACTTCACCAGATGGGTCAGCTACATTTTCCATACAGCTTGCTCTTGTATCTTTTGGTCTTACCTCCACCTGCCACAAAAGTCTTTGCTCCAAACTCACCTCATAGTTGGTATCCTGGTCCCATAGTTTGATATCTTCCTGGATTTTTTCCCCCTAGTAAGGAATATTCCTGGAGATGGGTACTGCCTAGAACCTAGGTGTAGAGTGTTGTGCTTGGCCATCCCTGGCCTTTTCCACTTCAGTACTCTTTCCAGGGGCCCTGGTTGAGTTTAGTGCCAGATGTATGCTGAGTACTGTTATATGTCCTGAGACAGATGAACCTAGTCTTGAGCCACCCATGATTATGTACTGACCCATGGTTAGTTCATATGTGATAGGACCTTGTTTTCTAAACAAAAAGGAAGGATAACTGAGTAGTGGCAAAAGTCAGTTCAAGGTCATCCTAAGTTCCATAGGAAATATCAGAGCAGTCCGGGCTATATAAGACCCTGTGTCTTTAAGGGGAGGAGGAAGAGGAAGAAGAGGAGAAACAGGAGAATGAGAAGGAAGTGGTGGTGGTGGTGATGGTGATTTCAGGGCCCCACAAGATGGCTCAGTGGGTAAAGGCACTTGCTGCCAAGACGAAAATTCAAGTTTGATCCCTGGGACCCACATGGTAGAAGAGAACTAGCTTCCATAAATTATTCATGTTGTCTTCTGACCTATATATGTATGTATAGGTGAAATGTCAAAGGTATTGAGGGAGTATCTGTGTTATTAGAGATGAAACTGAACTCTCCTGAGATTCTTTTTTGCCTTCTGCCACAGTGAGAAAGTCATGGAGCCAGGATTGATCTTGGGCCTCTCTGGCCAGGATCCCTGTATAACCAAAGCTGTCAGCCTTTGTCTGTAGAAAGAGTACTGGAGTTTCTTAACCATCACCAGGAATTACCCACTCTATTTGCTATTCTTTTCTTCCCTTTAGAATGATATTGAAAGGCCATGCATGATGGTACACACCTTTAATCCTATCACTCAACAAGAAAAGGCAGGCAGATATCTGTGTGTTTGAGGTCACTTTGTATATACATAGTGAATTCCAGGCCTGCAGGATTGAGTAGTGAGACCCTATCTCAAAGATAGATAGATAGATAGATAGATAGATAGATAGATCCAACAACAACTTGATAGGTATTGTATACTAATATTCATATGGAGTAATATGAATAAAAAAGAAAGGATGTAACAAGAATCAGGGCTGGAAATGTACTTCAGTTGATGAATTGCTTGTCAGTGTAGGTTGGATTTCCAGTACCACTACTTTAAAAAAAAAAAAAAAAGAAGGCCTAATAAGATATCTCGAGTATGTTCATGATCCCAGCACCAGCAGTTATTCAACAGTGTTTCCTTGTTGACTTCTATGTCAGCAAGTTTCATTAACTGTAATTAAATACCT